>NW_006921607.1:448492-455592 GCF_000298275.1 Orycteropus afer afer
GGGGCAATCTACTTTTGTAGTGATACTGCCTTGGAAACCCAAGGAGGGGTCACTATGAGTCGGGTCTGACTCGACGGCATATAACAACAACAACAACCATCTGAAACTACTTCCAGGGTTTGGAGAAGCCCAACATTGTGAACTTGTTTTCTTCAACTACAAGCGTACAGGCCCAGAACTGACCTCAGACTCTTGGTCATAGCTCCCAGAGCTCTGAGTCTAGGTTAAGGGCAACAGAATGGTAGAGACAATTGAGAATGAAGACATGGCCCCTCCTCCTGTTCTGAGTCCTTCTGATCAATTCTATAAGCCACCCTGTAACCTTCTAATAAATCTCTCTTCTGCCAGGCCACTCAGAGTCAGTTTCTGTCATTTGTGACCGGATATTCTGACAGATCAAGGCTGTGTGAAGAGAGCCCAGGGCCAAGTGCCAGAGAGATTTGGGTGGTATCCTAAGTCTCTCTGATTCATCAGTTCAGGTCTCACCACACCAAGATCAGACAACTAGAGGGAGCTCACAGTGCAATTCACAAGAGAATTGGGCAGAGAGGATCCCAGGAAGGGCAGGGCAAGTTATGAGGGCAGGTCCAGGGCAAGCTGACCAAACCAGGGATACTTGTTTTCACCCTGCAGGTGGAAACTGAAATTCAGCAATCTTGCTGGATTTAGAGGCAGGGCAGGGAAATTTATATGAGTGAATAGAACCCACAGAGCTAGAGTCTCACAACCTAGACTAAGCATTAGGCAGGAGTCACTTCCAAGGAATGAGAGTCCAGCTTTCTACCTGGGGAACCACACCTGAGGACAAAGCACAGCTTGGATTTCATGAAGTCCTCAACAAAGAGGAGAAGACTGAACCCAAGAGTTGAAATGTACCTCAGAGTGCACACAGGCATACACATGCATGTGCACATACACACACACACACATACACACTAGCTTCCTCAAGAGGAAAGCAGCAAGAAGGTGGGAGAGTGCCTAGGACAGTCCCACAGACAGGGGAGGAAGCCATGAGGAAGACTTCTGCGGAAGCCTGGATCAGGCTGAAACGATTATCCTGTGTTGGGACTGAGTGTCTAGATGGGGCAAGGGAAGGAAATCTGACCCCTGGGACTTGGTGTATCAGTTAGCTAAAGCAGTGTAACAAACCCCTCCAAAACTTGGTGACTTACATGAGGTTGTCAGAAGTCAGAGTTGACTTGATGCAAATGGTTATTGTTCATAAGTCTAAGAGTCCGGGGAATAGTTCTTCTTGTATTGTCTGGGATAACTCACATATCTGAGGTCTGCTATGGGTTCATAGTTGTCTTTGCTGATCTTGGCTGAGCTCTCTGACATGTTTGGGTACCAGCTGGTGGCTGGCTGGTCGAGAATAACCTTGGATAGAAGCTTATTTCTGCTCTATGTGGGCTTTTGTTGTTCTCTAGTAAGTAGCTGAGTTGTTCACTGGGTAATGGCAGAGTTCCAAGACAGCAAGCAGAGCAGGCAAGGCCTCTTGAGCCCTAGGCTCAAAGTCTTACTATCACTTCCACCACATTCCATGGGCCAAAGCAAGTCACAAGTCCAGATCAATTCAAGGTGTTGGAAAGAGACTCTACCTCTCTACAGAAAGAGCAATCAAATCCCAATACATGGATTCAGGAAAAGGTAGAAAATTGGGACTATTTATGCAATCAATCTACCACATCTCAAGTTTTTTAGTACATTCTTAAACCATCCACCTGCTGCTTTAAGTATAGCCTCTGGCCTGTGTCTTCACTAGAGATGCCTCTCACTGGAGTCTGGACCAGGAAGAAAGAAGGGACAAACTTCTGGGAGCCCTGGAGGTCAGTCCTTGTCTCTGGTCCTGAGTGGGTACTAGAAGGGAAGGTGAGGCAGGAGGGCAGAATGAGGGGAAGGAGCACGAGATCAGACTTGCTGTTTCTGTTGACCAGGACCCACCTGCAGAAGATGAGGAACAAGGGACAATTTTAGCCCCTTTCACCTCCTCTCCTCCCTTGTTAGATTCTCCTGGGCACCAAACTCTCACCAACACTCCTGACTCACATTACCCAGGCCTCCCTTCTGATAGGACTCAAAGCCCCAAAACTACTCCCTCCAAACTCCAACTTCTGGCTTTCCACAGCTCTTTTCCTCAGCACCCTGCTCTTTAATAGCTGTTGGAGACAATGAATCCAATCCATTTTTTCTCTCTTTGGGACAGGGTAGGTTTAGCCAATGGCTTTCATCTCTAAGCAGTAACAATAATGATATTAACCAAAACAAAATGAGTCTGTTCCAACTCACAGAGACCCTAACTAGGTTTCCAAGGCTGTAAATCTTTACAAAAGCAAACTGCCTCATATTTCTTCCACACAGCAGCTAGTGGGTTTAGAACCACCAGCGTTTTGGTTAGGAGCCAAATGCCCTAACCAGAGCTCCTTAATGATACTGAAAGCATCCATTTATTGACCAACACATGGAGTTGCCGTGCGACTGGTTGTAGTAGTGGACTAGGTGCCAGGCCCCATGTTAAGTTCTTATTAGAGATTATTCTGGAAATATTCCTTTTATGTTACATGGGTTAACTAGAGCACTCATTCACTTGAGAAGGACTGTGAGGCCTTGTCTGAAAGGGTTGTGTGTTAATTAGGAATGTCTGCCACGGCTATGAGAGAAGGCAAGCCTGGGCAGAGACTACACATCTTATCTCCCTAGGGGTGGAGCAGACTGGGGTGAGGCTGCTGACATTGTACAAAGAACCTCATATAGAGAAAGGGTAGGCAGCTGTTATGGATTGAATTGTGTCCCCTCAAAACATGGGTTGTAAATCCTAACCACTATGCTCATAGTTATAATCCCATTTGGAATGGATTGTCTTAGTTATGTTAATGATGTAGGAGTAGTGTAGGGTGTTTTGAGTTAATTTCTTTTGAGATATACCAAACCCACTGCCATTGAGTTGATTCCAACTCATAGTGATCCCCATAGGTTTTCCAAGGCTGTGAATCTTTACAGAAATAGACTGCCTCATCTTTCTCCGGTGGAGCTGCTAGTGGGTTCAAACCACCAGCTTTTTGGTTAGCAACCCAGTGCCTTAACCACAGCATCACCAGAAGCTCCCTATCTCCAAGGAACCAGGAGGTGGAAGCTCTGAAGAGACAGGGAGCTTCCTCCAGAGCTGACAGAAAAAGAAAGCCTTCCCTTAGAGTTGGAGCTCTGCGTTCAGACTGAAAGCCTCCTAAACTGTGAGAGAACAGATTTCTGTTTGTTAAAACCACCCACTGGTGGTATTTCTGTCATAGAAGCACTGGATAACTAAGACTCAGAACTCACTGCCATCTAGTTTCTTCCAATTCATAATGACCCCCATTGGGTTTCCGAGGTGGTAAATCTTTATGGAAGTAGATTGCCCCATCTTCTTTCCACAGAGTGGCTGGCTGGTTGGATGTCACTGCCATCGAGTCAGCCCTGACTCACAGTGATCCCTCCTTGGGTTTCTGAGGCAGTATCACTACGGAAGTAGATTGCCCAACCTTCCTTCCAAGGAGTGGCTGGTGGGTTTGAACCACCATCCTTTTGGTTAGCAGTCAAATACCTTAGGCACTATGCCGCCAGAGCTGGTGGACTTGAATCACCAACCTTCTGGTTAGCATTCAAATGCCTTAGGCACTATACCACCAGAGCACCTTAGATAATTTCAACGGACAGACTCACTTGAGTTCCTCAGGATTTGGGAAGCAGACATTGCTATTGGCCCTTACAACTCTCAACTACCAGATTTTTGCCCAAGGGCTTTCTCTGACGGCTTGAACCCATTCTGTCATGTGTATTCCCAGTAACCCTCAAATGATGACTGATGGGAGTTGGTATATAAATACTCTAGCTCCCTTGCCCTTCAGATGGGGTAACTCAAAAGTATGCCCTGCACTGTTTCCCAAAGTTCCTCAGCAGAATTAGACTTCAGTCTCCCACAGTGATAACCTACTTTAAAATGCACCCTTTGTTGTCTGCCTTCTCTTCTGGTCTCATTTTCTCACACTCCTACTGAAGTTCCTGGGATCATTTCACAAATAAACTACTTGCACTTGAATCCTCGTACCAGGACCTACTCCTGGAGTGACAAAACCTAAGAGTCTACCTTTGGTGAGGCTGGTCTTGCCAAGCTAGTGGTCATCTGGTAGGCTCACATCAAGCCTGGCCTCTGCTCAGTAGCTCAGATAATAATAAAACTTTTGGGCTATTCAGCCACAAATCAGCTCCATCCTGAAGGATTCAAATCTGAAGACACCTAAAGGGCAAATTTTCTTTCACTTAAGTCCTTCCTCAGATACCTACAGACTCTCTCCTTCATAATGGTTGTCAGGGCCTCTTGACAGGAGGGCAAGGATGACACATAGGTTTCATCTCAAGTACCATCTCAGATCAATTAATAGAAGCTACCTGGAAGCTCTATTAAAGCATAGAGTATACAGATATCAATTAGTGGTGTCTGCCTTGAGCATTGGAATGGGAGAGCAGTGCTGTTCAAACCCACCAGCCTCTCCTCAGAAAGAAGACTGGGCAATCTACTTCTGTAGAGATACCCCCTTGGAAACCCAAGAAGGGGTCTCTATGAGTTGGAACCAACTCAATAGCAGTGAGTTTTTTTGGTTTGATTCAGACTGTAGGAGCAAATTAATTTCTTCATGGTGAAGTTGGCTGCATTTTTCTTTAACATTCCTACTCCACCAAGGATATCTCTGCCTTTTGCTAAACTATTTCCTTCACTTGACTTGACCAATCCCAGACAGCAAGCCTGTGTACTGAACATGGCCACCCATTTTATGGATGAGAAAACTGAGGCTCTGAAATTTTAAATGACTTTCCTATCATCACAGAGTCTGTAAGGGCAGAACAGGTTTTTAATTAGGTTTGCCTAACATCAAAGCCCCCACACCATATCCTTTCACAGAGAAGGCAGTAGTAAAGGTCTTTAACCAAAGATCAATGTCTCTTTTTGTAAGAGAAGCCTTCTATCGACTTGCACCCCTCACCCCTTGTTGTCTTCTCTTGATGAAAGCTATTCTATGAAGTAGAATCCCTGGCAGTGCAGTGGTTAAGGCATTCAGCTGCTAACCAAAAGGTCAGCAATTCAAACTCACAAGCCACTCTGTAGGAGAAAGATGAGGCAGTCTGCTTCAATAAAGGATTACAGCCTTGGAAATCCTATGGGGCAGTTCTAATCTGTGTTATAGGGTCACTATGAGTTGAAATCCACTTGATGGTAATGGATTTGGCTCTTCAGAATCCTCTTTGGGGGCCAGTTTTCCCCATCCCACAGCCACCCTCAGCTATCCCTCTGCTGGGCTTTGGCTCCACCTTCTCTGGTCCAGACACTCTCATCCCCATCGAGGCGGCTTGTTCTCACTTACATATTTGCTGTCCTTGAGCAGCTGTCTCAGAGAGGGCTGGAGGCTGCCACAGAAAACTGGAGGCGAAATTCTAACTGGAGCAGGCATGGCTGGGGCACTGCCAAGCCTCCAAGTTATGGAAAAAAACAACAGAGCCCTTCCCAGGGTAATGACTCAGCACTCCCACAGGCAGGGGGCTGCAAGTGGGGACCACGGCCTTGGCCTGGAGCCTGCAGACCAGGCAGCTGCCAATGGGGTTTGACTCACACTCTCTCCCAAGGAGCAGCTCAGGACTCCTCCTAGTTCAATTCCTCTTGTTACACATCTGAACTTCCCATCCTGAAAGTGGTGACTTCCTGCTCTGAAGAGCCTCAGGAATGAGGCTTACAGGCTCTCCTACCCACAAGTATAGTTCTCAGCTTCCCCCCTCTCTGTCCCATGGGGGTTCCTAGCTGGCAGCCTATTGCTGGTGCTGTGTTTTGTGGAATGAGGTATCAGTAAAAGGTGAGAAAGCAAGGGATGGACAAACCCATGAAGACCTATCTAAAGGCTTGACTCTCCTCAGCCAAAGACCTGTTTCCTCTGATGATGAGTTCACTCAGGTCAACTTATCGCCTCCTTAGCTATGGACAATGCACGGGTCTGTTCAGTGGGCCAGCTTTGAAGTCAGCTAGACCTGAGTTAAAATTTCTCTTTAACAGGTATCATAGGTCACAATCCCTAGAAGAGTCAGAGTCTGGGGGGGAGGGGGTTCATGTGCCCATGATTTACCGAGCAAACGGTCTCAGGAAGAAGGGAGGGAAAGAAGGAGGACAAGGCAAGGGAAGATCCTGAGCGAGGATGTGGTCTCAGATAGTCTAGTCTCAGCCTAGTCCCATGGGGAGCTCTGAGTGTGATGGACCACAGTGCTGTCCCGACTGGGGGCAAGCAGGCCAGGCTTCTGTATCTTTGTGCCAGTCAGTCCCTGGGGGAAGTCAAATTAGGGATGGAGAAGGGAGTGTAAGTTTCCAGGAAGCCCTGGAGAAGGTGGCTCCCATCAGCCAAAGACCATCCTCCAGAGAGGTCTCAGATATAAGCCTTTAGCCACAGCACTGGCAGCAGCTGGATGGTTGAAAGGGGATCTGGGTGAGGCTTTGATACCATGTATCACACTAGGCAAGACTCAGTTGACTCTCCTGTGAAATAAGTATAATACTCACATACAGGAGTGATAGGAAGGTTAAACTAAACCAGATCGTTGTAGCATTAGTACAATGTCCCCAACACAAGGTAAATCATTCATAACTCAGAGTTACCATTCCTATTCTGGGTGAAATCTTTTTAGTAAGGAAAATAAAGGGAGCTGGAGGAGCATCCCAACAGAGGGATATCTAAGGAAAATAGCACCCATGGAAAGCACTGGAATTGCACTCCTATTGAAATATCTGACTCCCACTTTTAGATAATTTTACCATAATAACGCACTTCTGTCAAGTCCAATCTGACTCATAGCAACCCCTCCTTGGGTTTCTGAGGTGGTATCATTATGGAAGTAGATTGCCCAACCTTCCTTCTGAGGAGTGGCTGGTGGGTTTGAACCGCCAGCCTTCTGATTAGCAGTCAAATGCCTTAGGCACTATGCTACTAGAGCTCTAGAGTCCTTCCATATTGCTACTTGAGTCTTGGAGTTTTCCTTCAGTTCTTTCCATTTCCAAGGTTAAGAAAGAGAAAACACTACAAATATCATTG
>NW_006921607.1:455692-458473 GCF_000298275.1 Orycteropus afer afer
GTACTATCCTTGCTGTCACTGATGAAAATTGGTCTATGATGTGCTCAGAGTCATTTTTTTCAGTTTCTTCTCTTTCTACACTCAGCAGAGCTAGATCATGCAGTCTGCCTTGACCCATGGAGGCTCTCAAATATGAAAGTATTAGTTTTAACCTGCTGAATGATCTCACACAGCTGGTGATGGAAACTGATGGTTAATAGAAACTGCTCAGAGTCTCCCCCATTCAAGTAGGCCCCAGGGCACCTGCCATACTTAGTTATGCTCTGCATCTCAGGGCTCCACGATGTTGGCCCAAAAGCATGTTTCCATGCCCCTCCCAACCATGCTGTGGGAAGTCCCCAATACCCAAGTCCCCACTTGTTCTGAGGCTGAACTATTGGGAAACTAGACAGATCCCCTTTCTCTCATCTTGCCTAATATCCACTGAATCAGATCTCCAAGAAGTCCCTCCAGGAGGGTACCCCATCCCCCAGGTGCTTCCCATCAAGAAGCAAGCCTCCCCACCCCCAACTTCTCTACACTGTATCCCTCCTTAGCCTAAGATGGTCCAAACATGAATGGAGGGGTGAGTCCTGGGGGAAAGGAAAGGGAGATGCAAAAGGATAGCAACTGCCAGAACTCACTTCTGATGGTCTCACCAGGACACTGAGGCCCCAGGAGCATCTCAAGGGGACAGATGTAAGGATCCCTAAGTATCCCCCCCCTCCCCAGTTAGCTCAGCCTCCATAATATTCCATCCTTTCTTTCTGCAACCAGGGCTCCCTATGCTTCAGTCCACCATCAGGACTGACAAATCCATTTATGCACCTCATTCCTGGCACCACAGAAAAGAAAGTAATTGCATTCCCACAAGAGAACACACTCTGAGTGAGACCCCATGAAATATCTGGCTGGTGGAAAATATATTCTGAGACTGTGAGCTGCCCCAGCATTCCCAAATCTCTTTGCAGATATATATATATATATATATATATATTCCTATACTAGGAATAGGAGCTCTGGTGACATAATGCCTAAGACACTTGACTGCTAACCAGAAGGCTGGCAGTTCAAACCCACCAACCACTCCTCAGAAGGAAGATTGGGCAATCTACTTCCATAGAGATACCACCTCAGAAACCCAAGGAGGGGTCGCTATGAGTCAGGATCGACTTAATGGCAGTGAGTTTGGATTTTTATACTAGGAATATATCCTAAAGAAGTGAGACTTAGGACATGAATAGATATATGCACATCCATGTTCATCATAGCACTATTTACAATAGCAAAGCAATGGAAACAACCTAAGTGCCCACTAACAGATGAATGGACAAGCAAACTATAGTACAGACACACAATGGAATACTATGCAACATTAAAGAATAATGAAGAATCTGTAAATCACCTCATAAAACAGATGAACTTGGAGGACATTATGCTGAGTGAAATAAGTCAATTACAGAAGGACAAATATTATTAGTCCATTATTGTAAAAAATCAGGGAAGGAAATTTTATTTGTTGGTTACTGGGGATGGCAGGGGAGGGGATTGTTGTTGTTAGGTGCCACTGAGTTGGTTCAGACTCATAGTGACCACATGTACAACAGAAGGAAACACTGCCCAGTCCTGTGCCAGCCTCACAATATTTGCTATACCTGAGCCCATCGTTGCAGCTACTGTGTCAATCCATCTTGTTGAGGGTCTTCCCCTCTTTTATTGACCCTCCACATTACCAAGGATGATATACTTCTCCAGGGAATGGCCCTTTCTGACAACATGACCAAAGTAGGTCAAACGAAGTCTGACCATTCTCAGTTCCAAGGATCATTCTGGCTGCACTTTTCCAAGCAGATGTGTTACTTCTTCTTCTGGCAGTCCATGGTCCTTTCAGTATTCTTTGCCAACACCACAACTCAAAAGCATTAACTTTTCTTCAGTCTTCCTTATTCATTGTTCTCACATGCATGTGAGTCAACAGAAAATATCATGGTTTCAGTTAGGCACACCTTAGTCTTCAAAGAGACATCTTTGCTCTTCAACACTTGAAAGAGGTCTCCTGCAGCAGATTTTCCCAGTGTGATATGTCAATATGATTGCTACTTCCATTGGTGTTGATTGTGGAACCAAGTAATATGAGATCATTGACAACTTCAATCTTTTCTCCATTTATTATAATACTGCTTATAGGCCCAATTGTGAGGATTTCCATTTTCTTTATGTTGAGATGTAATCCATACTGAAGGCTGCAGTCTTTAATCTTCATTAGTAAGTGCTTCAAGTTATCTTCACTTTCAGCAGGCAAAGTTGTGTCATCTGCACACAATTAATGAGTCTTCCTCCATCCTGATGCCTCGTTCTTCATATACTCCAGTTTCTCAGATTATTTGCTCAGCATACAGACTGAACAAGCATAGTGAAAGGATAAAACCCTGACACACTCCCTTCCTGATTCTAAACCATGCAGTATCCCCTTGTTCCATTTGAACGACAGCCTCCTGGTCTATGTACAGGTTCCTCATGGGCATAATTAAGTGTTCTAGAGTTCCCATTCTTTTCAATGTTATCTATAATTTGTTATAATCCACACAATCAAATGCTTTTGCATGGTCAATAAAACACAAGTAAACATCAGTCTGGTATTCTTTGCTTTCAGTCAAGATCCATCTGATATCAACAATGATATCTCTCATTCCACATCCTCTTCTGAATCCAACTTGCATTTCTGAAAGTTCTCTGTCAATATACTGCTGCAACCATTTTTGAATTATCTTCAGCAAGATTTTACTTGCATGTAATATTAAT
>NW_006921607.1:458628-459241 GCF_000298275.1 Orycteropus afer afer
CAACTCCTAAAATGGATGAACATCAATCAATTCTTTTTGGTATAGTGACACTGTGTATTACTTCCATCTTCTTTTGATGTCTCCTGCATCATTTGATATTTTGCTTATAGAAGCTTTCAATATTGCAACTTGAGGCTTGAACTTTTTCTTCAGTTCTTTCATCTTGAAAAATGCTGAGCGTGTTCTTCCCTTTTGGTTTTCTAACTCCAGGTCTTTGTGTATTTCATTATAATAATTGACTTTGTCTTCTCAAGCTGCTTTTTGAAATCTTCTTTTCAGCTCTTTTATCTTGTCAACTCTTCCATTTGCTTTAGCTACTCTCTACCGAAGGGCAAGTTTCAGAGTCTCTTCTGACATCCATTTTTGTATTTTCTTCCTTTCCTGCATTTTTCATGAACTTTTGCTTTCTTCATGGATGATGTTCTTGATGTCATACCACAATTCCTCTGGTTTTTGGTCATTGGTGCTCAATGCATCAACTCTATTCTTTAGATGGTCTCTAAACTCAGGATGGATATTATCAAGGTCCTATTTTGACTCCTGTGGACTTGCTTTAATTGTTTTCAGCTTCAGATTGAATTTGCAGATGAGCAGTTGATGGTCTGTTCCACAA
>NW_006921607.1:461714-463273 GCF_000298275.1 Orycteropus afer afer
AGAAACACCAGACAAATGGAAATGGAGAACCCAGGGAGGAAATAGGGAGAATGTCGACACATTGTGGGGATTGCAACCAACGTCATGGAACAATCTGTGCAGGAACTATTGATTGAGAAAATTAATTTGCTATGTAAATTTTCACCTAAAGCACAATAAAATGTTTAAGAAAAAAGACAAAAAAAAAAAAAACTTGCCCTAAGTCAGCCACTGCAATCTCATCCCTAGGAAAGGAAGGGGAAACATTAGTTGAGCTTCTACTATGGGCTGGGCTTTAAATAGTGTTTTGTCAAGTGTTTCTCACAACCACCTTTGGAAGGAAGGTAAATCTACCTTTACTTTAGAGATGAAGAAACTATAGCATAGGGGCCTTAGTGTTTCCACAAGGACAAAAGACACCAGAGTGAAATTAGAACCTGGCTGATTATGTGGCATTCAGTCCAAGGATTAAAACACCTGTGATTTATTGACTATACAAAGGCATTCAACTGTTTGGATCATAAAAATTATGGATAACATTGCAAAGAATGGGAATTCCAGAACACTTAACTTGTGCCCATGAGGAACCTGTTAATAGCCCAAGAGGTTGTTGTTCAAACAGAACAAGAGCATACTGCGCGGTTTTAAATCAGGAAGGCATGCATTGGGGTTGTTTCCTTTCACTATACTTATTCAATCTGTATGCTGAGCAAATAATCTGAGAAGCTGAACTATATGAAGAGGAACACAGCATCAGTACTGAAGGAAGAACCACTAATAACCTGCGATATGCAGATAACACAACCTTACTTGACGAAAGTGAAGAGGACTTAAAGCACTTACTGATGAAGATCAAAGATTCTAGCCTTCAGTATGGAATACACTTCAACACACACAAAAAAAAAAAATCCTCACAATGGGACCAATAAGCAACATCGTGATAAATGGAGAGAAGACTGAAGTTGTCAGAGATTTCACTTTACTTTGATCTATAATCAATTACCATGGAAGCAGCAGTCAAGAAATCAGACAATTCATTGCACTGGGCAAGTCTGCTGCAAAAGAACTCTTTAAAGTGTTAAAGAGCAAAGATGTCACTTTGAAAACTAAGGTGTGCCTGACCCAAGTCATGGTACTTTCAATAGAGCTATATGCATGTGAAACCTGGACAATGAATAAGGAAGACCTCAGAAAAATTGATACATTTGAATTGTGGTGTTGGTGAAGAATACTGAAAATACCATGGACTGCCAGAAGAACAAAGAAATCTGTCTTGGAAGTACAATCAGAACACTCCTTATAAGTAAGAATGGACAGAGTTCACCTCATATACTTTTTTCATGTTTTCAGGAGGGACCAGTACCTAGAGAAGAATATCATGCTTGGTAAAGAAGAGGGTCAGCAAAAACAGGGAAGACCTTCAATGAGATGGCTGCAATGATACATTCAAGCATAGCAAAGAATGTGAGGATGATGCAGGACCTGTTGTACATAGCTTACTATGAGTTGGAGCTGACTCAATGGCACCTAACATCAACAACAGTCCAAGGAAAGGGCATAATTAACTGGCAACACCTCAG
>NW_006921607.1:489400-491400 GCF_000298275.1 Orycteropus afer afer
AGTGGAATACTATGGAACATTAAAAAATAATGTGGAATCTGCAAAACACTGCATAACATGGATGAACTTGGAGGACATTATACTGAGTGAAATAAGTCAGTTACAGAAGGACAAATATTGTATTAGTTCATTTTTGTAAAAAGTCAAGAAAAGGTTTATAAATGGAAGGAAACTTTCTTTGTTGGTTACCAGGGGTGGGAGGGAGGTGAAGGAACACTGCAAAAAAAAAGAGAAAATGGATTGACCCATGTCACTTTAGTTTTGTGCTTTTTACTGTACATAAATTATATTTCGATAAGATGTATTTTAAAAAAAGAAAGAAAGAAAGAAATCAGACGAAATGTTGCACTGGGCAAATCTGTCACAAAAGACCTCTTTAAAGTGCTGAAGAGCAAAAGTGTCTCCTTGAAGACTAAGGTGAGTGTTCTGGTTACCTAGTGCCGCTCTGACGAGAAAATATACCACAAATGGGATAGCCTTAACAAACAGGAGTTTATTCTCTTACAGTTCAGGAGGCTAGAAGTTCAAGTTCAAAGTGCCAGGTTCTAGGGGATGTATGAAAGCCCCTTGACCTCGGGCTTCAGCTCTGCCTCCTGCTCCCAGCCCATTGAAGCTAGAGGCATCTCTTCACTCAGGCAGCTAGTACCTGCTGAGGGTAACAAGTCCAAGGTCGACAAATAAAATGGCACAGTCCCGATGTTACAAAACCACATGGCAGGCCATTAATTCAAGTCCATTGTAAATCCCAAGGTTGGCAGAGCATGGTAGGCTGTTGAACAACAACACAGATACATGCAGGTTCCAAGTGCACCATATACTAAAGACCATTCCCCAAGGCTTCTGCTTATGTACAGGAAGCAGACCACTTGCCCTAAGGCAGCTACTCAGCTGCTCACAGTAGATTCCACCATGGAGTTGATTACCAGTCTCATCATGGGGAATACTACATCCAGAGGCCTACCCATTCAACCAGGCCTGGCCAAGTTGACACACAAACTGAACTACCACAGTGAGCCTTACTCAAACCATGGTATTTTCAACTGTCTCATATGCCTGTGAATGCTGGACAATGAATAAAGAAGACTGAAGAAGGGTCGATACTTTTGAGTTGTGGTGTTGGTGAAGAATACTGAAAGTACCATGGATTGCCAGAAGAACTAACAGATCTATCATGGAAGAATTGCAGCCAGAATGCTGCTTGGAATCGAGAATGGCCAGACTTCATCTCACCTATGTTGGTCATATCAGAAGGGACCATTCCCTAGAGAAGGATATCATGCTTGGGAATGTGGAGGGTCAATGAAAAAGGGGAAGGACCTCAACAAGATGGATTGACACAATAGCTGCAACAACGGGCTTAGGAATAGCAAAGATTGTGAGGCTGGCACAGGACTGGGCAGTGTTTTGCTGTGCTGTACACAGGGTAGCTATGAGTTGGAGCTGACTTGACAACACCTAACAACAACAACAATATCCTAGTTACCCACATCCATTTTATGATACAGAATATTCCCTATTCCTAATCTCCCAGAAGATTACATCATATCTTCCCAGTTGTTGTTAGGTGCTGTTGAGTCATCTCCAACTCATAGCGACCCTATGCACAGCAGAACAAAACACTACCTGGTCCTGTGCCAGCCTCACAATCCTTGCTGAGTCCATTGTTGCAGCTACTGTGTCAATCCATGACATTGAGCGCCTTCCCCTTCTTCATTGACCCTCCACTTTACCATGCATGATTCCCTTCTCCAGGGAATGGTTCCTTCTAACAACATGACCAAAGTAGGTGAGACAAAGTCTGGCCATCCTTGCTTCCAAGGAGCATTCTGGCTACACTTCTTCCATGATAGATTTGTTAGTCCTTTTAGCAGACCATGGTACTCTTAGCATTCTTCTCCAATGCCACAACTCAAAAGCATCAACTCTTCTTCGGTCTTCCTTATTCATTGTCCAGCTCTCACATGCATAAGAGGTGATTGAAAATACCATAGCTTGGGTTA
>NW_006921607.1:491750-492877 GCF_000298275.1 Orycteropus afer afer
CTATGAGTGGGGTCTGACTCGACGGCACATAACAACAACAACAGTCTTCAAGGAGACATTTTTGCTCTTCATCACTTGAAAGAGGTCTTTTGCAGCAGATTTGCCCAATGCAATACATCATCTGATGTCTTGACTGCTGCTTCTATTGGTGTTGATTGTGGAACCAAGTAATATGAAGTCCTTGACAACTTCAGTCTTGTCTCCATTTAGTGTGAAGCTATTTATTGGACCAGTTGTGAGGATTTTTGTTTTCTTTATATTGAAGTGTAATTCATACTGCAGACCATATTCTTTAATCTTCATCTGTAAGTGCTTCAAGTAATCCTCATTTTCAGCAAGCAAAGTTGTATCATCTACATATTGCAGGTTGTTAATTAGTCTTCCTCCAATCCTGATGCTATATTCTTCATATAATCCAGCTTCTCAGATTATTTGCTCAGCATATAAATTGAATAAGTATGGTGAAAGGATACAACCTTGACACCCTCCCTTCTTGATTTTGAACCTCACAGTATCCCCTTGTTCTGTTCGAATGACAGCAACCTGATCTATGTACAGTTTCCTCATAAGTATAATCAAATGTTCTAGAATTCCTGTTCTTCTCAATGTTATCCATAATTTGTTATGATCCGCACAATCAAATGCATTTGCATAATCAATAAAACACAAGTAAACATCTTTCTGGTATTCTTTGCTTTGAGCCAAAATCCATCTGATATTAGCTATGATTTCTCTCACTCCAACATCCTGGTCTGAATCTAGCTTGCATTTCTGAAAGTTCTCTGTCAATATATTGCTGCAAAGGACTTCTTTCAAGTGCTGAGGAGCAAAGATGTCTCCTTGAGGACTAAGGTGTGCCTGACACAAGCCATGATATTTTCAATCGCCTCATATGCACGTCAGACTGGACAATGAATAAAGAAGACTGAAGAAGAATTGATGCTTTTGAAATGTGGTGCTGGAGAAGAATGTTGAAAGTACCATGGACTGCTAAAAGAACTAACAAATCTGTCCTGGAGGAAGTCCAGCTGGAATGCTCCTCACCTACATTGATCATGTTTTCAGAAGGGACCATTCCCTGGAGAAGGATGTCATGCTTGGTAAGGTGGAGGGTCAACAAAAGAGGG
>NW_006921607.1:493262-498239 GCF_000298275.1 Orycteropus afer afer
ACTGCCTCGGAAACCCAAGGAGGGGTCGCTATGAGTCGGGTTTGACTCGACGGCACATAACAACAACAACAACAACAACAACATCTTGCCTCTTCATATAAATAGAAGCATATAGTGTGTATTCTTCTGTGTCTGGCTGTGGGGTCTGAGATTCATTCATGTTGTCACTTGCACCAGTAGTTTGTTCTTTTTTTATTACCGAGTAGCATACCATTGTATGAATATACTACAATTTGCTTAGCAATTCCTCTGTTGATGGATGATTGAGTAGTGCCCAGTTTGGAAGTATTAGGAATAAAGTTTCTAGAAATATTGTAGTATGTGTCTTTTTTGTGGATATAGTACAGTGAATTACTTAATATGGCTCTTCCAGCCATGGTCTTTGTACTCCCGCCAGATGACTGGGTGGAACTGTGCAAATGTAAGGTGTTTGAGGCCCATAGAGGGAATTGGATAGCTTGTTAGTAATGTAAATAAGGTACATGTCACCCTTGCCGGGGTGGGGCCATGGAAATAAGATGTGAAGAACTCTAACTTGAGGATTGGTCAGTTTTGCCATCCCAAAAGCAGAAAAGGGATCTTATTACCATGAAGATCTTATTACCATGAACTGTTCACATGGTGTAACTCCACCTTCAGCACTACTAAACTGGATATACTAAAAGGGGAATTAGGAGCTCTGGTAGCATAGTGCCTAAGGCACTTGACTGCTAACCAGAAGGCTGGCGATTCAAACCCACCAGCCACTCCTCGGAAGGAAGGTTGGGCAATCCTACTTCCGTAGTGATACTGCCTCGGAAACCCAAGGAGGGGTCGCTATGAGTCGGGGGTGACTCGACGGCAAATAACAACAACAACAACAACAAAAAGGGGAATTAAAATTTGCCTGAAAGAAACACAGGCTTTTTGTTTCAAGCCTATAGCACTGTATATAGAGTCAGGAAATTTGTATTTTAAAAGACAAGCAGATCCACCCAGAACTGCTAAGAGAACAGATTTACATTTGAAGGAAGGACCTGGGGGAGGGGGAGCTATTTTGCTTTTTAAATTTTGAGGTTTGTCTTTGGGTGCATCAAGTTGGGCAAAAGTCAGATAACCGACAGAAAAAACCCCTCCAGGATTAGAAGTTAGAGGGAGCCTGTTATGCTTGTTCATTGTGACCACCTGGGTCTAATTAATTAGTGGAAGTGAGGGGAGTGCAGCAATAAAGAGACAGCCTGAACTTGGACTTGTTCTATTGGCCCTTGTTGACCTAACCTATAGTGGGGCTAGGGATCAGAGAGGAAGGGCTGACTGGTTTGAAGTGCAAGGAGTTGTGTGGACTCCTAAAACTACAGGCACCATTGATGTAACCTATGGGTACTGGAGATGAGCAAGAGAGAGAGAAGGAGCTGGCTGGCCTGAATTGCAGGAAGCCTGTGAACTCCCAAGCTTGCAGCTGATACCCATTGACCTAGGGTGGATGGCTAGGGATGAGCTGACCAGAACCCAACCGAATGAAGCGAAAGATGTTGACACTGAGCTGGTGTGAATTGCTATAATGTGATGGCTTGCTCTGGACTGGACTCTGCTTATGTGTGGAAATGCTCAAAGTTCCAACCAGAGCAGAAGATTCTTCAGAGAAAGGAATATGTTTGTCTCCTCAGAGTACTGGTTTGATAGGGACAAGCAATTTAGAAATTGGCTATCTAAAATTGGGAAGAGGTAAAGGCATAAAGTGGCTGGCTTACCTGCTTTCATGAGTGTGCTTATATTTAAAATGATTGGGAAGAGGAAGTTAATCTTTCAAGTATGAAAGGCCCAATGGCTAGAAGAGCCAGGGAGTGGCCTGTGGTGCAGGAAATTACTCAATGTGGCTCTTCTAACCATGGTCTTTGTGACTCCCACCAGATGGCTAGGTGGAACTATGCAAATGTAAGGTGCTTGTTACCCACCAATGGAATTGGATAGATTGTTAATAAAGTAAATAATGTCGTGGCATTCTTGTGGGGGTGGGAATAATGTGTATAGAACCCTAACATGAGGTTTGGTCAATTTTGCCATCCCAGAGGCAGAAAGGGGGATCTTATTACCTTGAAGACAGAAGAACCAGGGGTGGAGTGCATCCTTGGACCTGAGATCCCTGTGCTGGATGGACCTCCTTGGCAGAGAGAAGGCAGAGAGATGGCAAGAAGCAGCAGAAGCAGCAGAACTAAGAAACCAGCATGAGACAGAGCAGTGGGCTTCCAGGCCCATAGAGTGAGAAAGCTGAAAGCCTTTGGGCAGGAGCCTTGCTAGAGGAATGGGTTGCCTCTTTGAGTGCCTGTTGGCAAAGCTTAAAGAGCTTTGTAAAACTGGTCTGAGCAGGACAGAGGCCAAGGCTAGAGAGAAACGTACCTGTGGTACAGCTGAGAAGAAGTGGTCTTGATTGAAGAACTATATCCTGAGCTGTTTCTGAGCTGAATATACAGCTTATAACCTGTTGCTTTTCAAATAGACCCTATAATTGTATTGTCTGTGAATTCTTTGTGGTCATTGCAATGAATTATCAAACCCCAGTAGACAAGTAGAGAGTGTAGCGGGGGAGAGATGGTTGGTGTCAGAATTGGTGGGAAAAAAAGATTGGAGAGTGGTGAGGTCAAAGGAATCAGCCATGGGCTGTTGATGTCATCCCGGATCCTCCTTCCCCCTTGCGAAGTTAGAGGGTCAGACGAAGTTGCCCACATGTCTTTTTTTTTTTTTTTTTGCAGTGGACTGAACGTTCTTTTCTATTTGATATATTCCTAGGAGTAGAATTGCTGAGTCACAGGGAATTGCATTTAGTAGATACTGCCCAACAGTTTTCCCAAGTGCCAACCACTGACTTCCAGCAAATAAATCTGAGGTTTAGTGTATTAGTTTCCTAGGACTGCAGTAGCAAAGTACCACAAATTGGATTTTTTTAAGAACATAAATTTATTATATTGATGTTCTGGAAACTAGGAGTCCAAATTCAAAGTGTCAGAAGGGCCATATTCTCTCAGAAGACTCTAGGGAAGATTGTTTCTTAACTCTCTCAACTTCTGGTAGTTCCGGTGCTCCTTGGCTCACAGCTGCAGCACAACTTCATGGTCATATGGCCTTTTTCCCTCTTTCTGTCTTTATCTCTTCTCTTCTTATATAAGACACCATTCAGATTGAATTGAGGGCATTGGTGGTTCAGTGGTGGAATCCTTGCCTTCTATGTAGGAGACTCAGTTTCAATTTCTGGTTCCCCTAACACACTTCATGTGCAGCCACCACAAGACTGTCAGTGAAGCTTGCATATTGGGAGCTGACTTGATGGCAGCTAACAACAGTTTGGATTAGGACCAATTCACTTCCCTAGGCCAATGCTCTGCCTCCAAACCACCACCATTGCCCTAATGTGGAAATAACAGCTAAGAGAGGATTAGTAACTTGCCCAAGGTCACACAGCTGGCAAGTGGACTCAGAAAGAATAATTCTAAATCCCAGGTCTCTTGTGACACTTGGGCAGCAAGTAGTAACTCCATTTGACCAAGATTCCTCCTCAGAGCTCCATCTCCACTGTCTCACCTCATGGATGTTTAATGCTATGAGTCAGAGCAACTAAACACTTTACAAGCCCTCTAATGGGATAATTACCTGATAACTTGATGATGTAAAAAGCCACATGTGAAACTCCCGCCCTCATAACCACATCATTTATGAGGAAATGAGTCCTACCTTCTACCCAGGTCTTTGGCCACCCTCCCTTCACACACTCAGTGAAGTTTTTCAGGCCAAAGCAGAGAAGCAACATCCCTCTCCACTCCTCACTCCAGAGACCCTCGCCTCCCCCAAATTCCCTTCCTGTCTTGGCCTCTGCACATTCCTCCATGCAGTGAGGACTCAAGAAGGGTGGAGGGTGGAAAGAGACTTGATATGCAAGTTTGGGCAGAAAAAGGGAAAAAGGAGAAAAGAGGGTATATGGAATAAAGAGATGGACAGGAGGGGATGGGCCTTTTGGCTCCACTTGCTCAGAAGCTGGGGTTGACCCAAAGCTCACTAAATAAAATAGGAGGTCTGTCTCATCTGTCCCAGAACACCAGACCTGGATAGCAAGGCCAGGTCCAGAGTGGAACAATGGCCACGGCTGATGAGTCCACAAGGAAGTTATCCACGACTCTTTAATGCTCCACTCCTCTGGTTTTCAGGGTGAGGGCTCCTCCCTATTGTCTGATTTTCCGATCTCTGTCTTCATCATGCCTTCCTTCCTTGTTCCCCCTTGTTTTTGTTGTTATGTGCCATCAAGTCGGACCTGACTCATAGTGACCCCTCCTTGGGTTTCCAAGGTGATATCACTACAGAAGTAGATTGCCCAACTTTCCTTCCAAGGAGTGGCTGGTGGGTTTGAACTGCCAGGCTT
This sequence comes from Orycteropus afer afer, assembly GCF_000298275.1. Taxonomy (NCBI): domain Eukaryota; kingdom Metazoa; phylum Chordata; class Mammalia; order Tubulidentata; family Orycteropodidae; genus Orycteropus; species Orycteropus afer. The sequence goes on from NW_006921607.1 coordinate 497,650, forward strand.
CTGGTTAGCAGTCAAGTACCTTGAGCACTATGCTACTAGAGTTCCTTGTTCCCCTTAGGAGCATTTATTATGTTCCAGTCATTGTGCTAGGTGCTGAAGACCACACAGTCCTTGCTTCATAGACCTTACAATTGAATTTTTCATCTTCCTCTTCTTTCTCCCATCACCTCAATGCCATGGTTCCTGAGGTCCAGGCTGCAGCACCCCTCTGTCTCTGCAAGATTCTTTCTCACAATAACTTCATTCTCTCCCAAGATTTTCATGCATTCACCCCCCTGGGAATGTCTGTCCTTCCCTGTGATGGTTAAATTTTGTATGTCTTGGCTGGGCTATGGTGTCCAGTTGTTTGGTCAAACTCTACTAGATGTTGCTCCAAAACTTTATATGTGATTAACATTTATAACCACCACTCATATGTCAGTTTGTTGGGGTGAATGGAGTAAAGCTTTCAGGACCTTCATTTGCTGTTTGCTGATGGGGCATGACTCAAAATGACAAAAAAAAAAAAAAAAAAGCTGCAAACATCCATTAATAATCAGAATGTAGAAAATAGTAAGTATGGATCTAGGAACATTGAAAGTCATCAAAAA
>NW_006921607.1:498619-504803 GCF_000298275.1 Orycteropus afer afer
GGAAGGAAGGTTGGGCAATCCTACTTCTGTAGTGATACTGCCTCGGAAACCCAAGGAGGGGTTGCTATGAGTCAGTTTTGACTCGACGGCACATAACAACAACAACAACATAGTGGGGGGTGAATGGACTAAAGCTTTCAGGACCTTCATTTGCTGATGCGGCATGACTCAAAATGACAAGAAATAGCTGCAAACAACCATTAATAATCAGAACATAGAAAATATAAGTAGGAAAATTGAAAGTCATCAAAAATTAAATGGAATGCATAATATCAATATCCTAGGCAGCTGAAACAGACTGGTATTAGCCATTTTGAATTGGACAACTATATGGTCTGCTATGCTATTCCAATAATGACAAAATGAAGAGGAACGGCATCACATTCATCATCCAAAAAGAACATTTCAACGTCTATCCTGAAGTATGTGGCCAGTGACAGAGTAATATCCACACACCTACAAGGAAGAACATTTAATCCGACTGTTCTTCAAATGCCAACCACTAATGCCAAAGATAAATAAATTGAAGAATTTTGCCAACTCTGCAGTCTGAAATTGATCAAACATACCATCAAAATGCATTGATAATTACTAGTGATTGGAAAGCCAAAGTTGGATAAAAAGAAGGATTGGTAGCTGGAAAATAGGGCTTTGGTAATAGAAATGACACTGGAGATGGCATGATAGAATTTTGTAAGACTAATGACTTATTCTCTGAAAATACCCTTTTTCAACAACAGAAACACCTGACTGGCAACCACACATGTGGACCATGACAGATGGAATACACAGGAATCAAATTGACTACATTTGTGGGAAAAAATGATTGAGAAGCTCAGTACCAACAGTCAGAACAAAGTCAGGTTGGACTGCAGAACAGACCATCAATTGCTCATGTACAAGTTCAAGTTGAAGCTGAAGAAAATTAGATCAAGTTTACCAGAGCCAAAGTAGGACCTTGAGTATATCTCACCTGAATTTGGAGACCATCTCAAGAATAGATTTGATGCATTGAACACTAAGGACCAGAGACCAGACAAGTTGTGGGATGACATCAAGGACAACATACATGAAGAAAGCAAAAGGTCATTAAAAAGACAGAAAAAAAAAAGACCAAAGTGGATGTCAGAGGAGACTCTAAACTTGCTCTTTTTATTTTATTTAATTATTATTGGAGTTTGCCTTTTTGAAAGAATGAAAAAAAAAAGTCAAAAGAAGAACAATATTTTGTCACATATAAAAATTATATAATATTTCAATTTCAGTGTCCATAAATAAAGCTTCATTGGGAAATAGCTTCACTTATTTATTTATATGTTATCTATAGCTGCTTTGGCACTACAACAGTTGAAATGAATATTTGTGACAGAGACTGCATGGCCTACAAAATGGAAAATATTTTCTATCTGACCCTTTACAGTAAAATTGTGCTGACCTTGCTCTATGTGGTGAGCATTTCCAGTGTGAGGATTAGTGTGATGCTCTAGAAGCTCTCCTCCATTACTGCCATACCCCATTATAACACCTAGCCTAGTACCTGCTACTAAGTACATGATAATTACCTGATGGATACTGTTGAATTGAATCTGTGTAGAGTTTCAGATGCTGTTATATATACATATGTATAAAACTTGTTTGAAATAACAGTTTATGTGTATTTGTTATTTCAAATAAGCATGTTTTACGAAATATAAAAACAATTTTGTTTTTAATTCTTTTTTTTTCTTTTACCATACCCAACCCTAACCCACTCTCCTCCCCCCCCCCCGCCTAGTAACACCCCCCCCCATAATTATGCACTCCTGTGTGACCTGCATTTCCTCCATGCAAATGTTGGCCCTCTGGTGCCCCGTGGTCAATTGCTCCAAGGGATTCATCTCCATAGAGTATGTGGGTGTGTTACCTTGGGTTGAGTGGTCAGCATGTACATCTTATTTACTATTGGACTGAGAGCCAGCCTGAAGGAGTGAGTTTTGTTCCAGGCTCAGAATGTATCCCAGGACCATAGTATTGGGGGTCTCACCAAACTCCATCCGACCAGTAATTCTGGTCATTATTGAGTTTTTAGATTTTGTTCTACATTTTTCCTCCCACTCTATCCAGGATCTCCATATTTGATCCTTTCCTGAGTGATTGACACTGGTAGCTGGACACCACCTGGTTCTTCTGGTCTCAAGGGCCATCATGCCCTAGGGCTGATTGCTTCCAAATGCCCTTGTTTTTTTTGCACTCTTCCTCACTTCTGACGATAGGAGACAATTAGCTGCATCTTAGAGGCCCGCTTAAAAGCTTTTAAGACCCCAGTCACTACTCACCAATGTAGGATGAGGAAGAAGACTTTTATGTATTTTGTTGTGCCAATGGAGTCTGGTGTCCCCAAATACCATCATGAGTTGGTAGATCCATTGGATCTCTCTCCCACAGTATCTGGCTGTCTGGGAGGGATTACTCTATGTCTATCTTCTGTTTCTGTAAGGAGTGTGGGTATTTTGTATCACTGGTATCTGTGCAAGATTAGCCTCTGCTGAATCTAATTCTTTAGTAATAAAAAGGCTTATGGTCACTGTAAATCACAAAACTTGTCTCAACTCAGAAAGTAAAATATGCAAGCATATTACTTATTTGTTTTTTCTGCCTGGGCCCCCTAGGGTGATGGGGTATTGTTCCCAACCCATCCTACCTCCAGACATTACTAAATGCACCATGCTGCTGCTCAGCCAACCTAGGTAAACCCCAAGCTAGGTCCTGGCCTCCTGGAGCATAGCAGCAGGTGGGAGTGACCCTTTAGCTGGGTGCTGAATAGGCCCTGGGGTCACAACCAGTCTGAGATGGGGAGACAAACCAGAAGAAGTAATTCTGGTTTATTTTTAATTGCCTTCCCTTTCACCCAAGTTAGTATGATTCTATCCACTAGTTAGTAGTTTATCCTTCCTTCCCTTTCCACCCTTGGTAAATATCAAAGAATATTTCTTTCTGTGTGAAACCCTTTTCCTGATTTTTTACAATAATGATAACATTTGTCCTTTTGTGATTGATTAATTGCACTCAGCATAATGTCCTCTAGGTTCACTCATGTTATAAGATGTTTAGCAGATTCATCATTACTCTTTAATTATGCATAGTTTTCCATTGTGTGTATGCACCATAGCTTGTTGATCCCTTCCTCCATTGCTGGTAGTTAGGTTGTTTCCATGTTTTTACTATTGTGAATAGTGCTATGATGAACATGGGTGTGCATATATGTGTTTGTGTCACGGATCTTATTACTCTAGGATATATACCTAGTGGGATTGCTGGATCTTATGGTATTTCTACTTCCAGCTTTTTAGGAAGTACCACAGAGTTTTCCATAGTGGTTGCACTATTTTACAGTCCCACCAGCAGTGTATGAGGATTCCAGTCTTTTCCCACCCTAGCCAGCATTTGTTTTCTGTTTTTTTGAACTTTGCTATTTGTGCTGGGGTGAGATGATATCTCATTATTGTTTTGATTTACATCTCTCTAATAGCTAATGTATTTGAAATGTGTGTGTCATAGCTTTCAGCATCACCACAACACACAAGCCACCACAGTAAGACACACTGAGAGACATGCAGAGTATATTGACAGGGAACTACCACACATTCAAGCCAGATTCAGAAGAGGGCCTGGAACCAGGGATTTCAGTAAGGATGTCAGATGGCTCTTGGCTGAAAGCAAAGAACACCAAGAAATGTTTACCTGTGTTGTATTGACTATGGTAAGGCATTCAACTGTGTGGATCATAACAAACTATGGATAATACTCCAAAGAATGGGAATTCCAAAACACCTAATTGTGCTCAAGAGGAACCTGTACATAGCCCAGAAGCAGTTGTTCAAACAGAACAAGGGCATACTCCATGGTTTAAAATCAGGAAACGTGTGGGTTAGGGTTGTATCCTTTCACCATAATCATTCAATCTGTATGCTACACAAATAATCTGAGAAACCAGACTATATGAAGAAGAACAGGGTCAGGATTGGAGAAAGAACTGTTAACAACCTGTGACATGCAGATAAAACAACCTTGCTTGCTGAAAGTGAAGATGACTTAAAGCACATACTGATGAAGATCAAAGACTACAGTCTTTAGTATGGATTATACCTCAACATAAAGAAAATGAAAATCCTCATAATGGGACCAATAAGCAACATCATGATAATTGGAGAAAATATTGAAGCTGTCAAAGATTTCATATTACTTGGTTTCACAGTCAACACCAATGGAAACAGCAGTCAAGAAATCAGATGACATACTGCACTGGGCAAATCTGTTGCAAGAGACCTCTTTCAAGTGCTGAAGAGCAAAGATGTCTCTTTGAAGACTAAGGTGCACCCAACCCAAGTTATGATAATTGCCTCATATGCATGTGAAAGCTAGACAATGAATAAAGAAGACTGAAGAAGAATTGATGCTCTTTTGAGTTGTGGCTTTGGCAAAGAATGCCAGAAGAACTAACAAATCTGTCCTGGAAGAAGAAGTGCAGCCAGAGTGCTCCTTGGAAACAAGAATGGCCAGACTTTGTCTGGCCTACTTTGGTCATGTTGTCAGAAGGAACCATTCCCTGGAGAAGGTTATCATGCTTGGGAAAGTAGAGGGTCAATGAAAAAGGGGAAGGCCCTCAACGAGATGGATTGACACAGTGGCTGCAACGATAGGCTCAGATGTAGCAAGGATTGTGAGGCTGGCCTAGGACTGGGAAATGTTTCATTCTGTTGTACATAGGGTCGTATGAGTTGGAGGCAACTCAACGGCACTTAACAACAATATATATTCTCTAACTAAGAAAATCTATGTACTTAATATATACATGTAAACACTACATCATATCGATTTTTGCATGTTTTAAACCTTATATAAATGGTTATGCATATGATTCTGCAGCATGCTTTTTTCACACAACACATTTTCAAAGTTATCTGTGATGATATTCATAATTTTGTTCATTTGACTTGCTGCATTCCATTATGAGAATATTTCAAACTTTCTGTAGATGAACATTGATTTCCAATTTTTCTATTTCAGACTATGTAACAATGAATATTCTTGTACCTGCCTCCCCATGCACACACATATCTTCGCTCTTCAGCACTTGAAAGAGGTCTTTTGCAACAGATTTGCCAGTGTAATAGGTCTTTTGATGTCTTGACTGCTGCTTCCATTGGTGTTGATTGTACAACCAAATAATATGAAGTCTTTGACAACTTCAATCTTTTCTCCATCTATCATGATGCTGCTTATTGATCCAGTTGTGAGGATTTTTGTTTTCTTTATATTGAGGTATAATCCACATTTCAGACTATAATCTTTAATCTTCATCAGTAAGTGCTTCAAGTCATCCTCACCTTCAGCAAGCAAAGTTGTATCATCTGCTTTATCTCAGGTTGTTAATGAGCCTTCCTGCAATCCTGATGTCATGTTTTTCTTCATATAGTCCAGTTTTTCAGATTATTTCCTCAGCATACAGATTGAATAAGCGCGGTGAAAGGATAAAACCCTGATGCACTCTCTTCCTGATCTTAAACCATGCAGTATCCCCTTGTTCTGTTTGAACGACAGCTTCCTGATCAATGTACACATTCCTCATGAGTACAATTAAGTGTTCTGGAATTCCTATTCTTCCCAATGTTATCCACAATTTGTTACAATCCACACAATCGAATACCTTTGTATAATCAATAAAACACAAGTAAACATCTTTCTCGTATTCTTTGCTTTCAGCCAAGATCTATCTGACATCTACTATGAATGATATCCCTCATTCCATGTCCCCTTCTGAATCCAGCTTGTATTTCTGGAAGTTCTCTGTCAATATTCTGCTGCAACCTTTTTTTAATTATCTTCAGTAAGATTTTACTTGCAAGTGATATCAATGATATTGTTCAATAATTTCCACATTCTGTAGGATCACCTTTCTTTGGAATGGGTACAAATATAGACGTCTTCCAGTCAGCTAGCCAGGTAGCTGTCTTCCAAATCTTTTGGCATAGGCTCCAGTGCAACATCCATTTGTTGAAACATCTCAATGGGTTTTGAATAGCAGTGAAACACTGTCTGATATATTACTGGAAAACTTTACAAATAGCCCTGAAACATTGTCTGATATAGAGCCAGAAGAAGAGCCCCTCAGATCAGAAGGAAATATACAACTTGAGAAGAGCTT
>NW_006921607.1:505643-506466 GCF_000298275.1 Orycteropus afer afer
CAAAGAGTAACTAAAGTGGATGAAAGAATCTACAGCATAAAAGAGCTGAACAGAAGATTTCCAAGAGCAGCTCAAGATGACAAAATCAATTATTACGATGAAATGCACAAAGACCTGGAGTTAGAAAACATAAATATATATGACCTTACAACCCCTAACTAGCAAAAGCTGAGAGGGGAATCCTAACCGTCTATCCTTGCCAGTCTGTAAGGAGAAATCCCAACCTTACATTCTCCAAGCATAAGGTATCAAAGAAAGCAAGTAGGGAGCCAAGACTTTTGTCCCCACCAGGTGATATAGAAGACCCAAACCCCTGGACTTCCCACACCTACTATCCTCCTCCCTCTCAATGGAGACCATATGGGAAGCCAGGACATCAACCCCTTGCTGGCATTAATGAGGCACACCTCCTTGTCTCAGCTGGATCAGGTCAGAGGAGGTTTAATAGGGAGTCAAGACTTTCAACTTCAATAAAAAAAGGTAATCAATAGCCACCAACACCAATGACACAGAAATTAGAATTATCTGGCAAAGATTTTAAAGCAGTCATTAAAATAGTTTTTTAAAAAAAAAAAAAGAAAGAAATTATGAGCACACTTGAAACAAATGAGAAAATAAAAAGTCTCAGTAAATAAATAGAAAATATGAAGGTGAACCAAACAGACATTTTCTAACAAAAATAAATAAATAAATAATGGTCAGTATAAAAAAAAACCCATGGATGAGCTCAACAGTAGAGTGGAGGAGACAGAAGAAAGAATGAGTGAACCAGAAAGCAGAAAATGGAATTTTCCCAACCTAAACAACAGAAAGTAAATAGACT
>NW_006921607.1:506566-511876 GCF_000298275.1 Orycteropus afer afer
AAAAGAAAAGAAAAATCCTTGAAAGCAACGAGAGAGAAATAATGCATTACCTATAGGAGGAAAAACTACCACAATTACAGCAAATTTCTCATCAGAAATAATATAGACCAGAAAGAAATGGCATAGCATGTTTCAAGTGCTGAAAGAATTCTATGTTTACTAAAAAAAAAAAAAAAAATCCTTCAAGAATGAAGGAGAAATCAAAACATTCTCAGAGGAGAAGAACTAAGAATTTGACACCAGGAGATCTACTCTAAAAGAATGTCCAAGTAAAGCTCTCTAAACAGAAAGGAAATGATAAAAAGAATCTTAGGACATCAAGAAAAAAAGAAAGAACAAAAATACAGATGAATACAGGAAATAGATTTTCCTTCACCTTTGAGTTTTCGAAATCATGTTTGACAGTTGAAGCAAAAATCAGTGTAAACCCAATATCAGAAATGAAACTAGGGATATCACTACAGATTGTGAAGCCTTTAAAAAGATAATAAAATAATTCTGTGAACAACTTTATGCTCGTAAATTTGACAACTTGGAAGAAATAGACCAATTCCTCAAAAACCACAAACTACCAATATTCAATCAGGATAAAATAGGTAATATAAATAATCTTATAACCATTAAAGAAATTGAATCTATAATTTAAAAATCTCTCCAAAAAAGGGTATTTCCAACTATAAATGGTGAGAAGTCTATCAAAAATTTAAAGATAAAAAAAAATTAAGGATTAACACCAATTTTATGCAATCTCTTCCAGATAATATAAGAGGTAGAAATATTTCCCAAATCATTTTATAAGGCCAGTACACTGACACCAAAACCATTCAGAGACTGTAGCAAAAATAAGAGAAGAAGGAAAAGCTGGAGGGAGAGAAGGAAGAAGTAGAGAGAGAAAGAACAAAGAAATGAACTACAAACCAACATATCTCATGAAGTTAGTTCTAAAAATGTTTGACAAAATATTAGCAATGTATACTGAATACATTAAAAAAAAAAAAAAAACCTACCAAACCCACTGCCATTGAGTTGATTCCGACTTAGACCCAGTAGGACAGAGTAGAACTGCCCCCATAGAGTTTCCAAGGCTGTAAATCTTTATGGAAGCAGATTGTCTCATATTTCTCCTGCAGAGCAGCTGGTAGGTTCAAACTATACATTTTGGTTAGCAGCCAAACGTGTTAACCACGATGCCATCAGAACTCCATATATTGAATATAGCAATGTACAAAAAGAATTATACAACATGACCAAGTAGTATTTATTCCAAAAATGCAAGATGATTCCACATTCAAAATTCAATCAATATATGAGCCCATTACTGTAAAAAGACAGGGAAGAGTTTGCTTGGGAAAGGGAACTCACCTAGTAGGTTACTGGGATGGGGAGGGAAGGAGAGGGATTAATTTTGGACTAGTTGGGGCCTACATGCTGACATGGGTAGGGGGAGGAATATACGGGAAGGATATATGACCACCATGATAACATTAGGAAATGGGAGGACACTGAATTGTGCACACAAGAGATAGACAACAGATGCTAATACCAACCAATGTGTCCACAATACCGCATTACCATTAACATCCAACACTAGACTATACAGACAAACACATAAACACCTCAGATGATCAGACGGGGTCAGTGAACAGAAGTATACTCTAGACCAAGGATAGATTCAGCTGAGGCTAATCTTACACAGACACCAGTGATACAAAATACCTGCAGTCCTTACAGAAACAGTAGAAGACAGACACAGAGTATTCCCTCACAGACAACCAGACACTATGGGAGAGAGATCCAATAGATCTTCTGCCTCAGGACCATAGTAGTGGGGGACACCAGACTCAATTGGCACAACAAAATTCATAAAAGCGTTGCTCCACATCCTACATTGGCGAGTAGCGACTGGGGGTCCTAAAAGCTTTCAAGTGGCCATTTAAGATGCAGCTAACGGTCTCCTAGCATCAGAAGTGAAGAAGAATGAAAAGGGGGGGGGCATTTAGAAGCAATCAGCCCTAGGACACAATGGACCTCGAGACCAGAAGAACTAGATGGTACCCAGCTACCAATGCCAACCACTCAGGAAAGGATCAAATCTGGAGATTCCGGCTAGAGTGGGAGGGAAAATGTGGAACAAAACCCAAAAACTCAATAATGACAAGAGTTACTGGTCAGATTAAATATGGTGAGACTCCCAATACTATGGCCCTGGAATACATTCTGCGCCTGGAATAAAACTCACCCCCAGGTGCGGGCTCTTAGCCCAATAGTTAACAAGATATACACACAGACCACTCAGCTCAGGATGACACACCCACATACTCTGTGGTAATACATCCCTTAGAGCAATAGACCATGGGACACCAGAGGAGCAACATTCAAACTGAGGAAATGCAGGACAAACAGAAGTGCATAAATATGAGGCACAGGGGGAGGGTTATAGGGTAGGGAGGGGAGGAGACAGGGTTAGGGTTGGACATGGTGAATGGAGAATGAAACTAAATGTACGCATCACATTGAATGTAAAACAAGTTCTTAAAATAAAAAATAATTTTCTAAAAAATTCAATCAATATAATCTATATATAATCCATAGTATGAACAAACTAAAGAAGAAAAATTATGTGGTCTTATCAATTGATGTGGAAAAAGCATTTGACAAAACCCAACATAGTTCATAGTTGAAAATAAACAAACTCCTAGCAAATTAGAAATAGAGGGGAAGTACCTAGACTTAATAAAAAATTTTAAAAACCATCACAAAACCTATAACTAACATTATGCTTAATGGTGCAAGACTAAATATCTTCCACCTAAGGTTATACACATCAAACCATAGCCAATCCAACTAGAAGAAAGAGAAATAAAAGGCACACGGATTGAAAAGAAGAAATAAAACTGTCCCAATTTACAGATGACATGATGGTCTGTACAGAAAATCCCAAGAAATTATCAAAAAATATTTCTAGAACTAATAAATTTAGAAGGTCACAATATAAAAGATCAACAAACAAAAAGCAATCACATTTCTATATGCTGACAGTGAACATGTAGAAATTTAAAACACAGTAGCGTTTGTTGTTGTTGTGTGTCATTAAATCTATTTTGACTCATAGAAACACTATAGAACAGAGTAGAACTGCCCCATGGAGCTTCCTTGGCTATAAATCTTTGTGGGAGTCGCTGGGTTCGAACCACCAATCTTTTGATTAGCAGCTGAGTGCTGAACAAATTGCACCACCAGGTCTCCCTAAAATAGCATTGACAATTACTCAAAAAAATGAAAACCTTAGTTATAAACCTAGCAAACATATACAGGATCTGTATGCTGAAAATTAAAATGCAAATGAAATAAATTTTTTTAAAAAAGATATAAATAAATGGGGAAGCATATCATGTTCATATATTAGAAGACTCAACATAGTAAAGACATCAATTTTTCCCAAATTGTCTCTATGTTTACTGCCTTCCCACCAAAACAAACAGACCTGGAAAAGCTGATTCTAAAATTTATATGGAACTCTTGTCCTTTGCTGGTAGTAGTACAAAATGGTATAGCCATAGAGGAAGACAGTGTTCCTCAAAAAATGAAAACTAGAACTAAAATACGATCCAGCATTTCCATTGCTAGGAATATACCCAGGGACTTGAAAGCAGTGACATGAACAGACATAGGTATACCAATGTTCATTGCAGCATTAATCACAATAGCCAAAAGGTGGAAACAATCTAAATGTCCATCCACGGAAAAATGGATAAACAAAATACTGTTACAGACATACAATAGAATGTTATTCAGCCATAAAGAGAAATGAAATCCTTATAAATGCTACAACACAGATGGAGCTCAAAGACATTGTTTTTAATAAAATAAGTCAATTCCAAAAGGACAAATATTGTATGATCTCACTTATATAAAAAGACAAGAACAGGCCAAAGTTTATTACCAGAGGCAGGAGGGAGGGGAAAGTGACAGATTATTGTTTATGGAGCATTGAGTTTTGGTTTACAATGATAGAAAAACTGCATTAAGAATAGGTTTGCAAAGCTGATTAATATAATTGCTGTCAATAAATTGTACGCCTTGGACTTCTGGTAAGATGGCAGAAGAGACAAACAAGCCGCACAGACCCACTCCAACAAAGAAAGAGAAACCAGTTGACACAGATACAGAGATAATCCTGGAGCCCTGAGCTTTGAAAGGAAACATAGAGAAGTGGATTAAAAAATAATTTTGAGAAGGTCCCATTCATCTAGTTTATCTTCTGCTGTTAGTGCATTTGGGGTTATCCTTGATAGTCTATTTATGCCATATATTGTTGTTGTTACTTGCCATCAAGTCGGCCCCAACTCATAGCAACCCCTCCTTGGGTTTCCGAGGCACTATCACTACGGAAGTAGGAATGCCCAACCTTCCTTCCGAGGAGTGGCTGGTGGGTTTGAATCGCCAGCCTTCTGGTTACCAGTCAAGTGCCTTAGGCACTATGCTACCAGAGCTCCTATGCCATATATTAGGGCCCCTATATTTGCCCCTAGTTTTTTCTTGAGGAATTTTATAGTTTTAGGTTTCACATTCAAGTCTTTGATCCATCTGAAGTTAGTTTTGGTGTGTGGTGTGAGGTACAGAGGTTATTTCATTTTTCTGCAAATGGATATCCAGTTTTACCAGCACCATTTGTTAAACAGACAATCTCTTCTCCATTTACCAACCAAAAAAAAAAACCAAACTCACTGCCGTCAAGTCAGATCTGACTCATAGCAACTTCTCCTTGTGTTTCCAAGGCAGTATCTCAATGGAAGTAGATTGCCTAACCTTCCTTCTGAGGATTAAATTATCTATTAAATGGCCCATTGTCAAAGATCAGCTGAGCATAGGTCCATGGATCTATTTCTGGGTTCTTAATTCTATTCCATTGGTCTATGTATCTGTCTATGTGTCTGTCAGGAGCTCTGGTAGCATAGTGCCTAAGGCACTTGACTGCTAACCAGGAGGCTGGCGGTTCAAACTTTATACCCAAGTATTTTATTTTTTTGTAGCTATTGTGCATGGTATTGATTTCCTTATTTCCTTTCCAGCAATCTCTTTGCTGGTGTAGAGGAATCCAACTGATTTTTGTATGTTGACCTTTTATCCTGCCACTATGCTAAACTTCTCAATTAGTTCCAGTAGTTTTTTATTGAATCTCTTGGGTTTTCTAGGTGTGGGATCATATCATCAGCAAACAGGGATAGTTTGACTTCTTCCTTACCAATTTGGATGCCTTTAATTTCCCTTTCTTGCCTATTGCCCTGGCTGGAACTTCCAATACAATGT
>NW_006921607.1:512856-532011 GCF_000298275.1 Orycteropus afer afer
TTAGTTTAAAGTGTTTATTTTGGCTCTTTCTTCTTTTTTGATGTGTGCATTTATTGCTCTAAATTGGCCTCTGATCACTTCTTTTGCTGTGTCCCAAAGATTTTGGTATGTTGTGTTTTCATTCTCATTTGATTCAAGAAATTTTTTAAATTTCATTTCTTATCTCTTCTGTTACCCAGTTATCCCTAAGGAGGGTGTTGTTCAGTTTCCATGTGTTTGCTCTTTTTCCATTGATGTTCCTACTGTTGATTTCTAATTGTATAGCATTGTGATCTGAGAAGATGCTTTGCAGTACTTCAATGTTTTTAATTTTATTAAGGCTTGCTTTATGGCCTAACATATGGTCTATCATGGAGAATGTTCCATGTGCACTGGAAGAGAATGTATATTGTGCTGCTGTTGGGTGAAGTGCTCTGTAGATGTCTATAAGGTCAAGTTGGTGGATTATATTGTTTACTTCTTCTGCATCTCTGCTGAGTTTCTTTCCAGTTGTTCTATCTTTCATTGAAAGTGGTATATTAAAGTCTCCCACTATGACTGTGGGAGCTCCGGTGGCATAGTGCCTAAGGCATTTGACTGCTAACCAGAAGGCTGCTTGTTCAAACCCACCAGCCACTCCTCAGAAGGAAGCTTGAGCAATCTACTTCCATAGTGACATTGCCTCAGAAATCCAAGAAGGGGTCATTATGAGTCAGATCCGACTCAATGGCAGTATGGGTTTTTTGGGTTTTTTTTTTTGGTTTTATGACTGTGGAGTCATCTATTTGTCTTTTCAATACTGTTTATGTCTGATTTTTGTATTTTGGGGGCTCTTTCATTGGGTCCATAGATATTTATTATGGTTATATCTTCTTGTTCAGTTGACCCTTTAATCATGCTATAAAGTCCTTCCTTGTCTCTTGTGGTGGCTTTTGTCTTAAAGTCAATTTTATCAGAAATTAATATTGCCACTCCTGCTCTTTTTTGATTGCCATTTACTTGATATATCTTTTTCCAGCCTTTGATTTTTAGTCTATTTTTGTCTTTATGTCTAAGGTATGTCTTCATGTCTTGTAGATAGCACATGGATGGTTACGTTTTCTTATCCAGTCTGCAACTATCTGTCTCTTGAGTGGTGCATTTAATCCATTGATGTTCAGTGTAATTATTGACAAGTATGAATATGTTAGTGTAATTTTGTTATGTGTTTTTTCATGGTGTTCTCAGTTTCTTTGTTACACACAATTTTTGCTGCTGAGCTTATTTTGTTAATGAATCATGTTATCATTTCCTTTGTTGCTGTTGGTTTTAGTTTTCTAAATATTTGTGCTTGTCCTCCTTTTTATTATGATATAAAGGTTTATCATTTTTCTTTGAGGTTACCCTGTGATTTATAATTTTCTCCCTGAGTTTAGAACAATCCATTCTATCTTGCAACTCTCTTGACTTCCTCACCATGTAGAAGTTCTGTAACTACACTATTTTTTCCCCTCTTTCTGTTTTGTAGTTGTCCTCATTTTCCAATTGATGTCTCTGGTTCCCTGTTTACAATCTTGTAAGCTTATTTTACTTTGGATATTTCCATAGCTGTGCTGGTTTTTGGGTTATGTCATCTTGTGTATTAATGGTTGATTGTTGTTTGCTATTATTGCTTCTCTGCTCAAAGGCCTCCCTTTAGTATCTCTTGTAAGGTTAGTCTGGTTTAAATACATTCCCTTAATTTCTGCTTATCTGGAAATCTCCTAATTTCACCATCATAGTTGAGGGACAATTTTGCTGGGTATATAATTCTTGGTTGGAAATTTTTCTCTTTCAGGATTTTATGTATACAATCTCATTGCCTTCTTGCCTGTATGGTTTCTGCCAAGAAATCAGAGCTTAGTCTTATTGGTTGCCCTTTGGAGGTAACTTTTTGTTTTTCTCATGCTGCTTTCTGGATTCTTTCTTTGTCTTTGGTTTTGGTGAGTGTAAGCTATGAGTCGGGGCCGACTCGACGGCACATAACAACAACAACAACAAATGATGATATATCTTGATGATTTTCATTTGGGGTTTTCTTTTCTGTTTGGGGTTTGTTGGACTTCCTGAATGGATATATTTTCATCTTTCATCATATCAGGGAAGTTTTCTTCCAACAAATATTGGACAATTTTCTCAGTGGTTTTATTTTTCTCTTCCTGTTGTGGAATTCTGATTACTTGTAGGTTATTCCTTGATGGCATCCCACATGAACCTTAGGCTTTCTTCATTCTGTTTTGACCTTTTTTCTGATTGATCCCTTTCCAAAGAAGTGTTCAGGTATCTGTCTTGAATCTCATTAATTCTGTCTTTCATTGATTCGATTCTACTCCTTTGCCCTTTTAATGTGTTATCTATTTCTGAAAATTTAGTATTAATCTTCTGGATTTCTATCTGTAGATTTTGTATCATTTCTAACTTTTCATTTATATTGTCATTTTGTTCTAGTATTTTCTTCTAAAATTGTTCTAGGGTTTTGGCTGTGTTTTCCTTAATTTTGTCAGTGTTTTCCTTTATCTGTCTCTCAATTCATCGAAGGTACCTAAGTACAATTCTTTTGAATTCCTTATCAGGGAGTTCCAATGCTGCTTCTTCCTCAGGGATGTGTTCTGGGTTTGTGTCCTGCCCCCTTGTTTTTACTACTTTATCTTGCTTCTTTTGTGGACTGTGATGGTCTGTTGTCTCTGAGACATTGTGACTTTGTTGTATTAATATTTAATTGATGATTATATGTTGCAGTGATTTGCTCAAAATTTTTGTTTCCTGTTTTTTTTTTTTTTTTTTTGGCTGTATCTAAATAAGCTGGATACTCTGCTTCTCTATTCACTAGCTGACAGTACTTATGCATTCACCACCTGTCTCCTAGTGGGTATGATAGAGAATGAGAGTGGCTGCACACATCTCTGTTAACTGTTTGTGAAGAGCAGTTAAGGGTGAGTCAGGCACTTATTGGCGGTCGTGTATCATTGGCCAGTTGGTGCAGAAGGAAGTGGTGGCCTTCACTCAGTAAGTGAAGCTGCAGGAAGTATGGGTGTGGTTGGGTCATATGGGCACCATTGCTGTCTCTCACACAGTTAGACAACAACAACAATCAAAAAACCATCAAAAAAGTAAAAACAAGCAGCCAAAACACACACTGCATAAACACACAGGAACAATCACCAAAAAGAGAAAAAATAAAAATAAAAAAAGAGGAGAGGCAATAAATGAGAGAAAATATTTAAAGAAATAGTATTAAAAGCCAAAAGAAATGTGCATGGAAAAAAGGAGAGGAACCCCTGCAATATCTGGGGAAGGGAGAATAAGAGAAAAGAGGTAGAGTAAGAGAATAATGAAGAAAAAAATGGGAAAAGTGCAAAAAGAAAAGCAAGAAATAGGGAGAATGACAAGAAATAAAAATATGAGAACTAGGAACTGGGAAGATACAAAAACTGAAAACTAGAACCTAGGAAGGGAAGAAGAAATAATAATAATAATAACAATAAGGATGAAAAAAAAAAGAAAAAGAAAAGAATTTTAAAACAGACAAAATCAAACAAACTTAAAAAAAAGAAAATATTCTGGGCAGGGCACCAAGGCTCCCTCGGAGCACACAGACTGGGATGGAATTCTTGCTTGCCCAGAAGGTGGGTGGGAGTGAGGAATGGCTGTACCTCTACTCACCAAGAGGTTGTAGGGTATAAGAGTAACAAGGAGAATATTGCACCTTTCCAGTCCTTCGTGTCAAGAATGTCCTTGCAGTCCCCAGCAAATGGAGCCTATTCGTAGGTCCCTGAAATCTTAGAGAATGCTGTTGCTTTAAATATCCCAAATTGTCAAACCACTTGTAAACATTCAAAATGGCTGCACCATCTGCACAGCGAATAGTCCACAGCTCAGCCCATCTCCCTTTTTGCTGCTTCTCCTTTTATTCACCAGCCACCAGTGCAGTCCTCTGGCTAGCAAGGCTGATTTGTAGATTAATTCTTAGGTCCTAATACCACTTGGCAATATCCAAGCTGTCCATGTCGCAGGATCTCTGACAGACTGTAGCTCCATATGTCTCCTTTTTTGGTGTTTTCATGCATGTTTTTCTACTAGTTGGAGCTTATTCCACTTCTGTATCCTTTCTTTCAAAGCTTAGGGCTCCAGCATTATCTTCTGTATCTGTATTAATTGGTTCCTCTTTTCTTTGTTGAAGAGGGTCTGTGTAGTTTGTCTATTCTGCCATCTTACCAGAATTTCCCATGGTATTTTCCATATTCTTCATCAACACTATAATTAAAAGGCATGAATTCTTCTTTGGTCTTCTTTATTCATTGTCCAGCTTTCAAATGCATATGAGGCCACTGAAAATACCATGGCTGGAGTCAAGTGCAATTTAATCTTCAAAGTAACATCTTTGCTCTTTAACACTTTCAAAAGGTCTTGTGTAGCAGATTTGCCCAATGCAATATGTCACTTGGCTTCTTGACTGCTGCTTCCATGGGCTTTGATTTTGGAGCCAAGTAAAATGAAATCCTTGACAATAAGGATTTGCAAGATGTTACCATTGGAGACACAGTGAAGGGCACACAGGCTCTGTATGTATTGTTTCTTACTAATTCATGTAAATCTATAATCACTTCAAACCGGTTTAAAAAAAGTTAATTAGAAGAAAACTGAGAGAAATGTTTGCATAGACTATATAACATGTTTGAGAGAATGTGCACATGGTATGAGAGCAAGCACCCACAGACACCTACACTTCAATAAATTAGAGAGTGAGATGTAGATGGTAGATCCCTGAGGAAAGGTGCTCTGCCTTACACCTTCTTTTCTCAGCCAAACTCATAAGGGTTTTGGGGACCCTAGTGAAGAGAGAATTTGTGCCCTATTCCCTGCGTAGAGTTCAGAGTGGCAGTAAGTCCGCTCAGTAGAGATGGCTGTGTGCACATTTGGTAGGTTGAGTCAACCTTACTAGGGCTCCCAAGAGCCATAAAGGTATGGAAGTTTAGAATGAGACCTGTGCATCCAAGAATAGCCCAGATAGTATGAAGAGTTCTAGATAATCCACTGAGTCTATCCTTGACATTTACAGAAGACAATTCTGAGATCCAGGAAGAAAAAATGACTTATCCAGATCCCACAGCTACTTTAAGTCAGAGCCAAAACTGGAGGCCAAGCCTCACCAGCAGTAGGCTAGTGTTCTTTCCCAAAATAAGCAAAATCTCTGTTTTTTAGCCAATTCACCTCAAAAGTCTGTGCCGCTAGAAAAATAGCTTATAAAGATGACACAGCAACATTCATCATCTTGGTAATGAGAATTCTTAACATATCTGTTTCTTGAATATCTCCGCTCCAGTCCTCCTAGGTTTACCCTATAATTAGTCTCATAGAGATCCCTACATCACTCGCCTACTTCCTGTATTCTCTGCCTTCCTATTTGGTTTACTCCCTTGGTTTAACAGAACACATCCCTTGGTTACTTCCTAGAAAAGGAAGCATGGTATTGTGTATATCTAACATTGTCTTTATTATACTTTTTTCTTTTTGCTCTCCTGTCACTTCCTCCCTGTGGTGACCTTTCCCCTGTGTTCTTCTTGCCTACCCCTTCCTGGCTCCCTACCTTTCTTCCTGTGCAAATACTGCCCTTCTGATTTCCATGGTAGATTACTGAGTGCATCTCCCTGGTGTAGGTGTTCAGTTCATAGGCTTGTCGTTTGGCTGAGAGTTAAGCCATGGGAGTGAGTTCAATTCCAGGCTCGAAGGGTGACTAGGAGCCATTGTCTCAGGAGTTTCACCAGTTTCCATCAGACTATTATTCTGCTTTTTTCTCGATTGATAGTTTCTGGGTATAGAATTCTAAATTGGAAACAATTTTCTTTCAAAATTTTGAAGACATTACTCCATAGTATTCTACCTTCCAGTGTTGCTGTTGTTGTTGTTGTTGTTGTTGTTGTTTTGCCGTCAAGTCGGTCCCGACTCATAGCGACCCCTCCTTGGGTTTCCGAGGCAGTATCACTACAGAAGTAGGATTGCCCAACCTTCCTTTCGAGGAGTGACTGGTGGGTTTGAACCGCCAGCCTTCTGGTGAGCAGTCAAGTGCCTTAGGCACTATGCTACCAGAGCTCCTCCAGTGTTGCTAAACAGTTCCAATAAAGAGAAATCTGAAACTATTCTGATTCTAGAGTCTTATTATATGACTTGCTTTTTCTTTATATTCTTCTTTTTGTCCCCAGGATTCTGAAATTTTACAGCCTTGTTTGGGTCTTATTTTCAACTGAGCACATAATAGGCCCTTTGGCTTGGAAACTTATGTTTTTTCAGTGTGGAAAATTTTTCTTGAATTATCTTATTGCAAATTTTCTCCTTTCCATTTCTGGAATGCGTGTTATTCAGATCTTGAATCTTCTGGGCTATTTCTCCTACATTCTTCATCTTTTCTCTCCCATTTTTCATTGTTTTGTCTTTTGACTCCATTTTCTGGGATAGCAGACTTTACTTCCAAAATCACCTATTGAGTTGTTCATTTCTGCTATATTTTTTTAAAAAAATTATAATGCTCAGTTTCTCATCTTTTAAAATAGCATCCTATTCTTGTTTTGCAGGTGTAATACCATCTCTTATCCTTGAGGAAAAGTCTTGATTTCTTCCAAGTTGCCTTTTTCTGTTTGTTTTGATTTGTTTTTTTTTTTTTTGTTGTTGTTGTTGCTTGTTTTCTATCTCCCGTATTAACAGCTTTCCTCAGATATCTGGTGTAACTATTGATAATCTGACCAGTTCATCCCTCCCCCAGCTGCTGTGGGTATTGGCTACTAAGGGGTCACAGTTGCCCCTTTCTCTAGAGAATTGTCCTTTCCCCAGGAGCTGCCCTGCCTAGCACTTTATGGCCCCCTCCCTGGCAACACACAGCCAAAGGCTTATGAATATGAGGGTACAACTTCTGCTTCAAGTTGAGATCAACTCTGAAGTTCCACGCATGCCCCTGAGCTCCCTGTGGTGTCAGGCTGAGGCTAGACTCTAGCTGAAACTACCGCCTTGCTCAGTTCCTTCCCTTGCCCATTCCTGCTTCTTTCACCACCACCCCTTTTTTCTCAGAGTCTGCCCTCAATAAATCACATGCACCTGAATCCCCATCTCAACCTGTTTCTAGGGAACCTAAGATATAATCTGTAGCTATCTGCTTTTCACTAAGAGTAAAGGCCTGAAAAGCTTATTGAAAGCCCTGGGTACAGGCGTGGGGCCTGTCAATTTAGATTCACTATGGCAAGATAGGGAAAAACAGGGGTGATCGTTTATTGTAAATCTAATGCCAACATCCTTAGTTCTTTCCTCTTTGGCTGGGCAGAGTCCCCAGAGAAGAGGGGTGGAGCGTGGCTGCCAGTGATGAAAGAAGTACACAGAGAAGGAAGCTGAGACTCTCCGCATATGGTTCTCCCTTGGTTTACAGCTCATCCCTGTACTCCATGTGATATTTTGTCCTCAGCAGCGACTGTGTTCTCAGTCTAAAGACCCTCTGTTTAACCCTTTCCAGATACTAATCCCCCAGCCCTTTTCCTGGTGAGGTTCGAGAGGGATGGAGAGGGGAACTAGGGCTTTAACTGCTTCCTGGTCCCCTTTCACCAAGTTCTGACGCTGACTGCTCAGTTCCAGAGGTACTTAAGACTGCCAATTCCTTTTATTTTTAGGATTTTGCCATGAACATAGGGCTGTTCTTAGTTTTCCCTGGGTTTCAGATTTCTTAGGGCTGCTAAGTCAGTTACCACTCATCCATTTGCTTTCCAGCTTTCAAAACAATTTTTTTTCTGCTATTGTTTTTTTATTTTTCTCTCCATTCTTATGAGTTTATGTTCTGTTTGTTAATACCCTTATAGGCCTCTGAGGACGTAAGAACTGAGTCCAGATTTTGAACATCCAGACTGAAAAGGCAGAAAGTCAAGATAAACCTGAGAAGCCTGTCTGGAGGAAGTGTTGCAGCAAGAGAAACAAAGTTTGCTGAATATTTTTATCTGTAATCAGAAAACGGAATGTACAAAGTATAAACCAAAGAAAATGAAAAGGAATAAATAAAAATAGCTCTGGTAGCATAGTACCTAAGACACTTGAATGCTAAACAGAAGGCTGGCTGTTCAAACCCACCAGCCACTCCTCAGAAGGAAGGTTGGGCAATCTACTTCCGTAGTGATACTGCCTCAGAAACCCAAGGAGTGGTCGCTATGAGTCGGGTCTGACTCGACGGCACATAACAACAACAATAATAGATATGCTAGGCATAAGTGAGCTGAAATAGACTGATCTTGGCCATTTTGAATCAGACAATCATATGGTCTACTATGTCAGGAAACATACATTGAAGAGAAATGGAGTCACATTCATCTTCAAAAAGAACATTTCAAGATCTGTCCTGAAGTACAACGCTGTTAGCGACAGGATAATATCCATACAGCTACAAGGAAGACCAGTTAATACAACTATTATTCAAATGTTCACACCAACCACTAATGCCAAAGATGAAGAAACTGAAGATTTTTACAAACTCCTGCAGTATGATATTGATCAAGCATGCTATCAAGATGCATTGACAATAGCTGGTAATTAGAATGCCAAAGTTGGCAACACAGAAGAAGGATCAGTAGTTGGAGAATATGGCCTTGGTGATAGAAACAGTGCCAGAGATCTCAGATAGAATTGTGCAAGACCAACGACTTATTCATCGCAAATACCATTTTTCAACAACACAAACACCTGAATGGCAACTATAAACATAGACCTTGCCAGATAGAACACATAGGAATCAAATCTTCCACATCTGTGGAAAGAGGCAATGGAGAAGCTCGATATCATCAGTCAGAATAAAGCTAAGGGCTGACTGCAGAACAGACCATCAATTGCTCTTTGATATTATGCAGAAGGTAATTAAAAAATGGTTGCTGCAATACATTGACAGAAAACTATCAGAAATTCAAGCAGGATTCAGAAAAGGACATGGAATGAGGGATATCACTGCTGATCACATATGGATCTTAGGTGAAAGCAGAGAATACCAGAAAGATATTTACCTGTTTTATTAATTATGCAAAGGTACTGGACTGTGTGGATCATAACACATTATGGATAACATTGTGAACAATGAGAATTCCAGAACACTAAATTGTGCTCATGAGGAACCTATCCATAGACTAAGAGGCAGCTGTTCAAACAGAACAAGGACATACTTCATGGCTTAAAATCAGGAAAGGTGTGTGATACTATACTTGTTCAATCTGTATACTGAGCAAGTAATCCAAGATGCTGGACTATATGAAGAAAAATGTGACATCAGGGTTGGTGGAAGACTCATTTACAATCTGTGATATGCACTTGACACAACCTTGCTTGCTAAAAGCAAAGAGGACTTGAACCACTTACTGATGAAGATCAAAGACTACAGCCTGCAGTATGGATTCTGTATCAACATAAAGAAAACAAAAATTCTCACAACTGGCCCAATAAGCAGCATCATGAAAAATGAAGAAAAGATTAAAGTTGTGAAAGATTTCATTAGTCAAGGCCCATGGAAGCAGTAATCAAGAAATCCGATGACATATTGCATTGGGCGAATTTGCTGCAAAAGACCTCTTTGAAGTGTTCAAAAGCAAAGATTGAGGACTGAGGTGCACTTGACTCAAGCCATGGTATTTTCAATCACCTGATATGCAAGTGAAACCTGAACAAAGAAAAAGGAAGACTGAAGAAGAATCAATGCCTTTGAATCATGGTGTTATGAAGAATACTGAATATACCATGGACTGCCAGAAGAATGAACAACTCTATCTTGGAAGAAGTACAGCCAGAATGCTCCTTGTGAGCAAAGACAATGACATTTTGTCATACTTCCTTTGGATATGTTATCAGGAGAGACCAGTCCCTAGAGAAGGACATCAGCCTTGGTATAGTGAAGGATCAGTGCAAAAGAGGAAGACCCTCATTGAAGTGGATTGACACAGAGGCTGCAACAATGGGCTCAAACATACCAAAAGTGTGAGGACGGCACAGGACTGAACAATGTTCTGTTCTGTTCTGCATGGAATCACTATGAGTAGGAACTAACTCCTAACACATAACAACAGTACAGTGTCTTCATCTTTCTAATGAAAAAGTTTATCCCTTCTAGCTCTGTTTCTAAGAGACTTGGTGGAGTAGTGGTTAATGCATTTGGCTGCTAACCAAAAGATCACTGGTTCGAACCCACCAGCTGCTCGGTGTGAGAAAGATAAGGCAGTCTGCTTCCATAAAGACTTACAGCCTTGGAAATCCTATAGGACAGTTCTACTCTGTCCTATAGGGTCACTGTGGGTCAGTATTGACTCAATTGCCATGAGTTTGGTTTTTGGTTACCTCTGCTTCTATGACTCAGTGATGCCAGAAGTCATTCTAGAAAATCTGCCTGCTTTCTTGACCTCTCACTCTTTTCTTTCCCTTGTTTTGGGAAGGGTTGGGTTGAGAATTATTTGGGTAAATCTGATAGGTTTAAAATGAGAGACGAAGAAAACCACTACAGTTTCTTTTTCCTAGAATGAGTTGTGAGCAAAGGTGTCAGTCTACTTTTCTTCCTCCTTCAAGTTGAGACCTAAGAAGCCTGCTAAAATAAAAGTAACACAATTGGGAGGAAGAAATTGGGAGAGCAGGAATTATGGTGATGGTGGTGTTCTAAAGGTAGTGTGGGCACAGGAGCAAATCAATGGGAGATCCCAGGGGCAGGTGTGTGTGTGTGTGTGTGTGTATTATAATATATGCATACAGGTAGACTCTGACTATGACATATTTGAGTTACAACAAACCAAACTACAATTGTCTTCTTTTTTTGTATATCTT
Source organism: Orycteropus afer afer (assembly GCF_000298275.1). Lineage (NCBI taxonomy): Eukaryota > Metazoa > Chordata > Mammalia > Tubulidentata > Orycteropodidae > Orycteropus > Orycteropus afer. The sequence goes on from NW_006921607.1 coordinate 523,669, forward strand.
ATCATTAGTACATCTTCCTGGAAGGAAATTATGGAAAAATGCATGCAAGGGATATGGAAAAAATTGCTGAGGTATGTGAACACATTCCAAGCACTTGATCAGGAAGAAGGGGAATTGACAGAAAAGGACTTAATGGATTTTGAAGAGGACAGACATACTGAAGAAGAAAGAAATAATGAGGAAGAGGAAGGAGAGAAGTTGTCAAAAACTTTTACAGTGAAAGGATTAGCTGAAGTTTTTTCTAAGCTAAATTAGGGGCGTTAGTTGCTTGGAAAACACGGACCTAAATGTTAAACTTTGCTAAATAGGCAGTTGCAGGAAGCAGTGAGATTTTACTATGAAATATATGAAGAAAAAAAAGAAAAGGACCACATAGACAATTCTCACTAATTTTCTGACTAGACACACCATCCCCATTCCCAGGGATAATCCACAAGTGGAGTTGTTACTTCAACTGACAAAATGCCAATGAAGGCCAACTCCTCATCATTGGAATAAGTTTTTATGATTTGTGTATTTTTTATGTATGTATTAAAATGTAAGTTTATGTTTCCAACCCCCAAAGACAAAGATCATATTTATAAAGATGTTGCTGTTGTTATTATATGCCGTTGAGTCAGGCCCGACTCATAGCAACCCCTCCTTGGGTTTCCAAGGCAGTATCACTATGGAAGTAGATTGTCCCATCTTCCTTCCAAGGAGTGGCTGGTGGGTTTGAACCGTCAGTCTTCTGGTTAGCAGTCAAGTGCCTTAGGCACTACGCTACCAGAGCTCCCACTCAAAGATACTGATAATAAAAGGCAATAATTATGAACACTGAAAAAAAAAAAAAAAGAGGTAATTGTCTTACATCAGAACCGACTTATGTACAACAGTCATCAGAACAGAACCTTGTTGTAAGCTGGGGACTCCTATACTATATATGTACTATATATCATATTTTGGTGACATCAAGCTATAATTTTCTCCTTAGTATTTCTTGCTATTCCTATGTTCCCTCAATTTGAGAAGTTGAACATGCAGCATTCATTGCCTCAGAGAAATGGCAACAAAGTAGAAAGAGGGATTTAGTCCTTAGATTTTGAGTTTCAAAAGTCAAACCCTAATTTCAGCAAGGTGGTTGTTCTGGTTACCTAGTGCCACTCTAACAAAAACATACCACAAATGGGATGGTTTTAACAAACAGGAGTTTATTCTGTCACAATTTGGAGGGGTTAAGTCCAAGTTCAAAGTGCCAGGCTCCAGGGGCTGTGGGAAAGCCCCTTTACCTTGGGCTTCAACTCTGCCTCCTGCTCCCAGCCCATTGAAGCTAGAGGCATCTCTTCGCTCAGGCAGCTACTGGCTGTTGAGGCTAACAAGCCCAAGGTCAACAAATAAAATGGCACAGTCCCGATGTTACCAAACCACATGGTAGGCCATTAACTCAAGTCCATTAAAAGCCCCAAGGTCGGCAGAGCATGGCAGGCTGCTGAACAACGACATAGCTACATTCAGGGCCCAAGCGTGCCATAAGCTAGAGACCATTCCCCAAGGCTTCTACTTATATACAGGAAGCTGACCACATCCCTAAGGCAGCTACACAGCTGCTCACAGTAGATTCTACCATGGAGATGATTACCAGTCTCATCATGGAGAATACTACATCCAGCTTCCCAGCCATTCAACCAGGCCCAGCCAAGTTGACACACAAACTGAACTACCACAGTGGTAAATTAGGAAAGCTCATGGAATTACCGACTTAAATATTCAATCTTGAAGAATGCATGATGGTAAGTGAGAAGCACTTCCCCATCCTGCCAACTTACAGGACTTGACAGATATCCAGAGAGAGCATCAAGACCCATAAGATATACCATGTCCAGCAAAGTGTGCGTGTGGAAGGAATGTCTGCACATGGCAGTTGAGTAAGGCCTAAGATGCCCACAGTGAGACCTGAGGGACCCTTACCTTGCAGGGAATGTTTCCTTTGAATATCAGGTGTCAAGAACATGGCACAAAATGTCAGCAGGAATGAAGTGCCTTGATTTGGGACAAAGAGTAGGGTCCACTATTGGCCTCATCAGAAGAAGTGGCAGTAAGGACACCTTGGAAGATGCCAGAGTGGATAGAGAATGACATTGTGTCCATTTCTTGATGACTTGATTGCAAGTGATGGGAACCAACTCTGGCTGTCTTCAGCAAAAATGGGATATTTTAGAATGTTAGTGAGAACTTGCCAAATCAACAGGAGGTTAAATAACTGGCTTGGAAAACCGACTACTGAAGACAATCTGTTGTCTAGTCCATTCACATTCTCACATTCTCTCTCAACAGAAGGATCCTAATCTGTCTGTTAAGGGCAGCATATTAATTAACTAATTAATTTTCAGCCTCTCTCATCATTGGAATGATTATGTTACTATGCGCTGGCCCACAAGATTAATGAGAAGCTGTTGGATGGTGCTTCAGAAAAGCTCCTTTAAAGGGGTGTGACTCAGCTGGCTTGAAGCCTTTTGCCCTTCCCACCTTCTTCCTTCTTCCTATCTAGAATGTGGGCATGATGGCTGGAGTTCCAGCATCCATGTCTTGGTCATGAAGTAATCTTAATACTAGAAATCATATGATGAAAGAGAAGAAAAGAACAAGGGGTCTGGGCCGCCAATGACATCATGGAGTTGTTACGCTCATTCTGGCCCCGTTATTTTTGGTTTCACGTACATAAGAGAAACCCAGTGTAGGAAGGTCACTGTTTCTCTCAGTTGAATGTAATTCCACTGATGCAAGCAGGAACCAATTGAGTTCCCAAGGTGGGACAATAGGAAAGAGATGAGTCTAAAATGATGGGTTGAAGCCATAAATTGATGGTGAGGATAAGGAGTTAGTACTTATTAAATTCCAAGGGAAGCTAAATGCCCAGAGAAGTAGAATACAGAGACTAATCTATAAGTAGAGTGGAAGGAAGAGGAGAAAACAAGAGAGATTGTTAAAGACAGCATTTCAGGAAAATGATCACGATAACCCTGAACAGAGCAGAGAAGGACAGCCCTGACCCTACTCCTGGGCAAGCAGCTGAGAGGAAAGTACCCATCCTCTGCTGTGCCTTACAGTGCTAGAACCCTTGAGTTTCCTGTTGTGAGCTGTAGCCTGCACATGTGTCTATGAGTGCTGCAGCAACCATTCCTTCAAGACTTCTCCTTCTGGAAAAGAAATGACATCTAATTTTAAATCAAACGTCTGTGACTAATTTTGGAAGAGTGGCTTCCTGGATGATAACTGTAGAGGGAGCAGAGACTGCTCTGAGTCATCCTTGGATCTGGTGCTTAACGCAAACTTTGTTGAATAACCGCCTGATTGATAAAAGCCAAATCAATCTTCCAAACAAAAGTCACACATCAAAGATAGTCCACAGCCCAACTCTTCTGTCAATTCTCCCAATTGGTGGCACCTGTCCATTTGTTGAGTGGTGGGCACAATCCCAGAAAAGTATCCTTCCTATTGGCCAAACAATTGTCTGCTTACTTATCCAGAACTCCAAATGACCCCTCCAAAAGCTCCCATACCTGTCTTCCCAGATTCCCTTCACCCAAGAATTCCAAAGAAACTCATCCTGCCAAGAACCTTCCCAAAGTTTCTTCCTTCCTCATGGCCCATGTAGACCTAAACCTGTGATATAACCCTGCCTACCCATGAAGGGATGGAGTTGCTTCTCAGTGAAGGGTGTGTATGCTCAATTGTGAAACAAGAGTGCAGGAGGAGGAGAAAGTGTAGGTTGTGTGTGCATGCTGCCCTTGGGCCAGGCTATGTGTTTAGCCTCAGGTAAGGGAAAGAAGAAAGCCAGGAATTCTATTTCCCTAGCCACCAACAGGCATGTTGCCTTTCTGGCCCATATAAATCCAATCACCCAAATGGAACACAGAACTCCTGACAATATTAATATGCACAAGATCTCAAGGAGCCCCTTGACTGAGACCAGCACAGATGGAGGAGAGCAGAGGCACAATTTCCTGGGAATAGTACATCCCACTCAGACTCACTTTGGGATTTGGAGGCACCTATCTCTGGTGGTGCAGTAGTTAAAGCATTTAGTTGCTAATCAAAAGGTCAGTGGTTCAAACCTAACAGCTGCTCCATGTAAGAAAGATGAGGCAGTTTGCTTCCATAAAGATCCACAAGCTTGGAAACCCAATAGGAATGGACTCAATGGTAGTAAGTTTGGTTTAGTTTTTATCTTAGTGTGTATTCTCCTAAGAGCAGATCCTGGTGCAGGTAATTTACTTGGTAGATGTGGTAGTTAAGTTTGTGTGTCACCTTGGCTGGGCCTTGTTGATTGGCTGGGCAGCTAGATGTAGTATTCCCTGTGATGAAACTGGTAATCAATTTCATGGTGGCATCTACTGTGACCAGCTGAGTAGCTGCTTTAGGGATGTGGTCTGCTCCCAGTATATAAGAAGCAATTTTGAGGAAGGTCTCCAGCTGACGGCATGCTTGAACCCTGCATGAAGCCAAATCAGTGTTCAGCAGTCCACCATGCCCTGCCGATCTTGGGACTTTTTCTGGACTTGAATTAGTGACCTGCTGCGTTGTTTGGTGAGATCGGGACTGTGCCATTTTATTTGTTGACCTTGGGTTTGTCAGCCTCAGAAGCCAGTAGCTGCCTGGGTAAAGAAAGCCTCTAGTTTCTGTGGGCCAGGAGCAAGAGGCAGAGCTGAAGCCCAAGTTCGAGGGGCTTTCACCCAACCCCTAGAGCTTGGCACTTTGAACTTGGACTTCTAGCCTCCAAAACTGTAAGAGAATAAACTCCTGTTTGTTCAAGCCATCCCATTTGTGGTATATTCCTGTCAGAGTGGCACTAGGTAACCAAAACAATAGATGATACCTGGAAATAAGAGTGAGTAAATATTGTGGTGGTTGTTGTTGCTAGGTGCTGTTGAGTTGTTTCTGATTCATAGTGACCTTATGTACAACAGAATGAAACACTGCCCGGTCCCGTGCCATCCTCATTATCCTTGCTATACCTGAGCCCATCATTGCAGCCATCGTGCCCAATTCATCTTGTTGAGGAACTTCGCATTTTTCATTGACGCTCCACTTTACCAAGCATGATATCCTTCTCCAGGGAATGGTTCCTTCTGACAATATGACCAAATTAGGTGAGATGAAGTTTGGCCATTCTCGCTTCCAGGGAGCACTCCAGCTGCACTTCCGCCAGGACAGATTTGTTAGTCCTTTTAACAGACTATGGTATTCTTAGCATTCTTTGCCAACACCACAACCCAAATGCACCAACTCTTCTTTAGTCTTTCTTATTCATTGTCCAGCTCTCACATACATAAGAGGCGATTGAAAGAAAATACCATGGCTTGGGGTAGATTCACCTTAGTCTTCAAAGAGATATCTTTGCCCTTCATCATTTGAAAGAGGTCTTTTGCAGCAGATTTGCCCAATGCAATATGCCATCTGATGTCTTGACTGCTGCTTCCATTGGTGTTGATTGTAGAGCCAAGTAATATGAAGTCCTTGACAACTTCAATCTTTTCTCTGTTTATCATGATGCTGCTTATGGTCCAGTTGTGAGGATTTTTGTTTTCTTTGTATTTTATACTGCAGACAATAGTCTTCAATCTTCATCAGTAAGTGCTTCGAGTCATCCTTACTTTCACCAAGCAAAGTTGTGTTGTCTGGATATCACAGGTTGTTAATGAGTCTTCCTCCAATCCTGATGCTACAGTCTTCTTCATATAATCCAGTTTCTTGGATTATTTGCTCAGCATACAAATTGAATAAGTATGGTGAAAGGATACAACCCTGACACACTATCTTCTTGATTTTAAACCATGCAGTATCCCCTTGTTCTGTTTGAATGACAGCCTCCTGGTCTATGTATGGGTTCCTTATAAATACAATTAAATGTTGTGGAATTCCTATTCTTCTTAATGTTATCCATAATTTGTTATGATTCACGAAATCGAATGCTTTTGCATAGTCAATAAAACACAAGTAAACATCTTTCTGGTATTCTTTGCTTTCAGCCAAGATTCATCTGACATCAGCATTGATATTCCTTGTTTCACATCTTCTTCTGAATCCAGCTTGCATTTCTGGAAGTTTTCTCAATATACTACTGCAGCCGTTTTTTAGTTATCTTCAGTAAGATTTTACTTGCATGTGATATTAATGATATTGTTTGATAACTTACACATTCACCTTTCTTTGGAATGGGTACAAATATGGATCTCTTCTAGTCAGTTGACCAGGTAGCTGTCTTCCAAATCTCTTGGCATAGGCAAATGAGTGCCTCCAGTGCAGCATCCATTTATTGAAATATTTCAATGAGTATTCCATCAATTCTCAGAGCCTTGTTTTTTTGTTTTTTTTCACCACTTCCTTCAGTGCAACTTTGACTTCTTCCTTCAATTCCATTGGTTCTTGATCATATGCTACCTCCTGAAATGGATGAACATCAACCAATTCTTTTGGTACAATGAATGTGTATTCCTTCCATCTTCTTTTGATGTTTCCTGCATTATTCAATGGGAGCTCTGGTGGCATAGTGCCTAAAGCATCTGACTGCTAACCAGAAGGCTGGCGGTTCAAACCCACCAGCCCCTCCCTGGAAGGAGGGTTGGGCAATGTACTTCCATAGTGATATCACCTCAGAAACCCAAGGAGGGGTCGCTATGAGTCAGACCTGACTCCATGGCAGTGGATTTGGTTCAGTTTGACATCATTTAATATTTTGCCCTTAAAGTCTTTCAAACTTGCAACTCAAGGCTTGAATTTTTCCTTCAGTTCTTTCAGCTTAAGAATGCCAAGCATGTTCTTCCCTTTGGTTTTCTAATTCCAGATCTGTGCACATTTCATTATAATAATTGGCTTTGTCTTCTCAAACTGCTCTCTGAAATCTTCCATTCAGTTCTTTAATCTTGTCATTTCTTCTTTTGGCTTTAGCAACTCTCCATTCAAGGGCAAGTTTCAGAGTTTCTTCTGACATCTATTTTGATCTTTTCTTCCTTTCCTGTCTTTTTTATGACCTCTTGCTTTCTTTGTGGATGATGTTCTTGATATCATACCACAATTCCTCTGGTTTTCTGTCATTGGTGTTCAGTGCATCAAATCTATTCTTTAAATGGTCTCTAAATTCAGGAGGGATATAATCAAAGTCATATTTTGGCTCTCGTGGAGTTGTTTTAGTTGTCTTCACCTTCAAGTTGAACTTGCATATGAGCAGTTGATGGTCTGTTCCACAATCAGCTCCTGGCCTTGTTTTCACTGATGAGCTTCTCCATTGTCTCTTGCCACAGATTTAGTCAATCTGATTCCTGTGTACTCCATCTGGTGAGGTCCACATGTTTAGCCATCATTTGTGTTGTTGAAAGGCCATATTTTCCAACTTCCGGTGATTCTTCTTTGTTCCCCACTTTTGCATTCCAGTCACCAGTTATAATCAGCACATCTTGATTGCATATTTGGTCAAATTCAGACTGCAGAAGTTGGTAAAAATCTTCAATTTCCTCATCTTCGGCTGTGGTGGTTGGTGTATATATATGAATAATAATAGTATCAACTGTTCTTCCTTATAGGCATATGGATATAATCCTATCACTAACAAAATTGTACTTTAGGACAGGTATTGTGTGTGTGTGTGTGTGTGTGTGATTTGGGTGAAAATTTACAGAGCAAATTCACTTTCCATACAGCAATTCACATACACTTTATCTCATGACATTGACCCCAATTCACCACAATGCAACAGCTCCTCTCCCATTCCTCCTGACAGTCACCTCTTCCCTGTGTCCATCCCTCCATGCACCCCTGCCCCCTGAGCTGTCTCCCTGTGCATAAACAGCCCTTCTTTCTCCCATGATTGTTCTCTCCAAGGAGAGCATTTACCTCAGGTAAATGTTCAACTCTTATGCCTGTCTTTTGCTTGGCTGGAAGCCAGAGGTGTGGGTTCAATTCTAGACCTGAAGGACAGCTAGGGGCCATAGTCTCAGTGGTTCCACCAGGTTCTATCCGACCAGCAAACCTGCTCCCCCCCTTTTTTTCCAAATGCTTTTGAGTTTTGTTCCACATTGTTCTCCCTCTCTATCCAGGGTCTCCTACATAGATCCCCCTCTGAGTGAGTGGTTGACATTAGTAACCAGGCACCATGTAGTTCTTCTGGTCTCACAGTTGTATAGGCTGCGGATCGCATGGTGTACCAGTCGTTAGGACTAATTGTTTCCATGAATCTTTGGTTTTCTTCATTCTTTTTTTGCATTGGACGAAGAGAGACCCATCGTTGCATCTAGATGGCTGCTTGAAGGCTTTTAAGATCCCAGTTGCTACTCACCAAAGTAGGAGGTGGAACAATGTTCTGTGTAG
>NW_006921607.1:532506-554031 GCF_000298275.1 Orycteropus afer afer
TAATATATCAGACAGTGTTTCACTACTATTCATAAAGTTTTCATTGGCCAATTCTTTGAGAAGTGGATGGCCTCTTCCTTCTTCCAAGTGTGTCCTAGTCTGGAAGCTCCACTGAAACCTGTCCACCATGGGTAACCCTGTTGGCATTCACAACACTGGTGGCATAACCTCCAGCCTCAAAGCAACATGCAAGCCACCACAGTACAACAAACTGACAGACAAGTTCATCTCTCTTAGCTGTCCCAAACCACTCCACTCAGTTCCTGGCCTCTCTTAAAGCCACTCCAAACCTGGCACCCAGCTCTACTTCCTGGCCACCCCCTTGAAGCCACTTCCAAAAGCCCCCTGGCACTCAGCTCCACTTCTAGGCTGCCCCTTAAAGCAGTGAATAAATGGGGAAAGCAAAATAAGGAAGAGAGAGAAGTCAATATTAAGGTGTATTAATGGACTGATTACTGCCGTGGGCAACTGGGGCTCAATCCTGCTGGAAACTCACTGAGAAACCTTGTGGAATAGGCTTTGGGATTATCCTCCCAGATGATGGGGCGGGCTGTGGTATTCACCCATTGATTTCCATCCCCCTATTGCTTATAAAGAACTGTTGGGGAACTTTGAAGTTGGATCTGTAGAATAAAGCAGGGTTTCCAGATCAGCAACTCCAGCGTACAAAGCTCCTACCACTACCATCACCATTATAACACCACCATCACCATAACTGCTGCCTGTAATTTCTACCCCCTGCCCCCAATTGTGTCATTGCCTTTTCTTGCAGCAGGGTTATTAGGTCTGAGCTTGAAGGAGGAAGAAAGTGAGTGGATATCTTTGCCTACACCTCATTCTAGGAAAAAGGAACTATAGTGTTTTTCTTCTTCCCCCGTTTTCAACTTATATTATTTATCCAAATAGGTCCCAACTACCACCAGCTAGTCCCAAAGCAAGGAAAGGAAAGAGGGAAAGGGCAAGAAAGCAAGTAGGTTTTTTGGAATGAGTTCTAGCATTGCAGAACCACAGAAGCAGAGCTAGAAGGGATGAACTTTCATCAGGAAAATGAGGCCCAGGGACTTGCCAAAGTTATTCAGTGGGTTACTAGCTATATAATCAGTGTGGGCTAGGTTATTCTACAGTAAAGAGTCCCTGAATGGCACAAAAGGTTAACTGCTTGAATGAATAATTTCTTTTACAAGCATCAGCACAAAGCTAGTTTGCATAAGGCAGAGGTTAAATAAATCCTCAATGTCCAGCTTTTCCAAACTGTTGTATCACTCCATCATCTCTAACATTAACTATTCCTCTGCCCACTGTCTTTACTCTCCCTCCCATATTTGGGTTCCATAATTAGCTGCAATGTCTCATAAAACTCACAAACTAGTAATGAAATGGCTCATGCAGTTGTAGAAGCTGGCAAGTCCTAAATCCACGGGTCAGACGTCAGCCTGGAGGCTTCTCCAGACTTATGTCATTGCAAGGCCTGATGAACCCAAATCAATGGGTCAGATGACAAGTTGCTTGCTTGCAAAGGTGCAAAAGCTGGTGAATCAGGTCAGACAATACACTGCTGTCTCAAGAACCGAAGGTCAGATGATAACAAACTGGACACAGGATCCAGAGCAAGAGAGGGAACTTTGCCAGAGCATTCATATGTATATTGGATGGAGACCATACCTTTAAGGAAGCTCCCCTTACATGAGCAAGGCAGTGCTAGGGTGTGAGTTGAATAAGGGTGGTAAGGGTAGTGACTGAGGTAAAAGTGGTGACTTGGGTCACATGCTCTAATAAGGCAGTGACTCAAGACATATCCTACTCTAATCCTGCCACATTAACATAACAGACAGCTCACTCCCAAATGGGACCATAACCACAGGCATAAAGGCTAGGATTTACTACACATCACAACATGGAAAAAAATTACATCGGATCACAAAGTGTTGTTGTTGTTATTGTTGTTAGGTGCTGTCAAGTCAACTCTGACTCATTGCAACCCTGTGCACAATAGAACAAAACACTTCCCAGTCCTGCACCAGCCCCAAAATCCTTGCTATACCTGAGCCCATCCTTGTAGCCACTGTGTCAATCCATCTCATTGAAATCCTTCCCCTCTTTCACTGATCCTCCACTTTACCAAGCATGCTATCCTTCTCCAGGGAATGGCCCCTTCTGAAAACCAAAGAGGTGAGAGGAAGTCTGGCCATTCTCGCTTCCAAATATCACAAAATGGAGAACAATTAATCAGACCACAAAATGGAGGGTGGCGACATCATTACATAAGTGTCATATTGCATCATTAAATAAATGCCAAAGCACTGAAAATCACAGTCTAGCTGAGTTGACACATAACTCTAACCATCACAGTTTCCATACACATTTGCATTAGCAGCAAGCTGCCTGATCCCTTTGGTGGGCCACAGGAACCTTATCTGCATAGTCCCACCCAATCATTCGATAGGAATTATAAGATCTTGGCTAGAAAAGCCATATAAAAGCTATCCAATGCACCATACCATTTGACTACTATGTAAAAGTTTGGCATTTCAAAACCACCCGAGGCATCTTGGAAGACAGACCTGGGGAACTGCTTTCCAAAGGCCACAGCCTTGAAAACTCTACGGAGTTATATTCTGCACACATAGGTTACCATGAGTTGGACTCAACCCAGTGGCAATTAACAACAACAACAACAACATATTACAGTAACAATCCCCAAATATCAACAGCTCACAACAATTTTTTGCTTATACTTCATGCTCATTGTGTATCACTGCGACTCACCTCTCTTCACTGCAAGACCTATGTTGATGGACAGCCTTATATGGAACACTGCCAGCCTACAGCAGAGAAAAAAAGAATGCACAGACAACCACACACTGGCTCTTAAAGTTTTACCTGGAAACAAGATATGGCACTTTCACTCACATGCCTTTGGCCAGAATGTCATATGGCCAAGTATAATGTCAATGAGTGAGGGAAGTAGAATTCACTATTCAGAATTCACCACTTTTTCATTCATATCCTTTTTCTGTTCCAGGATAGAATCCAAGATGCCACATTACATTTAACTGTCGTGTGTACTTAGTCTCTTTCAATCTGTGACAATTCTTTCCCTGTCTCCCTGACCTTGGCACTTTTGAAGAGTACTAGAAGGTTGGGCATTCCTACTTCCGTAGTGATACTGCCTCGGAAACCCAAGGAGGGGTCTCTACGAGTCGGGGCCAACTCGATGGCAAACAACAACAACAAGAAGTTGGTTATCTCATAGACTGTTCCTCAGTTTGGGTTTGTCTGACGTTTTCTCATGATTAAATTGAGATAATGTATTTTGGCCAGAATATCATAGAAGTGTTGTTTTGCCCTTCTTGGTGTACCATATCAGGGGGTGGGGGTGGAGGTACATGATATCAGTATGTCTTATTACTGGTGTGATATTAACTTTGATTACTTGGTTAATATGGTATTAATGTTTCTTTTACTCAATAAATCCAGAATTATTGTTTCATAAATACCAAGGTGAAATTTTAGGCAACCAGTGAGATGAGATAGTATTACCTTCAGATAAAAATTACAACTCATAGTTGTTGTTATGTGCCATCGAGTCAGACCTGACTCATAGCGACCCCTCCTTGGGTTTCCGAGCCAGTATCACTATAGAAGTAGATTGCCCAACCTTCCTTCTGAGGAGTGGCTGGTGCGTTTGAACTGTCAGCCTTCTGGTTAGCAGTCAAGTGCCTTAGGCACTACACTACCAGAGCTCCTCCACTCATAGTTATTGTTGTTGTTGTTATGTGCCGTGGAGTCGGCCCCGACTCACAGTGACCCCTCCTTGGGTTTCCGAGGCAGTATCACTACGGGAGTAGGATTGCCCAACCTTCCTTCCGAGGAGTGGCTGGTGGGTTTGAACCACTCACAGTAGTGAGATGCATTTATCCTTATATCATTTAGAAGGAGCCCAGCTGCAGCCACTGCTGGTAGAGACCCAACTGGGACCACAGTTCTCACCTTCAAATGTATCTGATCAGAGCTCTTCCGTCCCTTCTTTACTGCCTGGGCAAAGGAAACCCCACTAACCATCCAGATAACAGGCACAATGTCAAGATTTTCAAGACGTAAGAAAAAGCATAAGCTGAGACTTCTGACCATGTGAATAAGGGCAAAGCTTTCAGATAAATGTATTGGGAATGAAGGTAACGCTTCATAGGAGGTGTAATGTAGGAAAATGGGAGAGGGTTGGGAGGTGGGGAGCGACAGCCAGAAAGAACACCCTTTGAAGCCCTAAACAGTGAAGCTTTGTCCCCTCTTATGTGGAACAGGGAACATACTAGCTAAGACAGCCACCAATTCATGTCCTGGAGAAAGAACCCAGACCTCCCTTGATACCTCCATCCCCTTGTGGCTTTTGCCTAGAAAAGGGGCTGGACAGGTGGAGAGGTAATAGAGCCTTGTGCATCACTGATTTCCTCCATAAGAGGACAAGGGACAGAATGGCAGGATTCTGCCACATAGTGTCATGGAAACTGTGAGGCCAGGTTATACCTGTCCAGCTCCAAAAGAAAGATTTCTCCCTGAATCCAAAAGGCAGTTAGCAAGCTGATGCCACAAGAAAATTTTAATAAGATGGTCTCCCTGAAAATAGCAACGAAACATAGTCTTTGTTTTTTACATTCTGTCTCTCACCTAATTTTCACAAGGACCAAGAATGTGAAGCTGGAGCCACTCCACCCTCTATCCTACAGGCCTGTGTGGACTAGCAAACTCCTTTTTCCAGTTTAGCCAAGATTTCTAAACAAAACAACACAAAACAAAAAACAATTTTATAAACACCAGGCACAAGAAGAAACCATAAGAGGGTAAGCCGCAAATGGGAGAATAAAGAAAAGGGAGCCCAGCCTTTCTCTCCCCTGTGAAGGCTTCCTGGCTCACCAGGGAACATTAACATGACCAATAACTATTGCATGTCTATGTGCTACTCATTTATTAGCTCCTGAAGAGACATTGTTCTTGTTGTTAAGGGCTCACATTCTCATGTTGTTGTTGTTGTTATGTGCTGTTGAGTTGGACCTGACTCATATCGACCCCTCCTTGGGTTTCCAAGGCAGAATCACTACGGAAGTAGATTGCCCAACCTTCCTTCCGAGGAGTGGCTGGTGGGTTTGAACCACCAGCCTTCTGGTTAGCAGTCAAGTGCCTTAGGCACTACACCACCAGAGCTCCTCACATTCTCATGTTGTTGTTGGTGGTGTTGTTATGTGCCGTCGAGTCTCATAGAAGAGGAAAATAGATAAACAAGTAGGGACCCTGAAGTATGCCTGGTGCTGAGAGCGGAGTACAGGCATAGGCAGGGATTCCAAAGGAAAGTCTATCAACAGGGTGAAGGGAAGAAAAAAAAATGTTTAAAGTGACCTTTATATGTCATTAGATACATGTTGCTTACCAAGTAGAGGAAACACAGGCACCAAACCAAATGGATAAGCACTGAATATAGGCACCAAATGGATAACACTGAGAAGAATGGGAATTCCAGAACATTTAACTGTGCTCATGAGGAACTGTACCAAGAGGAAGACCAAGAGGCTGTCATTTGAACAGAATAAGGAGATACTGCATGGTTTCAAATCAGGAAGGGAGTGTGTCACAGTGGTATCCTTTCACCATACTTACTCAATCTGTATGCTGAGCAAATAATCAGAGAAGCTGAACTATATGAAGAAGAATGTGACATTAGGGTTGGAGGAAGACTCATTAACAACCTGCAATATGCAGATGACACAACTTTGCTTGCTTAAAGTGAAGATGACCTGAAGCACTTACTGATGAAGATTAAAAACTACAGTCTGCAGTTTGGATTACATTTCAACATAAAGAAAATGAAAATCCTCACAACTGGACCAATAAGCAGCATCACGATAAATAGAGCAAAGATTCAAATTGTCACAGATTTCGTATTACTTGGATTACAATCAACACCTTTGGAAGCAGCAGTCAAGAAATCAGATGACGTAGGAGCTCCAGTAGCATGGTGCCTAAGGCATTTGACTGCTAACCAGAAGACTGCTGGTTCAAATCCACCAGCCACTCCTCAGAAGGAAGATTGGGTGATCTATTTCTGTAGTGATACCGCCTCGGAAACCCAAGGGGAGGTTGCTATGAGTAGGATCCGATTTGACAGCAGCCGAGTTTGGTTTTTTAGGTACTGCACTGGGCAAATCTGCTGCAAAAGACCTCTTTAAAGTGCTGAAGAGCAAAGATGTTTCTTTGAAGACTAAGGTGAGCCTAAACCAAGCCATAGTATTTTCAATTGCTTCATATGCATATGAGAGTTGGACAATGAATAAGGAAGACCAAAAAAGAGTTGATGCTTTTGAGTTGTGGTGTTGGTGAAGAATGCTGAAAGTACCATGGACTGCCAGAAGAACTAACAAATCTGTCCTGGAAGAAGTGCAGCCAGAGTGCTCCTTGGAAGTGAGAGTGGCTAGACTTCATCTGACCTATTTTGGTCATGTTGTCAGAAGGGACCATTCCGTGGAGAAGGATGTCACACTTGGTAAAGTAGAGGGTCAACGAAAAAGGGGAAGATCCTCAACAAGATGGATTGACACGGTGATTGCAACAATGGGCTCAGGTTTAGCAAGCATTGTGAGGCTGGCACAGGACCAGGCAGTATTTCATTCTGTTGTACACAGGGTCGCTGTGAGTCAGAGCTGCCTCAACTGCACTGAACAACAACAAGAGGCATCAAACCTACTGCCATAGAGTCAATTCCAATTTGTAGTGACCCTTTTAGGCACTGAGGGGTATAACACTGTGGTGCTGTCCTAAAAAATGGCTGGAGAATAAGGCTCAAAGTGCCAGGTGAGGCAGGAAAAGAGGAAAAAGCCAGTTACATATCATGAGAATAGATTTGCATGAGAATGCATTGAGATTTTTTCAATAGTCCAGGAAAGAGAAGAGGGGGCCTGATGGAGTCAGAGTAAGAGATGTCAGCAAACTGAAGTTGAAAAGGCTGAGGAACTGCTATGATTGAGAGCAAAGAGGGAAGGGAGAGAAGGAAAAAGGATCTCTAGTTTAAGGCTTGGGTGCCAGGAAGGATGAGGATCCACAGACCTGTGACAGGCAGCCCTAGAGGAAGAATAGGCCTCTTGCACCCTTCCTTTGCCATACTCTGTAAGTAGAGTATGCACATGCTTTCAACCATCTCTCACCTTGGAGGAGTGTGACCATTGGGTAGCAATATACTTCTTGGAATAGTTACTGATGTTTGGTTATCCATTCTTCTGTTGATGGGCACTAGGTTGTTTCCATCTTTTTGCTATTGTACATAGCGCTGCTGTGAACATGGTGTGCATATATCTTCACTTCTTGCCTTGGAGGTTTATGATTTGCCAAAACAGAGGGAACTTGTCAACAGGCACTTTCCATGATGCCTTTTGCGTCCCAAAGTTAAGCCACTGAGCTATTTATAGTCTATGTGAGGGGACCTGCAGAGGGAAGGAGAAACTCAGGGAGAGGAGGGGCATGCACTGAGGAAAAGGGGGCAATCACTTCTGCAAGCCCTGAGCTACAGCACCCCGCACTCTGCTGAGGAAACTCAGACAGGATGGCAGAGGCCTGTTACAGGATCCTAACCTCATAAAAAACTTCAAGATCGGAGTGGCAGAGTCAAGGGGCTGGGAACAGGAGGTGTCTCCACAGAACGCAGTGCTGGCACTAGAGAGGCCTCCCCAGATCCTTGAAGCTGTATACTCATACAGATAATAGAATACATAGGGGGCACGGTTATAGAAATTACTTTATTTATTATTATTATTTTTATTTTTGCAGTGTTTCCTCTCTTCCCCTCCCATCTCTGGTAACCAACAAAGAAAGTTTTCTTCCATATAAAAACCTTTCCTTGACTTTTCACAATAATGAACGAATACAATATGTGTCCGTCTGTGACTGACTTATTTCACTCAGCATAGTGTCCTCCAAGTTCATCCATGTTATGTGGTGTTTTGCAGAGTCTACATTATTCTTTAGTGTTGCATAGTATTCCATTGTGTGTATGTATCATAGTTTGGTTATCCATTCTTCTGTTCATGGGTACTTGTTGTTTCCATCTTTTTGCTATTGTAAATAGTGCTGCAATGAACATGGGTGTGGATATATCTGTTAATGTCCTGGCTCTCACTTCTTTAGGATATATACCTAGTAACAGGATTGCTGGATCAAATGGTATTTCTAATTCTGACTTTATAGAAATTTCTTAGACATCAGCTCTATACCAGCTCTTAATATGATGACGGGGGCTGAGCTCCCCCAAAATTGAGGCCAATTTCCTGACAGTTCCGTGGAATGGAAGCTGGGGAGAGTGATGGGATTGGTTAACGAAAGTTTAAAAAATAAAACAAAAATCGAGTGCACTGTCTCTTGCACACACTTCTTTGCACTATCAGGGCAGAGTCTTGATCTCATTCATTATGGCCGTCCCAGCGCTTAGCTGAGAAGACATGCTGCAAGTGAGACGGATGGAGGAAGGGGGTGGTGTGCACAGTCTCCCCCATCAAACTAAGGTAAACTTTGTTCCCATCTTGTACCCCAGGGTCTGGCAGACTAGGTCCTAAAAAAGGGGTGGTGTTCTAAGCTTCCACTTATAAAAATGCTAAATGTTTTTCTAAACCAAAAATAAACAACAATGCCCAAACTTACTGCCACAGAGTCAATTCTGACTCAGTGACTCTCATCGGGTTTCCAAGGCTGTAAATCTTTACAGAAGTCACTGCCTCATCCTTCTTCCGCGGAGCAGCTGGTGGGTTCGAACCAACGACCTCCCAATTAGCAGCCAAATGCCTTAATTACTACGCCACCAGAGCTCCTTTAAAAAGAAAAAATGCTTACAGAGTTTGCGAATATACTAAACAGACGAGGGAGAGAGTCTACCCATTGCAGCGTCTGCAGACAGGTACCCGCATATCAAGCTCCACAGAGCCAGTGGGAAATCGCCAGCGGGTGGGAACGGGTCGGCCTTCGCGGGGCTAGGTTTCTGAGCGCAGCGCCTGCGTACTGCAGACTCTGAAGCCACCGAGCTTCCAGCAAGGTGGGCGGGGATTGCTCGGGCATCCGGGTCCCTCACCCCGCCCCCGCCGCTTGAATGAGAGGCGCGGCGCCCGCCCCTCCCCCGCCCGGCCCGCCCCTTGCTGGGGGCCGCGGAGTGCAGGCTGCAGACACCTCGTCCGCAGCTCTGGGTCGTGACGGACGCTTGCTGCCCGCAGCCCGCCGCTGGGCGCTGAAGATCCCTCACGCCTGCCGTCGCCGCCGCCGCCGGCGCGCCCAAGTAAGTGAGCAAGCGAGAGTGGGAGACGCCGAGGGCCGCCACCCCCGAGGGCCGGGGCATAGGGGATCGGGAGGACTCCCGATCCAGGATGCTGAAGAGAAAGAGGGCCCGCGCCAGCCTCCCACACACACTTTCTAGGGGTCCGGGCTTCCCGGCACCGGTTGGAGAGGGACGGGGGCATTGGGCGGTGAAGGAGCGGAGAAGGGTCCGGCGCGGCCCGAGGGCGAATGGTAGGTCCGGTACAAAGGGCAGCGCAGGGCTTTACCGGGAGGTCATCTGGGAAAGTTCGCTGCGCGCCGCACGGCTTGGAGCCGCATCCGCGGGGCAGCCGCGCCCCGCTACCCCGCACGGAGTCAGTCCTAGGGCGTGGGAGACGGTTGGGATGAGCTGCGAGGCGAGAAGGAGGGTGTCGTGGACTGCTGGCTGCGTGTTGGTGATGGGAACGCGCCTTGGGGGGCGCGGCGTGGCAATGTTTTCCTGGTCCCAATCTACTCCTCCCCTTTCTTTGTGGCGCTTGTGCCCGTTTGTCACAGTTTGTGAGGCTGTAGTCTGGGTTGAGATCTATCACCGGGTTACTCGTTAATGAAATGTATGTAGTGGCCTCATGATCTGTAGGTGGGGGGGGGGGCGTGTATGTGGTTCCACAGACCCGAGAAGTAAAACCTTCCTTTGTTTCCTGAGACCTTATGGGGTGTGTATGTATGTGTGTGTGTGTGTGTGTGTGTGAGCGCGCGCGTGTGTGTTGGAGGCACCTATGAAATGAGAGAATTGGAGATCATCAAAGAGGATATTAGAGTAAAAAGGTATATTACTTCATCAGCCCTTTACCCAGTTCTGTCTCTGATGTTATTGCAAACAGCGTTTTGTTGTTGTTTTTACTGTAAAATCAGAGGGTTTTGTTAATTGACAATATGTCTGTGTACTCATATATCTGTATATCTAGAACACTTTGCTTTTGGGTTTAGTTAATGGTAATATATATGCACTTGGGAATTCTCCACACATATAGGTCATTGCTTTCTGGGTTTAGGTAATTGAGAATACGTCTGTGTACTCATATACATGTATATAGGAATACTCCAATATATCTAAGATACTGTTTTCTTGTTTCCTCAGTGTAGGAAGATTTTGTTTCTTCCTGCCTCCTTGTGTTAATAGCAAGGTGGTCCAGCAGGCTTTTTCCTCCTCCTTGGGTCTTTTTTTTTTTTTCCTTCTTCTTTTTAATCCCCCTTAATGCTCTGGCAAAGGGTTTTATTGCATATTAACCTGGCATGCGCCCTTGCTTTGATCTGAATTTTCCCGTGTTCTGTTGTCTGGTTGTGCAGCCCAGCTCAATGGCTCCTCTTACAGGATTACTGGAAAACAGAACACCTTCTTTCATTGTCCTCATCCCCAGGGACAGAAGGAAGCTCTGCAGGTTCCCACAGACTTTGCCTTAGTTGGACTGCTTGACTATACTGTTTGTCTTCGTAAAGTTATGACGAGTTAAAGTTGATGTGGACCGGTTAAAAAGAGGCAGTTGTAACAGCACCAGCTATTCCTTGCTATTTTGAATATACCTTTAAGTTTTAGAAGATAGCTGTTACTTTGGTTGCATGATTTTCAGTTTCTTTTTTACTCTTACAGGGTGATGGAACTGAACTAAATTCAGTTATGGGAAATACAACTCCTAATATATTTTTATTATGATCTTTTGATTAAAAATAGCTGTAGTAAAGAAATTGTTGTTGTTGTTATATGCCATCAAGTCGGACCTGACTCATAGCAACCCCTCCTTGGGTTTCCAAGGCAGTATCACTACGAAAGTAGATTGCCCAACCTTCCTTCCGAGGAGTAGCTGGTGAGTTTGAACCGCCAGCCTTCTGGTTAGCAGTTAGGTGCCTTAAGCACTACAGTACCAGAGCTCCCAGTAAAGAAATTGTTGTTGTTGTTGTTATGTGCCGTCGAGTCGGCCCCGACTCATAGCGACCCCTCCTCGGGTTTTGGAGGCAGTATCACTATGGAAGTAGATTGCCCCATCTTCCTTCCGAGGAGTGGCTGGTGGATTTGAACCTCCAGCCTTCTGGTTAGCAGTCAAGTGCCTTAGCCACTATGCTACCAGAGCTCCCATAAAGAAATTAAGAGGGGCTTATTTTTAGAAGATGAGATGTTTAACAGGAGGGGCTTGGATTTCTTTAAGATTCTCTTTAAAATAATTATTTTTAATCACATGTATTTTAATTCTTAGTAGTTTTTAGTATAAAATGAAATGTAAACTAGGCAGTCTTTTATACCATCTGTTTATGTATATTCCCTGAGTTTCAAACATTTGCTTTTAATTTGAAGGAAAATGTTTCCATTGGTTGGATCAGGATCCATTATTCTTGGCAAAATTCTTGCCTTATGTTACCATGGTCAAATTCTTTTTTTTTCTTTTTGGTAATAGTTGATTTTTCAGTTGAAAAGGTTTTGGTTTTATGATATAGAATTTAAATAAAATTCTAATATCAATTAGCTAGGTAAGTCAATTTAAAAACAAGAGCTTCGTTAACTAGTGTCGCTAATGCTGAAACATCCTAATATGTTTATGAAGTGCCTGTCTTGGCTGCTTGAGATGTTTTTTAGGAATCCCTTTGAAACAAACCGTAAGGGGAACTCTTTAGATAAACAGAGTGTAACCGGAATTGTCAGTGAAATAGGCTTGCATAGTACTGCAATACAATGAAACTTTAATTTTGCAAGAGTGACTTAGCTATTTTTTGTATCAACTAAAGTACCTAAATGCAGCCTGGTCTTGTTATTCAGACTTCTGTTAATCAAAATTTTTGTGACTCATAACAACCCTCCTTGGGTTTCCGAGGTGGTATCTCTAAGGAAGTAGATTGCCCAATCTTCCTTGGAGATAGTTTAACATTTCTACACTGAGATTAGTGAAGAAAAATTCTAAAGTAACTTCTACAGCGTCAAAGTTGATTAAGTGCCATTTTAGAATTAAATATATTATGTACATTTATTGTTGTTGTTGTTGTTTGCCGTCGAGTTGGACCCGACTCATAGTGACCCTTCCTTGGGTTTCCGAGGCAGTATCACTACGGAAGTAGATTGCCCCATCGTCCTTCTGAGGAGTGGATGGTGGGTTTGAACTGCCAGCCTTCTGGTTAGCAGTCAAGTACCTTAGGCACTATGCTACCAGAAATATTGATATATTAGTAATGATGATAGCATGTATGATAACACTTTGTTGACTAAAACTGGGATGCCTTTTCCTCCCCTAAACATCTGATAACACAAAGTAGATTTTTTTTTCCATTGAGCATTTCCTATTAGTTGGTTTCTGTTTCAAATGGCAGTTCATTCTAAAGTCAGCAATGTTATAATGTTGTTATGATGTATTAGTTTGAACCACACGGAACTGCCATTTTTGAAGTTAAAAAAAAAAAAAAGGTCAAATATCAGCAATTTCATATGATTGAACCTAAAAGTAGAATGTTTGGAAGACAAGTACACTTTAGATTCTGTGGCTTTTTATGTTTGTTGTTTTGTTTCTTTTTACCTTTTGCGAAGAAGAGTGGGTATTTTCCTCATTAACCAGGTAGGACAGAGACAGAGAATGTGATTTGTCTAAAGGCATACAGATTCAAAGTCTGCAGTCTTAATTTATTTTGAAAAAAAAAAAATCTATTTTAACAAAGTTGAACATGCACATAGAAGAAAGAGTACTATCTTGCGCATACCCAATTTCTAATCCCCGTGAAACCACTTTGAATTCTTAGCAGCTTCTTCTCATATTTAACATCATCTTTATTTTGTTTGCAATGCTTATACTACTATTTCTTGATTTTTCAGCTTTAGATATTATCTGTGGGCTTCTACTTTGGAAGTTTAGGACTTAGCTCTCCCACAAACCATCTCTCCATCCTCCAACTCATAACTATACTTTATAGTTCCTAGTTAAGTCAGTAGGGGCTCTGGTAGCATAGTGCCTAAGGCACTTGACTGCTAACCAGAAGGCTGGCGGTTCAAACCCACCAGCCACTCCTGGGAAGGAAGATGGGGCAATCTACTTCTGTAGTGATACTGCTTCGGAAACCCAAGGAGGGGTCACTATGAGTCGGGTCCAACTTGAAGGCACATAACGACGATAACAACAAGTTAAGTCAGTATTCAGTATTTATCTGATTATGATAATGTACTTGTTATTCACAGATGAAGCAGGTACTGTTACAACATTTTCTTTCTTAATATTACTTTTTTTTCCTCCTGAATTAAAAAAATCGCCTCTTTTGTTCATATGTTTTGCATCTGCTTAGTTTTCTTTGTGTCAGTCACTAATTCAACCTCAAACTCTATAAAGGAACTGATAGTCTTTCAATGTTTTCTGGTAACCTCTCAGTTTTGTTTCTTTTTCCTTGGAACCCTCTCTCTTCTATTCTAATCTGGATTGGTTTACTTTCTGGGCTGGTGTTTAACTATAATCCTGGGATTTCCCTGTGTCATCATTTTGGGAATCCCCTTTTCATTTCTCCTGTGCTGGGTCCCCTGTTTCCTGGATCCCATGTCTTCCTTACTCTTTAGTAGCTTCCTGAGAAAGGGCATATACAAAGTCTGAAATTCCTTCCAGAATTCAGAAGTTGCATGTCTGGAAATAGCTTTATTTTACCCCCACACTTGAATGGTGCTTTAGCTGGGTGTTCAATTCTAGATTGAAAGTTAGTGTCCCTCTTTTGAAAGCATTGTTCCATTAGCTTCTAGTGTTGCTATTGAGAAATCCAATGCCATTCTAATCTCCATTCCCTTGCATATGACTCCCCACAAACACACTCTAGAAAGTTCTGGAATCCTTTATTTATTCCTGGTGTGGTTACATTTCATGATGGTCTTTTACTTTGTGTGGCAGATTGTATTTTCCAGAAATATCTGTCTATATGTGTACACACACATACACACATATGTTCACACACACCATCCCACCCAGTATAGTCTTCTCTGTGGTGCTGACATGCCTCCATAAAAAGGTAAGGTCTGTGTTTCCTTCCTTGTACCTGGGTAGAAACATGCTTCCCAGAATGCTTTGGTTCTTGAGCCAGTGTTGTGGTTTAGGAGTTTGGCTGGGTGATTAAGTGCATACACACCTGAACAGTGGGCATTGCCAGATGTCTAGAACCTTCCAGGCCAGCACCTACATTTGTTTTGTGACAGTTACTCAGACATTTCGATCAAGGACTGTCAATGGGTATGTGCTTGGGGGGGTTGTTTAAGTTTTGTTTTATTATGTTTAAATAAAATCATCACTGGAAATATCAATTAACGTCAGAGAGAGTTTCTTCAAACAGTGAAATGAAGTCACTTTCTGATAACAAAGGTTTTCAGGTGCATTAAAAAAATATCTACCTTAAGAAGTGACAGAACCATTCATAACCTACCTTCATGGTTCAGTGTCTCTAGAGAAGTCTACATTTCCTTCCTACTTCCTCTGTAGTATGTATCACTCTCTGAAATTCTGTTACTGACCAATTTTTTTTAAATCTTTTTTTTTTAATTGAAATGAAAACATACACCAGTTCAACTATTTCTACATGTATAATTCAGTGACATTGATCATGTTCTTCAAGTTGTACAACCGTTCTCCAAATGGTTCTCCCAAATTACTCTACCATCATTAATATAAACTCTCTTCTCCTTAAACAGGATCTCTCCTTTTCTCCCTACCTCCCACCATTGGCGATCACTGTTAACATTTGGTTTCTTTATATCTGCTTGTTTCATATAAATGAGATCATACAGTATTTGTCCTTTTGCAACTGTCTTATTTTGCTCAGCATAATTTTTTCAAGATTCATCCTTGTGGCATGCATCAGAACTTTATTTCTCATTACAGCTGCATAATAATATCCATTGTATGTATCTACCACATTTTGTATCCATTTATCTGGTGATAGACATGTTAGATGCTTCTACCTTTTGGATGTTGTGAACAGTGCTGCAGTGAACATCAGCGTGCAGGCGTGCAGGTTTTTGTTTGCTTTGTTGATCAGGTTGTTTTTGTTTTTATTTTTTTTGTCCACTAGAAAGTCAACTCCAGGAAAACAGAGACCTCATCTGTTCTGTTGTCCTGTAGGGCAAACGCTGACTGGCACAAGTACCTACTCTACATATAGGCAAAAAGGCACAAATGACCTTTGTAACCTGGTAGAAAAGCTCGTGCTTTTTAAAAATTTCTAACAAGAAGATTCATTTTGATTTATTTGTCTAAATTAATCACCTTTTTTTTTTTTTTGCTGCACTTAGACTTGAAAAAGTTATGGACTGTATTACTGATTTGATTTTCTCCTATATTTCATTATTTATAATTTAATATTAGTAGTCTGGCTCCTAGATTCTGGAGTCAGAGTACATGGGGTTTGGTATGGATTGAATTGTATCCCCCAAAATCTGTGTTGAATTTCTGGTCCTTGTATGATCCTATTTGGAAATAGGGTTTTTCTTTTGTTAAGTTAATGAAGTCATATCAGTGTAGGGTGTATCCTAAAGCTAATCACTTCTGAGTTATAAAAAGACTGGAACAGACATAGAGATAGACACACATAAGGGGAAAGACAGACACCATGTGAGGATCACCTGGGGCTACCAACCAGGAAGAAATCGTCATGACCGAGACCTTGATTTGGACTTTTAGCCTCCAGAACTGTGAGAAAATAAATTTCTATTCTATTTCTATTAGAGCCACCCACTTATACTATTTGTTACAGTTTGTTGTGTTGTTGAGTCGGACCGACTCATAGTGACCCCTCCTTGGGTTTCCAAGGCAGTGTCACTATGGAAGTAGATTGCCCCATCTTCCTTCTGAGGAGTGGCTGGTGGGTTTGAACTGCCAGCCTTCTGGTTGGCAGTCAAGTGTCTTAGGCGCTACACTACAGCAGCATTGGGGAAGTAAGACAGGGCTGAATTCTAGCTCTTTCACGTTTCACCATGTGACCTTGGGTAGTTTTCCTAACTTCTCTGTTTCTTCATACATAATGTGGAAATAGTTATAGTCCCCACGTCTTGTGTGGGTCACATGAGATAACATGCAAAATGCTAAACTCACTGCATGGCATGGGGATAAACTCAATGAAAACTGATTATAATCATTTGTGTAACCTCCTCCAATTTATAATATTTGACTCTGGCTTAGTCACTGTAGAATTTTTTTGTTCACAGGGCTTATATCTCTTGGGATATATTGGCTATGAATGTGACTCAACTGTTTTTGGTTTTGTATTTTTTTCTGATTCCTTGCCTCTCTTATTCCTAGATTACCCCATGTGGTAGATTGATAAAGTCATCTGCGGTTGACTGATGAGGACCCATAGCACTTCCTAGCAGTTTGGTCATTTGATAAATCATTTTGATCCCTTGTTAAAATTATTTTATTTCGAACCAAGTCCTGCTCTTTGTTTATTTGGCTTGTCCAGAGGTGAAATTCTCTCTTCATGTTTTTCCACATTTAATATTTCTGGAAATGGAAGTTTTGAAACACTCAAAGCATCAGCATAAATAGCTATAAGACACTATTATGTTCATTTACCAGCTATCTGAGAAGATAAATATATGTAGGGGAAGAATAGCAATACAAAGTTACTCTGAGGGCCATATGGGTGATAAACACTATAGGCTCTATAGCAGTTCAGAGAAGGCAAAGTCATGTCCTCCAGCCATAAGGAATTCGACAACTTCTGTAGGTGTTTTTTTGTTTCAGCTTATTCTCTTATTGTTTGTCTTGATTGTATTTTGAAAGTATGCTTCATAATCATGGGAATATTTTTAGATTATAAGGTAGATAAGACACAAGCTAACATTTAGATCTGTTTTTAATTTTAGAAATAGTTGCATGAAGTTATTGGCTTAGCAGTTACCCAGCCCCTTTCTTTTCTTATCTAGGTAGGTAGTGGGGACTTCTCCAATTATCCAAGCATTTCAGACATCAGAGTGTAGAGTTGGGTAAATTTAGCATTCTAAAAGAATGCCAGATGGTTTGAAAGGAACTGTGAGCACTCCAATGAGTGCAGTCTATTGAAGGCCAGCTGGCTGAGCCTTGTCTGCTCTGGAGGTAAGAACCAGACGCTTTGTTCCATGCCAGCTGGCCCAGGAGTAGCTGGCCAGTGGCCTTACTTTTAGTTAGCCACTCTTGGGAAAGCCAGCATGGGGCTTCCATCTGTCCTGAAAACAGTCTGACAGAGAATTGCAGGGCCTCCATGGTGCTCCAGAGAGCAAGCCTAGAGCAAGGAGTGGCAAAGGAAAGGCAGTCACTTTTAAATAGCATTACAAGTGAACCTCACATTAAGTTATGAATTTGCTGAGGAAGGGTTTAATACACCTTGAATTTTTATGGATTCAATGCTCTTAGAAATAATAAAGTTTCTTTCTACTGAAGTAACTTCAGTAAATGTTTTTATATTGCAAATAACTCCCTGATTACCTGTTTTCAAAGTTCCTTTTCATTTATCAACTTTTCTTAACATAACGTTTACCTGTTCTTTTCATCGTCATCTTCTAGGGTTTTGGTCCTTTGGATCAGTAAAATTTTTAATCTGATCATAAAGCTTATTCTTATATAGACTGTAGTGTTCTGTACAAAGTTAATTATGTTTGTGTTTATTGAATACTCAAAATTTATAATCTATTAGCATGCTTTATGTTGCTTTTTAAAAAATTACTTGAATTTCAGATTTAACTGGTAATTATTTAAATTAGAAGCTGAACAGTACTGCATTACCTTGTTGTATGAACCAAAAAATATTGTGAACTATCTGTATCTCTTTATTGTTCTGTTCAAATTTGAGTATATGACATTGTGTTCAGTATCAACCTGAAATAGAATCTAAGTATCATATCCAAATACGTTCTTTATTTTGGACTGAAAGCAAAGGTTGGCAAACAATGAAACACCAAAGAATGAGCTAATGTAGTTTATAGGAAATGGGTGGGAAGGGAAATCAAAGGTGTAGGTTTTCATTCTTTTTCTTTAGTGGAAAAGGAATTACAAAACCTTTTCAGAAATATGTTGAAAAGCTTATGATTGGCCCTATTTATATAGATTTTTACTTGAACTTGTTGAATATCCCTGAAAACAGACCAGAAGGAATTTTTTAGAAAGATTGCAGTGTCTTAAAAAAAAAAAATTACATTAACCCTGGGCAGTATTGTACCCAGAATATCATCTTTCACATTACCTAAACAATACTAAAGACCTTTTACATCGGTAGCTTTACATGTATTGCTTATTCACTCTACAATAGCCTTCAAAGTACGGCTTACAGATAATAAAACTAAAGATCAAAGAAGTAACTGGTTGAGGTTCACAAGGTCAGGGGCCAGGTTTAGAACCTGGCTTTCACCCTCCAAAGCCCGCCACCTGTCACTGTTGATGTGGTCAACTTTCACAAGAATAATCGCTTCACTCTTCATGAGAATGTAGTCTCTCAACTATTCAGATGCTATCCTGCACTGGCATTTCTAGAAGGCTGTTGTTGATAAAGTTCAGAGACCTTGGTAGAGAAGAGCTGGAGAATAAAGAGATTTGGGAGGAATAGGGTCATAGGGTCACTATGAGTCAGAATCATTTTGATGGCAACAGGTTTGGGTTTTTTTGGGGGGAGGAATCTTGGGTTTTTTTTTTTTTTTTTCCTCCTAATGCTGTTGAAGTAATTAACCGTTTCAGAACTACTGCAGTAAATAAAAATGATTTGTTAGACTTTTTAGAATTAGAATAGGGCAGAGGGATGTTTTAGTTTCCTGGGCTGCCATAACGAATTTCATGGCTTAAAGCAAAAGTAACTTATTTTCTCACAGCTCTGGAGGCCAGAAGTCTGAAATCAAAGTGTCAGTAGGACCACACACCCTGTGAAGGCACTAGAGAAGAATCCTCCTTTCCCTCTTCTAGCTGCTGGTGGCTTCACGCGTTCCTTGGTTTGTGGCTACATAACTCCAGTCTCTGCCTTCATCTTCACATGGCTTTCTCCTTTTGCTTTCTGTTATGAAGACATTTGCCATTGGATTTAGAGCACACCCATAAATCCAGGATGAGCTCATCTCGAGATCCTTAACTTAATTATACCTGCAAAGACCCCTTTTCCAAATAAGGCCACATTCACAGGTTCTGGGGTTTAAGATACGGACATTATCTTTTTGGAGGCCACCATTCAGCCCACTACAGGAGGTAAGAACTTCCTTGGTCTTAATTTTCAGTTTGACTGCTATGCCACACAGAATATCAGATTAGACAAGTGCTTACCAGACCATTATACAAAATGAGATAAGACAGGTCCCATGTTTTTGTTGTTGTTCTGTGCTGTTGAGTCGTACCCGACTCATAGCGACCCCTCCTTGGGTTTCTGAGGCAGTATCACTATGGAAGTAGATTGCCCCATCTTCCTTCTGAGGAGTGGCTGGTGGGTTTGAACCGCCAGCCTCTGGTTAGCAGTCAAGTGCCTTAGGCACTATGCTACCAGAGCTCCTTAGACAGGTCCCATATTGGAGGTACAGGACAAAAGACTGAGGCTCAGAGGAAGATGTGGGGATCAAGGAAAGATTTGTAGACATACTATTTCTTGAAGGATTGATAGCATTTCATCAGATAATTAGGGATAACCTGGGGTGTTCAAACAAGGGATAACCTGGGGTGTTCAAACAAAGATAGGGAGGCATTAGTTAATGCTTTTGACTAAGGATGGTATCTAGAGAACTAATGGAGGATCAGGTTGAAAAAGCCAAGCCAATTTATGAGGTCTTTAGTGTTGAGTTAATTAATTTGTACTGGTTTGGAGTTGCTTATTCATGAGAATGTTGTATGGTAAGGTTTTCTAACAGGGGTCTTCAGGACTACCATAAGATCCTTTGGAAAATATATGTAGGTTTTTTTTTTTTTTTTCAATAGAAAGATTTTTCTGAGGGCTTTATAACCCTAAAAAAGAAAAGACAAAAGGTTAAGAACCACTGCTTTATTAGAAATGGAATGATTTATACTTTGAAGAGGTTTCTGCAAGACTATTGATTTTCTGTTTGGTTTACTTTGAACTACTTGAAAGATAATTTGAAAATTGAACTCTAAAGAACCCTAGTCAGCACTGTCTGTGGATCATGATGTGAGTGTTACATACTGAAAGTTATTTCCCTCCTGAAATAGTTTTCAGGTGGAATGTAAAGAAGGCCCTGGATTCTTAGAAAAGCAATCAAATGATCACACAAAAAGAAGATCTCACTGCAATCAGTGCAGAATGCGGCTGTGACTTCTATTTTCTATGTCTCAATTTTCTCTATTTCAATTCATTACTCCCATCCATTTAGAACTCCAGAATTATATAATAGCACAGCACAGTTCTGAGGGGAGGAAACGGACAGCTGCATTCCTAAAAGTTTTTTTTTTTAAGTGTATTCTGTAAAATTGCCTGTTCTCTACTGTAGGTTTTCCATGAAATAACCTACTTCAGGAATAAAACAAAGGAGCTCTGGTAGCATAGTGGCTAAGACACTTGCCTGCTAACCAGACGGCTGGCGGTTCAAACCCACCAGCCACTCCTCGGAAGGAAGGTTGGGTAATCCTACTTCCGTAGTGATACTGCCTCGGAAACC
Organism: Orycteropus afer afer; assembly: GCF_000298275.1. Taxonomy (NCBI): domain Eukaryota; kingdom Metazoa; phylum Chordata; class Mammalia; order Tubulidentata; family Orycteropodidae; genus Orycteropus; species Orycteropus afer. Next base: position 553,397 of record NW_006921607.1, read on the forward strand.
CAAGGAGGGGTCGCTGAGTCGGGGCCAACTCGACGGCACATAACAACAACAACAACTATTATTAACAATAATATAGCTGTTTGACCATATGATATGAGGAAAAAATTTTATTTTGTGTGTAACTCAGTCAACTTCTAAATGATCATGGCCATGTAATTTTTTTCATTGATCCTTTTATTTTCTACTCAGAATTCACATTACGTAACAGATTTACCTGCATTGCTTTTCAGTAAAGTTCTTGTTTTTAAATTTTGTATTATAAACATCCTCAAAATTGAGAGATAGATAACATATCCCCCATCCCCATCACTCAGATTCAGCTGTTACCTAGATTCCCAGACATTTAAACCTGACATACTTCTATTTGCATCTCTAAAAAGTAAGGATTTTCTTATAGAACAAAAATGCCATTCTCACACCTGATAAAATGAACAATTTTGCCTTAGTATCATCTAATAGCTAGACCCTATTCAGCTTTGTCTAATAGTTTCAAGAATGTCTTTTTTAAAGATGATTTTTTCACATTGAAATCCAGAGTCCACAGATTATGTATATTTGTCTCTGTGTCTGTTTTGATCTAGAGTAGTTCCTCCTCCCCTTTTTCTTTCATGTCATGTACTAGTTTCAGGAACTGG
>NW_006921607.1:554816-556157 GCF_000298275.1 Orycteropus afer afer
AAAAAAAAAAAAAAAAAATGCATTGACCCATGTCACTTTAGTTTTATGTATTTCATTGTACATAAATTATATTTCAATAAAATGCATTTAAAAAAAATAGATTTAAGGTTTTTGGTAAGGATGCTGTTCTGGTTACCTAGTACTGCTCTGACAAGAATATACCACAAATGGAATAGTTTTAACAAACAAGAGTTTATCCTCTTACAGTTTGGTGGCTTTAAATCTGAGTTCAAAGTGCCAGGCTCTAGGGGGTGGGTGAAAGCCCTTCACCTTCAACCTTGGGCTTCAGCTCTGCCTCTTGCTCCCGGCCCACAGAAGTTAGAGGCTTTGCTTCACTCAGACAGCTGCTGGCTGCTGAGACTGACAAGCCCAAGGTTGACAAGTAAAAAGGCACAGTCCCAATGTTACCAAACCACAGGGCAGGCCATTAATTCAAATCCATTGAAAGTCCCAAGGTCGGCAGAGTATGGCAGGCTACTAAACAATGACACGGCAACATGCAGGGTTCAAGCAGCAGTAGGGATCCAGGTAAGGGGAGATTGGAGAGGTTTCGAACAGCTAAGGGAGACAAACTTGTCTGTTGGTTTGTCCTACTATGGTGACATATTGCTGTAAGTCTTGAGGCTGTGCCACCAGTATTTCAAACTCAGTGGGGTGCACGTGGTACACAGGTATCAGTGGGGCTTGTAGACCAAGACAGACTAGGAAGAATGAAGAGGCCATCCACTTCTTAAAGAATTGGCCAGGTAAAATCTTATGAATAGTGGAGAAACACTGTCTGATACATTACTGCACAACTTTATGAATAGTCCGGAAACATTGTCCAATACAGAGGAGGAGGATGAGTCACTTAGGTTAGAAGGCTCTCAAAATAGGACTGGGAAAGAGCTGCATCATCAGAGTAAAACCAGCCTTAGTGATATAAATAAGGTGAAGCTTTCAAGACCTCCATTTGCTGATGTGGCACAGCTCAAGTTGAGGAGAAACAGCTGCAAACATCCATTAATAATCGGAACATAGAATGAGCGAAGTATGAATCTAGGAAAATTGGAAAGTTGTCAAAAATGAAATGGAATGCATAAAGATTGATATCCTAGGAATTAGAGAGCTGAAACGGACTGGTTTTGGCCATTTTGAATCAGACAACCATATGATCTACTATGCCGGGAATGTCAATTTGAAGAGGAATTGCGTGGCATTCATCATCACAAAGGATGTTTCAAGATCTGTCCTGAAGTACAGTGCTGTCAGTGATAGGATAATATCCATATGCCTACAAGGAAGACCAGTTAATACAAGTATTATTCAAATTTATGCACCAGCCACCAAAGCCAAAAAATG
>NW_006921607.1:557542-579391 GCF_000298275.1 Orycteropus afer afer
TACGCTGATGACACAACTTTGCTTGCTGAAAGTGACGATGACTTGAGGCACTTACTGATGAAGATTGAAGAATACAGTCTGCAGTATGGATTACATCTCAGTATAAAGAAAACAAAAATCCTCACAACTGGACCAATAAGCAGCATCACGATACATGGAGAAAAGATTGAGGTTGTCAAAGAATTCACATTGCTTGGCTCTACAATCGATGCCAATGGAAGCAGTAGTCAGGATATTAGATGACATACAGCACTGGGCAAGTCAGCTTCAAAGGAACTCTTTCAAGTCCTGAGGAGCAAGGATGTCTCCTTGAGGACTAAGGTGCACCTGATGACACAAGCCATGATATTTTCAATCACCTCATATGCATGTGAGAGCTGGACAACGAATAAAGACCGAAGAAGAGTTGATGCTTTTGAGTTGTGATGCTGGTGAAGAATACTGAAAATACCATGGACTACTAAAAGAACTAACAGATCTGTCCTGGAGGAAGTGCAGCTAAATGCTCCTTGGAAGCGAGAATGGCCAGACTTCGTCTCACCTACTTTGGTCATGTTGTCAGAGGGGACCATTCCCTCGAGAAGGATGTCATGCTTGGTAAAGTGGAAGGTCAATGAAAGAGGGGAAGGCCTTCAACGAGATGGATTGACACAGTGGCTGCGACAATGGCCTCAAGTATAGCAAGGATCATGGAGCTGGAGCGGGATTGGGCGGTGTTTTGTTCTGCTGTGCATAGGGTCACTATGAGTCGGAAACGACTCAGTGGCATCTAACAACAACAACAACATCATGGGGAATACTACATTCAGCTGTCCAGGCACTCAACCAGGCCTAGCCAAGTTGACTTGCAAACTTAACTACCACAAATGCTTACTAAGTGCTTAACATTATATCACATGGAGACCCTCCATACCTGGCTAGTCAGTTCTTTCATTGCTACAAGACTTCACTGCAGGCATGGTCAGTATCAGTTATTCATGGTTGCAAAATGTTGACTTTTTTATTCTCTTATCTGTTCCACGTGTATTTGTAGTACTTTTGAAAAGAAGACCTTTATCTCATCATCTATGGCTGTTTGGAGTTACCTAAAATAGTTTATATGAGAGATTATCAAGAAATGTTATGCTATTCTGTCCTCGATAAAGATAATGAATTTCTATTAGAATAAAAAGAATTTAGTTAATCTTTTGTTGTAATACTACAGTGAAATTCTGAATACTGTACCAAAATATGAATGATTGCTTTACTTTATCATTGAGATGTGCACTAGAGTTCTTCTGAAAGTAAAAGGTAAAGCTGCATGTAAACCTTTTACAGAATCAAGCACTAGAGAGGAAAGAATATTAGCTTAGGATAAGAAATTAGGGGATTTCCAGGGCCTTTTTGGCCTAGCTTCTCTTTCTTAAATGCAACCTAATGTCTGGTCCATACATTCTTCATAGACTAGAGTATGTGATACCAAGTTCCTAGATGGATCCTGAGCTTGGAATCAAACACAATTGATAAATAAATAATGCTGCAAAGGGACTCACAGTGTTTTTTAAGTTACTTCTTCAGTATGATAAAAACAGAAATAGTGATGATCCTCTCCCATTTCCTCCCTATAGTTATCTCTTCCGTGTCCTTCCTTCCCATGCACTCCTGCCCACTGAGCTGTGCATACACAGCCCTTCTGTTCTCCCTTAATTGATCTCTCCAAGGAATCTATCTACCTAATGTAAATGTTCAGGTGATATGCCTGTCTTTTATTTGGCTGGAAGCCACAGGAGTAAGTTCAATTCCAGACATGAAGGGCAGCTAGGGGCCATAGTCTCAGTGGTACCACCAGGCTCTATCAGACCAGCAAACCTGGTCCTTTTCCTTCTTTCTTTTTTTTAAATGATTTTGAGTTTTGTTCCACATTTTTCTCCCACTGTATCCAGGATCTCCTACAGGGATCTCCCTCCAAGTGGTTGACAGTGGTAGCTGGACACCATCTAGTTCTTCTGGTCTCAGTCATATAGGCTGAGGATCATATGGTATATCAGTCACTTGGACTAATTGTTTCCATGTGCCTTTGATTTTCTTCATTCTTCTTTGCTTTGGGTGAGGAGAGACCCATTGTTGGATCTAGATGGCCGCTTACAAGCTTTTAAGATCCCAGTCGCTACTCGCCAAAATAGGATGTGGAACAATGTTTTTCTGTAGTATGTTGTGCCGGTTGAGCTCAATGCCTCCTGCAACTATGGTCCCCAGCCCACAGATCCAACTACTTGCTCTCTCTGGGTGGCTGGCTGGGGCCAAGAAGTGACTCCAACCTAGTCCCTTGTCTGCTCTATATACCTGAAAATTCTTACAGAACATACAGATGCACTTGTAGAAACATTGTCTGCCAACCCTGTACATGGTCATGGGCACAATCCCCCCTGTTTATGTATAGACATACCTAATAGTTCAGCCTGTCCACCCACCTATTCATGCATATATTCATGTTTGCCTTCACTGACAACACAGTAATGTATGTGTAAAAGGGTTCATCATTGTTGTCTGTATCTCCCATGCATCTCTCTATGTCTTCTTTTCCTCAGTGCCACCATGTTGGTCACTTACATTTGGTATATTGCCCTTCTCTTCACCCAAATCAGTACTTGTCTCTACCTGTCTAACAGTGTTCCCTCCGTCCCCTCCAACCCTGGTAATCAATAAGGAAAATTTCCTTCCATATATAAAACTTTCCTTGACTTTTTACAATAACAGACAGTACAATATTTGTCCTGTGATTGACTTAGTTCATTCAGCATAGTGTCCTTCAAGTTCATCCATGTTATGCAGTGTTTTGGCAATTCTATGCTATTTTTTAGGGTTGCATAGTATTCCATTGTGTGTATGTACCATAGTTTTGTTATACAGTCTTCTATTGATGGGCAGCTGGGTTGTTTCCATCTTTTGGCTATTGTAAATAGTGCTGCGATGAACATGGGTGTGCATATATCTGTTCTTGTCCTGGCTCTCTCTTCTTTAGGATATCTACCTAGTAATGGAATGGCTGGGTCAAATGGTATTTCTAATTCCAACTTTTAAGGAATCACCATACTGCTTTCTACAGTGGATGTATCATTTTACAGTCCCACCAGCAGTGTATGAGAGTCCCAGTCTCTCCACATCCTCACCAGCATTTGTTATTTTCTGTCTTGTTGAACTTTGCTACTAGTGCTGGGTCAAGATGGCATCTCATTGTTGTTTTGATTTGCATCTCTCTAATGGCTAATGATCATGAACATTTCTTCATATGTTTGTTGGCTGCTTGAATATCCTCCTTGGTGATGTGTCTATTCATGTCTTCTGCCCATTTTTTAATTGGATTATTTGTTTTTCTGTTGTTGAGGTGTTAGAGTTTTCTATAAATTCTAGAAATTAGTCCCTTGTCAGGTATGTCATTGCCAAATATTTTTTTTCCCAATCTGTAGGTTCTCTTTTGACTCTTTTGGAGAAGTCTTTGGAAGCTCATAAAAATTTAATTTTTAGAAGGTTCCATTCATCTAGTTTTCCTTCTACTGTTTGGGCATTTTGAGTTATGCTTGATAGTCTATTTATACCATATATAAAGGCCCCTAAATTTGCCCCTAGTTTCCTTGAGTAATTTTATAGTTTTAGGTTTCACATTTAAGCCTTTGATCCATCTGGAGTTAGTTTTTATGTATGATGTGAGGTACAGGTATTGTTTCATTTTTCTGCAAATGGATCTCCAGTTTGCCAGCAACATTTGTTAAACAAACATCCTCTTCCCCATTTAATGAATTTTGGCCCTTTGTCAAAGATCAGCTGACCATAGGTTGATGGATCTAATTCTGGGTTCTCAATTCTATTCCATTGGTCTATGTGTCTGTCGTTGTACCAATACCAGGCAATTTTGACTACAGTGGCTGTATAGTAGGTTTTAAGATCCAGGAGTGTGAGACCTCCAGCTTTGTTCTTCTTCTTCAATAATGCTTTGCTCTCTGAGGTCTCTTTCCTTTCCATATAAAGTTAGTAATTGGTTTTTCCATATCCTTAAAGAATGTTGATGGGATCTGGATTGGAATTGCATTGAATGTATAGATTGCTTTGGATAGTATTGACATTTTCACAATGTTCAATCTTCCATATAGGAATATTTGTTTCTTGATCTGTTTGCTTCTTAAGCAAGCTATTATTTTGAGAGAGCTAACTTTGATCTGAAGGAGCTCTGGTAGCATAGTGCCTAAGGCACTTGACTGCTAACCAGAAGGCTGGCGATTTAAACCCACCAGCCACTCCTTGGAAGGAAGATGGGGCAATCTACTTCTGTAGTGATACTGTCTCGGAAACCCAAGGAGGGGTTGCTATGAGTCGGGTCTGACTTGACGGCACATAACAACAACAACAACAACTTTGATCTGAAGTCTGTTTCCACTCTCTGGCCAACTTTTTTCTTTTTTAAATAATACATAATATATTTTATTTATAGCTGTCTTTACGGTTTTTATTATGGTGATACACATCATTGTTCATGAACAAGAGAGAAATGGAAGTCAAAGTGAGTATGCAGGAGGGACTTGTATGTGCCCATGTCACATACTTGTATGTGCCCAGTATAGTGAACTGTACCGACCTATGTATGTCTGTCAGATTGTGTTCATCTTAGTGGAAAAAGGGGAAGAATCCCTTCTGGGGAGAGAATAGAAAACCACATCAAGCAAAAAACAAACTCACTGCTGTGGAGTCAGATTCGACTGATAGCGACCCCTCCTTGGGTTTCTGAGGCAGTATCACTACAGAAATAGATTGCCCAATCTTCCTTCTGAGGAGTGGTTGGTGGGTTTGAACCGCCAGCCTCTGGTTAGCAGTCAAATGGCTTAGGCACTAAGCTTCCAGAGCTCCCAGAAAATCCTCTAGATCCTGACATTTCCTGGAAGCACCACTGACCCTTTAAACCTTAAAGCTCCCTGCCCCGCAGCAGTGAGAAAGGAACTCACATAAGTCATATCTCTCTTATCTTAGATTTTTAAAAAAATCTCCCTATACAACTCTTTGACATTTCAATTGAAGAAACCCTAATAAAAAGGGTAATTTCCTATTAAGAGTTGATCTCATCCTTGACATTTGTGTAGAGGCAAAAAAAGCCCAAGAACAAAGTGTGAGCCTTGTCCCTCTTGAAGTCACAGTTATGGTGTATATTTTTGCAAAACACAAGTACATGAGATTGTTTTGACTTGCCCAACTTTTATGATTTCTCAGAAATGTTACCTAATGATTAACAAAATTCTTGAGGCCTACTAATTTGAATACAGTCTGATCTTTTAGTTTCTCTTTAGTTGTCTTTCTCTTTTGATTTGGCTTTAAAGCCAGCCAGCAGAAGTAGCTTCACTGTACTCAGATCTGTGGGGAGTAACAAGTCTGTAAAGATAGAAATGGCCATAAGACAAGCTCTACCTTTTCAGTGTTTTCTCTTATATTATTTCTTTCTCTCCAACAATTACTGGGTACTGGGGTTTTTTTTTTTTTTTTTTCTTTGCATGTGTGCATGTCCCTAAAATATTGTCAGTGTTTACATAAAATTACATGTAGACTAAAGAAATAAAGTTGTGTATCATAGAACTTAATGCTTAAATATTCCTAAAGGCAAAGCGAAATCTTCATTAAATATCACTATTTTAATTTAAATTGTACTTTATGGGAGAGAGTCTCTTTTTTTAAAATTTTTATTGTGATTTCGATGAAAGTTTACAGAGCGGATTCATTTTCTGTACAGCAGTTCATGTATACTTTGTCTCATGACATTGACTGTAATTTCCCACGGTGCATCAGTTCTTTTCCCACTTCCCTCCCCATAGTTACTTCTTCTCTGTGCCTTTCGCTCCCATTCAGGGAAAGTCTCTTGATCATCCTCATAATACCTCATGTTTGACTTCACATGTCTTCATGTTCCTATTCAGTAAAATTACAGGAATATCTAGCATCAGAGTGAAACTGATCACGCACCAAGTGATTGGACCGGCTCTGCAAAACAGTGACAAACGAAGCTCATAAATCTGTTGTGGTTAGAAAATACCTCGTTTTCATCTTTGTCTTCATATGTGCACATTTGCGTGCTTAATAAGCATCATATATTTTACTCAGGTGGACAATGCATAAAGAAATGTATTTTTAAAAGATTCAAGAATATATTTCTTAAATGAAGAGAAGTGCATTGTTAAATTATGCTTTATCTAATTTTTCAAATTATGGTAAAAAGTACTCTTGCATGAATTGTTTCAACCAGTTTTATTTGCCCTGTTCTATTAGTCTAAAATGGCATTTGTAAGAAACACGACAATTAGAACCAAGTTTTTACTGCTATGGTCATCTCTGTTTCACATTTTATGACAGATAAAATTTCTTTGCCTAACTGAAATGGGAAAATGATTTTCAGTTATTCTCTGATCACAGTTTCATTAGAGATGGAAAGAAATAGAGAAAACTATCAAATACAAATTCTAATTTGACTGGCAACACTGGGCTGATTCTGCTTCACTCTGAGTTTGGAATTAATGTGATGGAGCAATTGTTACTTCCACAGTCCAGAAGCATTTACAAACAAGCTGTTATTTGCTTTGTCAGGAGGCTCTCCAGTTGATCCTCAAGGATATGTCTAATTACTATGCATTTAAGTTTTGTTTGTAGATCATTAGCTGTGTTGCCATAAAAACTAAATAAATATTTTTAAAATTAAAATCAGTAATTGAATATAGTTTGTAAACTATCATTATACTTTGTAGACAATCTTTCAGGAATATATATCTCTATAGAAAGAAAATTAAGATTTGTGTAAATAGATATCCTTGTAATTTGATTTCTCCAGTGAGCTAATCTCTAGCAAATAGACCAAAATACCATTTTTTTTTTAACGTAACTCTGTAATAGCTATTACCTAGGAGAAGATTAGAACAAGAATTTTTTTCTCTTAGCCTCTAAGGCAGGATCTGGTGTTCTTAATATGTTTTTATAAGTACTGTATACATTCATTGTTAGATTAGGAACATATCAAAGAATTTCATGACTGGTCTGAGTCGGTTGTTAGTGCTACTTTTTTTTATTAAAGCCATGACAGAAGAACTTACGTTATGTTACTACAGAATGGTGTCGAGGAGGAAGAAATCACACACTGTTGGTATTATGCTAATAATCAAAGACAATGACTTAAGTCATGATTGGTCTATAAAAGGCAGAGTGTTAACTAGAGAGCGTTCTTTTCTACCAGTTCATAGATTTCTCTTTCAAGGTGTTCAAAAGTCACATCTTCTATAGCAGGAAGAAAGCAGTCTTCCTGAACTGTCCTAACACTCTGCACCTTTCTTAAGTCCTACAAGGATCTTATATCCTTCCTTAGTATTGGGCTTATAAGTTCGTTACTATTTTAACCCCCAGAACACTTGTCCAGTGTTTTACTCATAACAGATTCTTAAAGGTTTGTGGAATTGAATTGTATTAGATTATATGAGAGAGTTAGAAAAGAAGTAGAAAGCCAATCTTTACAGTTTTATGGGGACAGCACAAAAGAAAGACAGGCATACCTTGTTTTATTACAGGAGCTCTGGTGGTTAAAGCATTCTGACTGCTAACCAAAAGGTTAGCAGTTCAAACCCACCAGCTGCCCTGGGAGAGAAAGATGAGGTAGTCTGCTTCCATGAAGATTTATAACCTTAGAAGCACTATGAGGCAGTTCTGCTGTCCATAGGGTTGCTGTGAGTCAGAATTGACTCAGGTGCCGCAGGTTTGGTCTTTTGGTTTTGTTTTATTGAACTTCACTTGACCATGCCTCACAGATAGTGCATTTTGAACAAATTGAAGGTTGGTTTGTGGCAACCATGTGTCAAACAAGTCTGTTGACGTTATTTTTCCAACAGCATGCGGTCCGCTATGTGTCTCTGTGTCACGTATTGGTAATTTTCTCAATATCTCAAACTTTCATAATGCTGTTGCACACTTAATAGACTATAGTATAGAGTAAACATGACTTTTATATACACTGAAAAACCAAAGAATTTGTGTGACTTGCTTTATTGCAGTATTTGGTTTATTGCAGTGGTCTGGAATCAACCCTGTAATATCTCCTAGGTTTACATGTAATGGGAAAAATCTTCCATTCTGACACACAATAAATGCAAATGAAGTGTAAGTTTAGTATTCAGTTGTACGAAGATGCTGAATAAAGCTTTACTTACTTGTCTTGCTCCATTTTACCTTAAGCCAATTTGATTTTATTCATCTCCAAGCTTGTGTATTTTGGGGACAGTAGTGGTTCAAACCTACCAACTACTCCCCGAAAGATGAGGCAGTTAGCTTCCTTAAAGATTTACAGGAAACCCAGTAAGGGTTGCTATGATTGGAATTGACTGAGTGACAGTGAGTTTGGTTTCTTGGTTTGGAACCTTAGTATAACTGGGCTTTTTTTTTTTTTAACCATAATATCAAATGAAAATTAAACAGGTCAATATTCCTGACTTTGGAGTCCCTGAGTGATACTAACAGTTAATGCACTAAGCTGGTAACTGAAAGGTTGGAGGTATGAGTCCACCAGAGGTACTTGGGAAGAAAAGCCTGGTGATCTCCTTCCAAAAAAATCAGCCCTTGAAAACCCTGTGCAACACATTTCTACTCTGACACACATGGTTGCCATGAGTAGGAATCAACTTGACGACAACTGGTTTGGTTCTTAGCTTAGTGGCCATCTCTAGACAGCCTCTAGTCGTATTATTTGAGAAGGCTGTTAAGAGTAAGGAGCTCTGGTAGCATACTGCCTAAGGCATTTGACTGCTAACCAGAAGGCTGGTGATCCAAATCCACCAGCCACTCCTCTGAAGGAAGATTGGGCAGTCTACTTCTGTAGTGATACCGCCTCGGAAACCCAAGAAGAGATCACTGGGAGTTGGATCCAACTTGATGGCAGTGAGTTTGGTTTTTTGGTTTTTCAAAAGATCACTATACTTACTTTTATCTGTTAAGCTAAACATAAAAGCTGATTATTCTTCATCACAACTCTAAAATGATTTTAGTGTTGAAAATTACATTTCCTACCTGTGAAATTGAACAGATACTTATAGAATGCCTATAATATGATAGTCTGTGCTAGGTGGTAAATGTTGTTGTTAGGTGCTGTCAAGTCAGCTCTCACTCATAGTGATCATTATGTACAACAGAATGAAACACTGCCTGGTCCTGTGCCAGTCTCACAATCCTGAACCCATCATTGCACCCACTGTTTCAGTCCGTCTCATTGAAGACTTTACCCTTTTCCATTGACCTTCCACTTTCCCAAGCATGATATCCTTCTCTAGGGAATGATCCTTTCTGACAGCAAAGGTAGGTCAGATGAAGTCTGGCCATTCTTGTTTCTAAAGAGCATTCTGGCTGCACTTCTTCCAGGACAGATTTGTTAGTTTTTCTAGCAGTCCATGGTACTTTCAGTATTCTTCACCAGCACCATAACTCAAAAGCATCAACTCTTCTTTGGTCTTCTTTATTCATTGTCCAGCATTCAATATGAGGCGATTGAAAATACCATGGCTTGGGTTGTTGTTGTTGTTGTTATGTGCCGTCGAGTCGGCCCCCACTCATAGCGACCCCTCCTTGGGTTTCCAAGGCAGTATCACTACGGAAGTGGGATTGCCCAACCTTCCTTCCAAGGAGTGGCTGGTGGGTTTGAACCGCCAGCCTTCTGGTTAGCAGTCAAGTGCTTTAGCCACTATGAGGCTTGGGGTTAAGCTAACCTTAATCTTCAAAAAGACATCTTTGCTTTCAGCACTTTAAAGAGGTCTTTTGCAGCAGATTTGCCCAGTGCAATACATTGTCTGATTTCTTGACTGCCACTTCCACTCATGTTGATGGTGGGAACAAGTAATACAAAATCTTTGACAACTTCAATCTTTTTTCCATATATTGTGGTGCTACTTATTGGTCTAGTTGTGAGGATTTTCATTTTCTTTTTGTTGAGATGTAATCCATACTACAGACTGTAGTCTTTAATCTTCATCAGTAAGTGCTTCAAGTTATCCTCACTTTCAACAAGCAAAGTTATGTCTGCATATTGCAGGTTGTTAACAAGTCTTCCTCCAGTCTTGATGCCACGCTTTTCTTCATATACTCCAGCTTCTCAATTATTTCCTTACCATACAGATTCAATAGGTATGTTGAAAGGATACAATACTGATGTACTCCCTTCCTGATTTTAAACTGTCAGTATCCCCTCTTTCTGTTCGAATGACAGCCTCTGGATCTATATGTCCAGGTTCCTCATGAGCACAATAAAGTGTTCTGGGTTTCCCATTCTTCTCAATATTACTCATAATTTATTATGATCCACACAGTCTATTGCTTTGGCAAGTCAGTAAAACACAAGTAAACATCTTTCTTGTATTCTTTGCTTTCAGCCAAGATCTATCAGACATCAGCAATGATATCCCTCGTTCCATGTCCTCTTCTGAATCTAGCTTGCATTTCTGGAAGTTCTCTGTCAGTTTACTGCTGCAGCCATTTTTTAATTATCTTCTGCAAGATTGTACTTGCATGTGGTATTAGTGATACTGTTTGATAATTTCCACCTTCTATGGACCACCTTTCTTTGAAATGGGTGCAGATATGGATCTCTTCCAGTCAGTTGGCCACATAGCTGTCTTCCAAATTTCTTGGCATAGGTAAGTAAGTTCCTCCAGCATGGCATCTGTTTGTTGAAACAGCTCAATGGTATTCTGTAATTTCTGCAGCCTTGTTCTTAGCCAATTCCTTCAGTGCAGCTTCAATTCCTTCCTTCAGTACCATGGTTTCTTGATCTTATGCCTCCTCCTGAAATGGATGTACATTGACCAATTCTTTTTGGTACAGTGACTCTGTTTTTCTTCCATGTTCTTCTGATGTTTCCTGCATCATTCAATATTTTGCCCATTTGTTGTTGTTGTTATGTGCTGTGGAGTCAGACCCAACTCACAGCGACCCCTCCTTGGGTTTTGAAGGCAGTATCACTACGGAAGTAGATTGCCCCATCTTCCTTCCGAGGAGTGGCTGGTAGAGTCTTTAAATATTGCAACTCTGGGTTTGAATTTTTCCTTCAGTTCTTTCAGTTTGAGAAATACCAAGCATGTTCTTCCCTTTTGGTTTTCTAACTCCAGGTCTTTGCACATTTCATTGTAACAATTGACATTGTCTTCTCCAGCTATTCTTTGAAATCTTCTGTTCAGCTCTTTAATCTCATCATTTCTTCCATTTTTTTTTTTTTAGCTATTCTCCATTTAAGGGCAGGTTTCAGAGTCTCTTCTCACATCCACTTTGGTCTTTTCTTCCTTTCTTGTCTTTTTAATGACCTTTTGCTTCCTTCATGGATGATGTTCTTGATATCATCCCACAACTGGTTTTCGGTCATTGGTGTTCAATGCATCAAATCTGTTCTTTAGATGGTCTCTAAATTCAGAAGAGAAATAATCAAGGTCATATTTTAGCTCTTGTGGACTTGTTTTAATTGTCTTCAGCTTCAGCTTGAACTTGCATATGAGCAGTTGATGGTCTGTTCCAAGTCAGCTCCTGGCCTAGTTTTGCCTGAAGATATTTAGTGTCTCCATTGCCTCATTCCACAGATGTAGTCAGTTTGATTCCTGTGTACTCCATCTGGTGAATTCCTCGTGTGTGGCAACCATTTATGTTGTTGAAAAAAGGTATTTGCAATGAATAAGTCATTGGTCTTGCAAAATTCTGTCATATGATATCCAGCATTATTTCTATCACCAAGGCCATATTTTCCAACTACTGGTGATTCTTCGTTGTTTCCAACTTTTGCATTCCAATCGCCAGTGATAATCAGCACATCTTGACTGCATGTTTGGTCAATTACCAGTGATAATTAACACATCTTGACTGCATGTTTGGTCAGTTTCAGAGTGCAGAAGTTGGTAAAAATCATTCGTCAGTTTGTCATACTGTGGTAGCTTGGGTGTTGCTGTGAAGCTGGAGGCTATACCACTGGTATGTCAAATACCAGTAGAGTCACTCATGGTAGACAGGTTTCAGCGGAGCTTCCAGACTAAGACAGACTTGGAAGAAAGAAGGGGCCATCCACTGCTCAAAGAATTGGCCAGTAAAAACCTTATGAGTAACAGTGAAATACCATCTGGTATATTATTGGAAACTATATGAATAGCCCAGAAACGTTGTCTGATACATGCTGGAATATGAACCCCTCATGTTGGAATGCACTCAAAATATGATTGAGGAAGGGCTGCCTCCTCAGGGTAGAGTCACTCTTAATGATGTGGATGGAGTAAAGCTTTTGGGACCTCCATTTGCAGATGTGGCACAATTCAAAATGAGAAAAAACAGCTGCAAACATCCATTAATAATCTGAACATGGAATGTATGAAGTATGAATGTAGGAAAATTGGAAGTTGTCAAAAATGAAATGGAATGCATAAAGATCTATATCCTAGGCATTAGTGAACTGAAATATACTGGTTTTGGCCATTTTGAAACAGACAACCATATGATTTACTATGCTGGGAATGACAAAGAGGAATGGTGTGGCATTCATTGTCACAAAAAATATTTCAAGATCTATCCTGCAGTACAGTGCTGTCAGTGATAGGATAATATCCATACGTCTACAAGGAAGACCAGTTAATATAGGTGCTGAGTGAGTAGTAGGATAGATTTCAGCATTAGGATGAAGATAGAAAGCACTTCCTTTTTTTCAAAGAGCCATTCCAGGAAAGAATGTTTCCACTGTTTTGCCCTCTCACCCTCTTTAGTCAGGTCAGGAGCCCACTGTACTTGCTGGTCCCACCACCAGCCTATGCCCCGTCTTGTTTTTTGGTAAGTGCTGTGTGGGCTAGAAAGTGGTGGAGCACAGCGAGCAGTGGGATTGAAGCTCTGCTCTCTGGCAGCCACAGTTGTACACTCTACTTTCTATCCTCTGCCAGAAACCAGAGTGTTTGTTGTTTTTGAAAATATTTCTAATCATTTCATCTAGTATGCTGCTTAGATTTACCATATTATTTATGTCAGTAAACATTTATTGAGTATCTATTAATTGCTAGCTACTATTTAGTCTGAATTTATAGAGACCTACGTAAGAAGAACGTGAATAACTCTAGTACATTTTTTTGGAGTTAAGGTAAAGTTCACTCATGAATTTACTAGATCTAAGGCCATCATTTTAATATTCTTTTTCTGACATTTTAAATATAATCTGACTTACAAGTTCCAGTAAAGCTGAGGAAAGCTGGCTCCTCATGAAGAATTTCAATACTTGCTTCAGGCAAAGATAACTTCCCACAGATAAAATTAAATTAGTGAAGCCTGCATTTATGTTTTATTCAGACTAACTTCTAGCTCTTTTAAAAATGTAAGCATATGTTTTTGCATAGTAAATTACAAGTTTATTTTCATAAAGCAGAAAAGTAAGGTGACACCATGAAGAGTGTGTGAGATCTGAGTAAGGTTTGTGACCTTGGACGAATCATTAACCTCTCTTAGCCTCTTATGGGGTTAATTATATTTGAAAATCCCAGAGTTATTGTGAGTATAGTTTATCTCTTTTAATAAAGTGATTTAGTAATGGTTGTTGTTTGGCAAAGAATTGGGCAGTGGGAAGCATGAACACAGAACAGTCTTTGCTACATCTCAGTTCTTTCCTTCCATAACTATGAGTCCAGTTATGCTGCCAGTTATGCTGCCAGTTATGCTAAGGCTGGCTGCTGAGCTGTGGCTGGGCAGAGGTCCCATCCCAGTGGGCCTCAGATAATGGAAAAATTGTCACTACTTAACTACACCACATACTTTCTTCACTTTTTAGGAAATTCTTCATTTTTTATGGTGTATCATTTCTGATGGTTGTCTTAAGTCAGTTTTCTTTTTCTCTCTTTTGTGAAAGATATGTATTGATACATAAAGTGCTTATCATACAATTCACTTATTGAAAGTATACAATTCA
Organism: Orycteropus afer afer; assembly: GCF_000298275.1. Taxonomy (NCBI): domain Eukaryota; kingdom Metazoa; phylum Chordata; class Mammalia; order Tubulidentata; family Orycteropodidae; genus Orycteropus; species Orycteropus afer. The sequence goes on from NW_006921607.1 coordinate 571,494, forward strand.
GGGGCTTTTAGTATATTTACAGAGTTGTGTACCCATTAAGGAGCTGTGGTTGTATAGTGGTTAAAGCATTCGGCTGCTAACCAAAAGTCTCAATGGATCAAATCCACCAGCTGTTCCGTGAGAGAAAGATGATGAGGCACTCTATTTCCCTAAAGATTTGCAGCCTTGGAAACCCTATGGGGCAGTTCTACCCTGTCCTGTAGGATCTCTGAGTCAGAATTGACTCAACAGCAGTAGGCAGGTGTACCCATTCACAACAATCAATTTTAGAATATTTTCATTATCATTATCCCAAATAAAATCCTTATTCACCTTCCTTGTCACTCTCCAGCACCACCTTCTCCGCCCTAGACTCTACCACTGATCTGCCTTCTATTTGTATAGATTTCCCTATTCTGGACATTTAATATAAATGAAATTATACAGTATATGGTCATTTCTGGCTGGCTTCTTTCACTTAGCATAATGTTTTCAAGGTTTGCTCATATTTTCTTTTTCTTAAGTTTCTTTTTCTTAAGTTAAGGTTCTTAGGGGCAAACGGACCTATTCTATAGAAAGAAGAGATGGAGTGACTTTTCTATAAAGAAAATTGACTAGTGTTGCATGACTCATTCTCAGTCACAGGTGATGAGAAAAGCTCTGTAAACAGTTACTGTAGCTGCAGACCAAAGAAGGGTATTCCAGTATAGAATGTAGAAAAGGTTTATGTCCCATCAGCTGCATTTGTGCACATGAATAATGTTGTGATTGTTGGCACATCTTTCGATAAAGATGATAATAATTAACGCATAACTCTGTGGGACTATTGTAACTAAGACTGTGGCATCACTGTCTTTTATATTATTTTAATTGTGATTTGGGTGAAAGTTTACTTCATTTTCAAGTCAACAGTTCATATGCATTCATGACTTCGATTGCAATCCCCATAATGTGAAAGCTCTCTTCCCAGTTCCTCCCTGTGGTTATCTTTTTCTTATGTCCTTCTTTCTTACAGATTCTTGCCCTCTGAGCTTTCTCCCTGTGCAAATGCTGCCCTTTTGATCTCCCATGGTTGATATTCCTAAGACAAATACCTACCTGTCCTGTCCATTGTCTGGTTGGAAGCCATTGGAGTGAATTCAATTCCAGGCCTGAAGGGTGACTAGGGGCCATAGTCTCTAGGGTTTCATTAGTCTTTATCAGACAGTATCCCTAATCTTTTTTATGATTTTGAGTTTTGTTCCACATTTTTCTCCAACGCTATCCAGGATCTCCGTTTTCATTGGCTATTTTCCTCTTGGACCTGATTTTCCACATAACTGAGACATTTAATGTCTGTGGTTACGTGCTACTTTTTTTTGTTTTTTTCATATATGAGCTTGATGAGCTAAATGCTAGGTATTTTATTTCTGGGATGATTAATTATTGTATACTAGGCACTTGACTGCTAATCAGAAGGCTGGCAGTTCAAGCCCACCAGCCACTCCTTGGAAGGAAGGTTGGGCAATCTACTTCCTTAGTGATACTGCCTTGGAAACCCAAGGAGGGGTTGCCATGAGTTGGATCCAATTCAATGGCAGTGGTTTTAGTTTTGGGAGATATATATATATATATATATTTGCAGATTGGGTATATAGAAATGCAGTCCTCTGAACATATTACTTCCGAATTTGTGGGTGTAGTGAAAACAATACAAACCAGTTGTGACTTTGAAAATGCCATCCTTTCTATGCCTCAGTTTCTTTGTGAAATAAATGGTTGCACTGTGATACTTAATTAGTGCTGTCCTTATGGTTCTATGAAAATTGGTTAATGTGTTGCTGATGGTATCAGACTACTTCCTACAGCACATCAAGAAAATTAAATTGTAATTTCCCTATGTTCTAGTTAGTTACCTATCTGGTGTCTTAACAGAATAATGGTATGTATTGCCAGTTGTCATTGACTTTACCCCTACTCATGGCAACCCCATTTGTGTCAGAGTAGTACTGTGCTCCATAGGGCCTTCAATGGCTGGTTTTTCAGAAGTAGGTCACCAGACCTGTCTTCCAAGTTGCCTTTGGGTAGACTTGAACTTCTAACCTTTCAGTTAGCAGCTGGACACATTAATGGTTGGTGCCACCTAGAGACTCCAGTAGTACGTGTAGTCTTAGCAAAAAAACAAACATATTTTTATGAGCTAGAATTAGAACCCATGGTCTGATATTTTAAATGGTCTGCCAATACAAAATAACTTAAAATAGTATTGATCTAGAACATCAGTATATTAGATAGAATTGGGTTCAGCTGTGAATGACAGAATCTTAAAAAAAAAAAAAAAAGGCTTAAAAACAGAGTAAAATTTATTCCTCACTCAGTAAAAGTTGGCACAGTTCTTATATGCTTCATGGCATATGTCAGTAACATTTTACCATGTACTTACTTTCCCTCTTGCCACTCTACCACTCTTGGGTATAAACCTCATTCTTTTTTTTTCCCCCCCCCAACCTTGTGTTACCTCTTCCTTCCTTCCTTCCTTCCTTTCTCCTTCCTTCCTTCCTTCTTTCCTTCTTCCTTCTTCCTCCTTCCTTCCTTCCTTTCTCTTTCCTTCCTTCCTCCTTCCTTCCTTCCTTCTTTCCTTCCTTCTTCCTTCCTTCCTTGATTTACAGAGCAAATTCACTTTCCATACAGCAGTTCACATATACTTTGTCTCATGTCATTGACCACAGTTTACCACAATGCAACAGCTTCCCTCCCACTTCCTCCCCATAGTTACCTCTTCCCAGTGTCCATCCCTCCATGCACTCCTGCCCCTTGAGCTGTCTCCCTGTGCATAAGCAGCCCTTCTTTCTCCCATGATTGTTCTCTCCAAGGAGTGTATCTACTTGAGGTAAATGTTCAACTCATATGCCTGTATTTTGTTTGGCTGGAAACCACAGTGTGGGTTCAGTTCCAGACCTGAAGGGCAGCTAGGGGCCATAGCCTCAGTGGTTCCACCAGGCTCTATTGGACCAGCAAACCTGGTCTGTAAACTTCATTCTTATTGACCAAAATGGTCGCATCCACATTACAGGGAGCAGAACAGAGGAGATGAAGTAGAAGATAGAATCTATCACATTGGCCAGAACTGAGACACATGGACACACACAGCTACAAGGAAAGCTAGGAAATATGCATGTGCCCAGCTACAAATCCTAAGAGCAGATCTGGGCGATGGAGGAGGGAGGACCATCCATCAGTCTCTACCACTATCTAGGAGAATTTGCTGTTGTATCTCTTCCACTAAAGAAGGAGAATTTTATGTTTCCAGTAGCTGATAAAGGTTCTCTAAATGGAAATGTCCTTTTAGAGAAGGACTACCAACTTAAGAATGTATGATTCTCTTTTCAGGGGATCTTCCAAGAGAGACCTGCTAGATGTTTCCTGTTCTGAATTTATGAGTTGATATTGTGGTTAAATAGAGTGCCAGCCTCTTGTGAGTTTAGTTAGTATGAATTTTACCCACTGAGCCTAGTAGTCCCTGGGGAAACTGGTTGCACAGAGAACAAACCAGACCCTAGATGTTTAGCAGCTTTGATGGAATCAAATGACTTGTAAGGCTTCAACTGAGCTGAGCCACCTATCTCTCATTCTTGATGTGGAAGGGAGAGAAAAAATTCCTTCTTTTTTTTTTAATTTTTATTGTGATTTGGGTGAAAGTCTACAGAGCAAATTCATCTTCCATGCATCAGTTCATACACATTTTGTCTCATGACATTGACTGCAATTCCCCACAGTGCAACAGCTCTCCTCCCACTTCCTCCCTGCAACTATCTCTTCTCTGTGCCCTTCCCTCCCATGCACTCCCACCCTGACAACCTGTCTCCCTGTGCATACACTGTCCTTCTGTTCTCCCATGATTGATCGCTCCAAGTAGTGTATGTATGATGTAAATGTTCAGCCCTTATGCCTGTCTGTTACTTGGCTGGAAGCCACAGGCACAAGTTCAATTCCAGGCCTAAAGGGCAGCCAGGGGCCATAATCTCAGGTATCTCACCAGGCTCCATCAGACAGCACAGCAACCCTGGTCTTTTTTTTTTTTTAATGATTTTTGAGTTTTGTTCCACATTGTTCTCCCACTCTCTTGAGGATCTCCTACGCAGACCCCCTACAGTGGCAGCTGGGCACCATCCCATTCTTCTGGTCTCATGGTCACAGAGGCTGAGGATCATATGGTCCTCCAGTCCCTTGGACTAATTGTTTCCATGCATCATTGGTTTTCTTCATTCCTCTCCATTCTGGATGTTGTATCTAGATGGCCACCTGCAAGCTTTTAAGATCCCAGTCACTCCTTACCAGAGTAGAATGAAAACCACTAACTCTTGTAGTCTTTAATCTATCTATCTATAAAATCAAAATAATAGTGCTTTCCATGATGAAGATTAGTAGTCGTCTTGTAAAATGTTTTTACAAGGGAAAAAGAGCTTCCAGAGCTAGTGATACTGCAAGTCTTGACTCTTTAAAACCCATTTAGAGAGACGAATTATTCACTGTTCTGAAATGACAGTGACCTTTTCAGAATTTTTTAAAATCAACAGAAACCACACTCACTCCCAGAATACTGAAATAATGTGTGTGTGTTTGTGTGTGTGTATGGGAGCTCTGGTAGCATAGTGCCTAAGGCACTTGACAGCTAACCAGAGGGCTGACGGTTCAAACCCACCAGCCACTCCTCGGAAGGAAGAGGGGACAGTCTACTTCTATCGTGATACCACCTCGGAAACCCAAGGAAGGGTCGCAATGAGTCGGGGCTGACTCAATGGCACATAACAACAACAAATATATATATATATATATATATATATATATATATATCCATCTGATCAGTAATTCTGGTCATTTTTGAGTCTTTGGATTTTGTTCCACATTTTCCCTCCCACTCTAGCCAGGATCTCCAGAGTTGATCCTTTCCTGAGTGGTTGGCATTGCTAGCCAGGCACCATCTAGTTCTTCTGGTCTCTAGGGCCATCATGTCCTAGGGCTGATTACTTCCAAATGCCCTTTTTTTTTTTTTTTGAACTCTCCTTCGCTTCCGACACTAGGAGACCATGAGGTGCATCTTAGATGGCCGCTTGAAAGCTTTTAAAACCCTAGTCACTACTCACCAATGTAGGATGAGGAACAAGGCTTTTATGTATTTTGTTGTGCCAGTTGAGTCTGGTGTCCTCCAGTACTATGGTCCTGAGATGGTAGATCCATTAGATCTCTCTCCCATAGTGTCTGGGTGTCTGTGAGGGATTGCTCTGTGTCTGTCTTCTGTTGTTTCTGTAAGGACTGCAGGTATTTTGTATCACTGGTATCTGTGTAAGATTAGCCTGCACTGAATCTATCCTTGGTCTAGAGTATACTCCCGTTCATTGACCCCCATCTGATCCTCCCTGGTGTTCATGTGTTTATCTGTAGCCTGGTGTTTGGTGTTAATGATAATGCAGTATTGTGGGCACACTGGTTGGTATTAGCATCTGTCATCTATCTCCTATGTGCACAATTCAGTGTCCTCCCTTTTCCTAATGTTATCATGGTGGTCTGAGACTCTTTGCATATATCCCTCCCCTTACCCATGTCAGTGTGTGGGCTGATAGGTTTTATCTGCACCATTATCTCAGTTGTTATTGTCTGTCTGCCTGAAAACATCTTAAGTATGAAGTCGTCTTACATCTTTCTTAAAAGAGCAAGGTGCTCCCAGTAGACAAAGAGGGACTTTGAGGCAGTATATAGTATATAATACCCACAAACTTAGGTGATATCACAGTGCGAAACAACTCAGCAACCTCCATACTTTGCTGGATTCACAGCTATTTGAGGATTTCTGAGTTAGTCACGAGCATCCCACATGCTATTTTATGGCTATAGAATTTTCCTTCTACAAAATTAGGATCCAAAAACCAATAGGTTTTTATTTTATACAGATTGGTCACCGGGAAATTTGTTGAAGAGAATGTACCTAAACTAAACCAATACAATTTCCGAAATTTCTATCCCCAGTTTCAGTCACTTCAGAAAGGAATCCACCTGTGACCTAAGCTCAGAGATATGCATCTGAACCAGAGTGGCCCAGGGAGATGTGACCCATGTTATCCCACTTTCAGGAAAATTCAGATGCAGACTCCAATGCGAGCTTCACACCAGGGAATAAAAGAAACCTTGCTAGTGAAGGCGCTATCTGCCAGACAAGCCTCTGGAGGCAAATGTAACTATCCTGATCTTACAGATAAGGATATTGAGACTTGCCGACAGTCCTAGTGAGAGGGAGTGGCTGAGCTCGAGTCTGCACTGTTAAGGCATCTTCCCTGGAACCCGCTCACTACCATTGGAGCTGCCCTCTGATTTACTCTCGTTTCCTGGCTGATGACTTTCTAAACCCTCTGAGACATTGCTTTTTCTAATTTGTTAAGGCTGTACAGTGATAGAATCTTCAATTTTATTTGTCAGCTTATTCCTCTTTTATTGATCTACAGGTACGTATGGTTTACTAAACTTTCTTGTTTGAGATTTAGTACATACAGTTTATGTACTAAATTAATCATTCCTCATCAGGGATCCCAGCCTCCTGTAGGAATTCTGAAAAATTGATACCTTTTCAGGTAATTAAAAAGTCACTAGGAAAGTCCTAGAATTAATTTGCTCAACTCATAATCATTAAGAATAGGATTTATGGGTTTATGGAGGATCCTCTTGCTACTTCTGTGGTAACTTGATCAGGGTCTAGAGACTGTGCACCTAACCCAGGGATCAGGGTTTGAATTAGGGTCGCTCACAGCTCAGCTACGTTTATGCTATAGTTTAGAAAAGAGGATCCATATTTAGAGAAAATCTAGAGCCTTCTAATAACCTTTTGTATACCTGAAGTTTATTTAGCTTCCCTATCTATAACACTCATGTTCTTTCATTTAAAAGCAAATTAAATAAATCTTTCATGACTGCTCCATTAAACAGAGTTGTATTGATTCCTGTTCTGGTACCCTGTGCTCTTCCAGGGAGTTATAACTGATTGTTGATTTATTTTCTTTTGGACAGGTGTCTCAGATATAACTGACCAACTCATATTAACAGAGCCAGCCCTTCCTTTTATTTGAAAACCAGTTGCCATCAAGTCTATTCTGACTCATGGTGACCCTGTGTGTGTCAGAATAGAACTGTGCTCCGTAAGGTTTGCAATGGCTGATTTTCTGGAAATAGATTGACAAGGCCTTTCTTCTGAGGAACTCTGGGTGGACTAAAACCTCCAACCTTTTGGTTAGCATTGAATGTTAACCATTTGCACACTCAGTCCCTTTTTTCAGTCTTCCGGGCCACTCTGCATCTTTATTTCAGGATATTTTCTTGGTTATCATATAGACTAAGCAGTTTCCAAGGCATTTTTTCAGTGTTCGGTGCTCCTTCCAGGAATACCATGACATTTTCGAAATAAAATGAACCTTGATTAATTTTAGAGTACACAATTCCTTGTCATGGATTGGAGGAAACTAAAGAGACATAACTGAATGTAATGTGATATCCTCCATTGGATTCTGGAACAACAACAACAACAAAAAATTAGCAGTAGTAAATTTTAAATAGTCTATGTTTTGACGGCATACAACAACAACAACAACATGTTAGTTAACAGTATTATACCAATGTTAATTCTCTTGTTTATGTAAGATGTTAACGTCATGGGAAGCTAGGTGAAAAGTATATGAAGATTCTTAAAACTTGCTTTAAATCTAAAATTATTTCTAAATTAAAAGGTTTTTTTAGAAGATATGTACTGTTTTCAGTTGTTTGGAAATCATGGCTTTGGCCTTTTTTTTTTAAAATTAGGATTTAGGTGAAGATTTACAGAGTAAATTCACTTTTCATACAGCAGTTCACATATACTTTGTCTCATGTCATTGACCAAAATTTACAATGCAGCAGCT
>NW_006921607.1:580308-581252 GCF_000298275.1 Orycteropus afer afer
GGCTGAGACAATGAAGACGACACCGGATGCATCGGCCTGCTGACTGCCCACAGCAGCCGTCATGAAAATTGTGGCCCTAGTGTATCATTCTAACATTGTCAGTCCAGTGCCAGCTTAGTAATGCCCACGGAAGGCAGCAGGATCTCGTGATTAAGAGTGAGGGATTTGGATTCAGAGGGATTTGAGTTTTAGTTCCTCTTCCACCACTCACTAGTGATTTCATCTTGGGCAGCTGACTTGACCTTTCCAAGTAGTTTCTTCATCAGAATATCGTTAATGTCATTGTTGTTAGGTGCCATCAAGTCAGCTCGAGTTCATAGCAACTCTGTGTACAGTAGAACCAAACTGCCTGATTCTACACCATCCTCATAATCCTTGCTATGCTTGAGCCCCTCATTGCAGCCATTGTGTCAGTCCATCTGGTTGAGGGCCTTCCCCTTTTTCTTTTTTCTCCAAATGCTTCTATTTTATTTTATTGGTAAAAAAATTTTTTTGGGGGGTGAACGTTTACAGAGCAAATTCATTTTCCACACAGCGATTCATATACATTTTGTCTCATGACATTGACTGCAGCTCCCCACTGTGTAGCAGCTCTCTTCCCACTTCCTCCCCATAGTTACCTCTTCCCTGTGTCCTTCCCTCCCATGTACTCCCACCCCCTGAGCTGTCTACCTGTGCAAACACTGCCCTTCTGTTCTCCCATGATTGATCACTTCAAGTAGTGTATCTACTTGATGTAAATATTTACCCCATATGCCTGTCTATTAGTTGGCTGGAAGCCACAGAGGGAGTTCAATTCCAGGCCTGAAGGGTAGCTAGGGGCCATAGTCTCAGGAGTCTCACCAGGCTCAATCAGATGAGCAACACTTGGTCTTTTTTTTTTTTTTTTAATGATTTTGAGTTTTGTTCCACATTATTCTGTCACTCTTCAGGATCTCCTGCAC
>NW_006921607.1:582189-598895 GCF_000298275.1 Orycteropus afer afer
CTTCCTTCTGAGGAGTGGCTGGTGGGTTTGAATCACCAGCCTTCTGGTTAGCTGTCAAGTGCCTTAGGCAGTATGCCAGAGCTTACCTTTGAATAAAGAGAAATCCTGGAAAATCTAATTATTACGAATTGGTAAAATATATGAATAAAATCTCTATTATCCTCAGTTTAGTTAAAAAGTAGTTAATAAGAATAGGTGGTAACTCCCTTACTGTGGTAAAAGGGTATATGTTTGTGTGTATATTTTAAACTATATACATCCAATTTATTGGTAAAACGGCAGTCTCATTAAAGTTAGGAATGAGACAAGAAGTGGGAGAAAGATGAGGCAGGCAGTGTGCTTCTGCCAAGATCTATAGCCTTAGAAACCCTATGGGGAAGTTCTGCTGTATCTTAAAGGGTTTCTGTGGATCGCAGTCAATTCCATGACAGTGAGTTTGGTCTAATACTATCCAGAAAAGGCCAGGGTTTTCAGCCACATCTTTCAAATGAGAATCAAATTTGAAAAATCCCTGTGAATGTTTACAAACAACACAGGGGACCTTTCCTTAAAATACTTTATTTTTTCCTTTCCTGTTTGTAATTAAAATTTATAAATATTTTTCTTTAATAAGTAATACATGCACATACTACAAAGTATGGAAGGCATCATAAATAGGTATTCAGTGAAGTTAGTCTCTTCCCACCCCCATTGAAAGTAATCAGTGCTACCAGTTTTCTGTGTGTCCTTCCAGAGACATTTTAGACATCTACAAAGGTAGCTTCTCTTTATATTCTTTTTACACCAATAGCATCATGCCGCATATACTATCTTGTACCTTCTTTTTGTTTTTTCACTTAACAGTGATATGGAAACTATGCTAAGTTAGCACATAAACTATAACATTATTTTTAATAGCTGCAAAATGTTAGATTATGGTGATGCACCATAATTTAACCGATTTAAATATTCAGGTTACTTCCTACCTCTTAATATTACAAGCAAGGCTGTGGTGAAGAGCCTGGTACATAAATGTATTTGAGTGTATATGCAAGCACATCTGAAAGATTAATTCCTAAATGTGGAATTGCTGGTCAGTGGGAAAGTCCATGTCTCTTCTTGCTAAGTTACCTTCCTGGAGGTTGACAATTATAGTAATTGACAGTTTCCCCAATAATGCTTGTAAAAGTGCTTTCTCTTCTCAAGCAAGAAGTTTTTGTTTTTACGTAATTGAATTCATCATTGTCTCCCCCCGACCCCGCCTCTGGGTTATAATTAGAAAGCCCTTCTTTACTGTGAGATTAGTTTTTAATTCCTTGATATATTCTTTAAATATTTTCATAATTTCATCTTTCATGTTTAAATCTTTGACACAACTAGGATGTATTTTGAAAAACAATTAAGGCGATCTTAATTTTTTCCCCAGTTAGTTATCCAGTTGCCCCACTATTATTACTTAGTAATCTGTCTTTCTCCCATTGAGGGTCAATGTCAGCATTATTACATATCAGATATTTATTGAATTGGGCTGTACTTCAACTGTTATATATATGCCAGGATAGGCTACGTTATGTTGTGATACCAAGCAACCTCAAAATCCTTCTAGTTTATAACAAGAATTGTTCTTCCTTTTGGTACGTGTCCACCAGGAATTGGCTGGGGCATCTGCTCTGTGTCTCCTCATCTTGAACATTTCCAGTTACCTTGGCCAAGAGAAAGAGGGCCCTGGAACGTCTCACATCATCAGTGAAATGTTCAGCCTGGAAGTGACATACCATCAGTTCCCTTCACAACTCACTGACAAGTATTAATCACAAGGCTCCACCTACAAGAGGTCTAAGAAGTCAATCTTTACCCAGAAGATGGAAAACTGAAAATACTTGGCAAAAAGCAATTGTGACCAACTACCACATCTCTGTTCTGTCCTATTTCTCTGTCAGTTTATGTGTCAGTAACACAGGTTTTTCTTTTTCTGAAATTTTCTGGCTGTTTTCTTGTCATTTTTTTCTATTTCTTATCCACTCCTCTCTCTTCCAGAAAAAGACAAACTCTGTCAGTATTTTTTATGTCTGCATTAAATTTATAGATTTAAGGGAAATTGATATCTTTGTAATTTTGATTCTTCACAACCAAGAAAGAGGGTGTGTCTCCTTTTATTCACATCTTCTTTTGTATCTTTCATATTCTTTTCTAAATATTGTGCATATTTATTAGTAACTGTTCTTTTTTAAAAAAAATTGTGATTTAGATGAAAGTTTACAAAGAAAATTCATTTTCCATTCAATAGTTTATATACATTTTCTTTTGTAACATTGATTGTAATCCCCACAGTGTAACAGCTTTCTTCCCACTTCCTCCCTGTGGTGTGCATTCCTGTCTTCTGAGCTATCTCCCTGTGCAAATGCTGCCCTTCTGATCTCCCTAGGTTGATCTAAGGAATGCACCTCCCTGGTGTAATTGTTCACTTTGTAGACTTGTCTGTTGTTTGGCTGTAAGCCATGGAAATGAGTTCAACTCCAGGCCCAAAGGGTGACTAGGACCCATAGTCTTGGGGGGTTCACCAGTCTCTATCAGACCAGTAAGCCTGGTCTTTTTTATGATTTTGAGTTTTGTTCCATGGTTTTCTCCCACTATCCAGGATCTCTAATTCTTATTCCTTTCCAAGTGGTTGACAGTGGTAGCTGGGCACCATCTAGTTCTTCTGGACTCAGGGTCACATAGGCTAAGGTTCCCCAGTGTGCTAATCCCTTGAACTAATTGTTTGTACACGTCTTTGATGTTCTTCATTCTTCTTTGCTCCAGACAAAGAGAGACTTGTTGCACCTTAAATGGGTGCTCACAAGCTTTTTAGACCCCAGTCACTACTCAATAAGGTAGGATGTAGAACAGTATTTTTGTGTAGGATGTTATGCCAGTTGAGCTTGATGTCCCTCGTCATCATGATCCCTGAGTCCGTGGGCCCAGCAACTCATGCCCTCAAAGTGTTTAGCTGCAGCTTCTTTTTGTTCTTCTAAGTGTTGTTCTCTTTTAGTTTACTATCATTTACAAATAATTATCATTTTAATATCTTCTTTATAATCAACTTGGTGTCCTTGAAGGAACAGAAAAGATACAACCATTTCTCACATTGTTGTTGTTGTTATGTGCCATCGAGTCAGCCCTGACTCATAGCGACCCCTCCTTGGGTTTCCGAGGCAGTATCACTACGGAAGTAGGATTGCCCAACCTTCCTTCCGAGGAGTGGCTGGTGGGTTTGAACCGCCAGCCTTCTGGTGAGCAGTCAAGTGCCTTAGGCACTATGCTACCTGAGCTCCTAGGGAGCTATGAGTCCTAGGGGTCGCTATGAGTCAGGGCCGACTCGACGGCAAACAACAACAAATTTCTCACATAGATGTCTTTTATCCAGTCAGAAGATTTTTAAACTTCATATTCAAGATTTTTCTTTCTATGATCCATCTTTATATTATTCTAATGAATAAGTAGATTCACTTTACAACAACAGTAAGTACTGTTCCAGCAACTGGAAGCACTTTCTGAAGTGTTATGGAGTATTTGTTTTGTGCTCTGCAGGCGTCTGTTGTGCTCACCGGTACAGGAACCAGAAGATGATGAGTCATTTAATGTAGAGTAAAATCTGGCCCTAGAGAAAGGCTCACTGGCCCATTCACCAAACTTGAGAGATGTTGAGAATTAAACATCTGCAGGCAGTTAGAGTATGGTTTTCAGTGACACAGGCATTGCTCTTTTATTGTGTTTTGATTCCTTCTTGCAAGCAGAAAGCAATGTTGTTCTGTTAGAGGAAAAATATCTGCTTTTGTCTAAAGTTAAGCAGGTATTGTATTACATTTAGACTTTATTTCTTGTTGAGGATAGGGAATGCCTATTGCTTCTTATTTCTTTTTACTGCCTTTGTATAATTATGTGACGTTTAACCCAAGAATATTTTCCTCATATATCTTGTCTTCCATTTTATCCTTCTTTTATCTCCATATTACTCTGTTTTTTCTTCTACAACCCATGCTTTTAAGATTTCTGCCATCAGCTAATCATAGGCCCATGAATTGTTGTTGTTATGTGTCATTGAGTCAGACCCGACTCAGCGACCCCTCAGCAGTATCACTATGGAAATAGATTGCTAATCTTCTCTTCGAGGCGTGGCTGGTGGGTTTGAACCGCCAGCCTTCTGGTTAGTAGTCAAGTACTTAGGGCCCATGAATTTTAAATAGTTAGAAATTCACAGTTAAATGCTAGTAAGCAGATTCTTTGTAACATTATAAGGCACATAAGCCTTGCCTGGGATAGGTCAGAAGGGAATACAAGACATCAAATATGAATCCCTTACCATCATCAAGATGAAGTCTTACAAAAATCTGATAGAAATTGTTAGGATGGTATATGTTTTGTTATGTATATTTCGCCACAGTAAAATTTTTAATTAGCTGATAGTATGGTTTAAATTGAAAATAGAGACCTCATCAATACATAAAAATAGAGGAAAAGTCTTTGTGGAGAATAATTACTAGAAATACGGCAGAGTGAAAATTGTTGTTGTTGTTATGTGCCGTCGAGTCAGCCCTGACTCATAGTGACCCCTCCTTGGGTTTCTGAGGCAGTGTCACTACGGAAGTAGGATTGCCCAACTTTCCTTCCGAGGAGTGGCTGGTGGGTTTGAACCGCCAGCCTTCTGGTTAGCAGTCAAGTGCCTTAGCCACTATGCTACCAGAGCTCCCAATAGACCAACCAAAATAACAAACAGCTGAAATACAAAAATATTCAAGAAGACAAATTTCAGTTATGGTAAACAAATTAAAGCTAGAACCTCGGACTTGATTTTAAAACTTCGGTTAACACCTGCATAGAGAAGAGCTGTGCACAAACCAGAGAAGAGAAGACAATGGTAACATTAGAAACAGGGGAAAAAAACAGACTGCAGATAGAATGGAGTTGCCAATAATGGAATGGGTATAATGAGGCTTCAGTAATGTTAAGGCTAAATATCAAGATGACAATGTAGATGAAACAGACAAATAAATTATAACAATTTCAGTAGACCTATTTTTTGCTCCTGCAACTCAACTCTGAATGATGGTTTTGGCAGCGGGGTGGGGCTGCTGCAAATAGGAGGAGGCCTCCGTAAAGGAAAAATTGTAGAAATTAGAGTAGAGGAGAACAGAAAAAATAGACCTTTGCCTACAGATTGAGAGTTTGTGGAATACTTACTTCCCAGATTTTGTACTTAAAGGGTATAAATATATTCATATACCTACTTACCAGGTTATTAGCTGGAAAGAAGGGAGAAAAAAAGGAAAAACTCTCCTTTGGAAAATAAACCATAAGAATGACCTCAGACTTTTCAACTCAAACAATAGAGAGAGGAGGCACTTTGAGAAGTATTTGTGGAATACTGGGTAATTGTCTTGCGTCTACTCACTGCCGTTGAGTGGATCCCAACTCATAGTGACCCCCTCCTTGGGTTTCTGAGGCAGTATCTCCACAGAAGTAGTTTGCCCAGTCTTCCTTCTGAGGAGTGGCTGGTAGGTTTGAACTGCCAGGCTTCTGGTTAGCACATGCCCTAGGCACTATGCTACCAGAGCTCCCAATTATCTTGCCTAGTTGTCTGCTTTTTAAAGATGAAAGACTTTTAAACTCTGTTACCTTAGAAGAATTTCCACCAGCCAAGTACTAGATATAAAAGACTGGGAATGAAGAGAAAGATTTTGAAATGTAGGTGGTAGAGAGTAGCATTTGGAGGAGGTGAGGTAGCAGTATCATCCTGCAGTGCCTGCTTAGCTTCTTAGGTACAAAACCCCTCAGCTCCGAATCTCCACCTAAGGTGCTGCATTTTGGGATATGGGCCTCTATTCATCCAGAAACTCAGACTTACTCAGGAGTGAGCAGATCCTAGGAAAATCTTCCTAACTCAAACTCACAGGACTGCCAATTAATAAATTTGTGATAATAAAGTTGGCTAGTGAGCAGGAATGTAGAATAGGCATGAGGGAAATACCACATTCTTTCTCTTAGGCAAGTTCATGGGGATAGCAGAATTAAGATCAGTGTATAACTTTGGTGAATTTAGGGTTAGAATAAGACAATGTAAGTGGTCTTAAAAGAACCCTGGTTCAAACCCACCAACTACTCCATGGGAGAAAAGGCCTGGCAATCTGTTCAGTTGAAGATTTCAGCTTAGGAAAACCTATGGGGCATTTCTAGTCAGTCCTGTGGGGTCACTATGAGTCAGAATCAACTCGACAGTGCACAAATAACAGTAATAATTAGTCTTAAGAAGTATTAGTCTGCTCATCTTGAGTTATTTATTCTTCCCTACTGTAGGGATGCTTTTTAGGAGTCCTGTTTGACATTCACTGTGTACTCTGCATACAGCAAGAAGTGTATGCTTAATTCTATATATGTAATCTATACTTCTATACAGATGGACTTCTAACACTTTATTCTTTTGACTTTTAAAATACCATTATCTCTTCAAGTTTTTATGTAGACAAATGCTGATCAAACACAGTATTAATTTTTATTTAAAAAGTTATGTTTTGAGATATGACATCAAAAGCATGAGTAAAAACCCAAGTAGATAAATTGGATCTCATCAAAATAAAAAACTTTTGTGCATCAAAGGATTTGATCAACAAAGTAAAGACAACTTACAGAATAGGAGAAAATATTTGGAAAGCATATATCTGTTAAGGGTTTTATGTCCAGAGTATATAAAGAAGTTCTAGAACTCAAGAGCAAAAAAGACAACCCAGTCAAACAATAGGCAAAGAAATTCTGGAAAGATGGCAGCATAAACAGACTGTCTGACCCTCCCCCGTAAATACAAGAAGAAACCGTGCTCAACTTTGAGGGACTGAATCAGAGAGCAGAGGAAAGCGGGAGGAAACTGAAAAGGTAAGAATCAACAAATCAACAGTGAGTCACATATAACAGGAAAATCATTTCTCCTACCGTTCCTGCCTCCTCACCCCTGCCCAGCCACACGGGCTGCCAGCTGCTGTGAACTAGGAAAGTGTCCTCAGAAAAACAGCCTACTTACCTAGCCACCACAGCTCCTACCTATACTAAAAGACAGGATACCAAACTTTTGCTTTAAAATCAACAAGGCATATCTTCCCAGGGATTTGTTTAGAGTGTGCCAGCACCTCCCCACCCAGACACTGTCAGCTGCAAGTCTACTGGAAATTGCTACAGAAGGCTTGTGCAGCAGAGTCTGCTCTCATAGTCAACACTCTATGCCTCCCTGTATAACCCATAGCTCAGGCCTCTGAAACCAACAGGACAGACCTCTCAGGGAGTCAGATCAGGTCTGTCTGCTCCCCATTTCAGTCAATGCTGAGGACTGCTGACTGAGGCTTCTTTGTGCTAGGAAGTAGGCATCTTTAGTGGAGGCTACACCCATAGCCAACATACTCTGATAGCAACAAGGGAGACCTTCCCAGGGGTCCTTTTGAAGTATGCCAGCACCGCCTCCACCCGGACTGTTACCTGCAAGCATACTGCAGATTGCTACAGAAGGCCCATGCAGTAGAGTCTGTTTCCATAGAACACACTACCAGGACCCTGTACATACTATGATTCAGGTCTCTGAAACCAACAGGACAAACCTCTCTGGGGGTAAATCAGGGTTATTGTGCTCCCACTTCCAGTTGGTATTAAGGATTGCTGACTGACACTGCTCTTTGCTAGGAAACATGAGTCTTGAGAAGAGGCTGCACTCACAGCCAGCAATCTACCAGGGGGAGCCTGATAGTAACAAGGCAGACCTCCATGGAAATCTGACCAGAATGTGACACCCCATCCCCCACCTGGTAATTGTTGGTTGCCAGGCTGTTGAAAACTGCTACAGAAGGTTCCCACAGTGGAATCTGCTTCTACAGTCAGCACTCTTCCTGCCTCCCTATTCACTCCATAGCTCAGGCCTCTGAAACCAACAGAACAAATCTCCCTGGGTATCATATTGGGTCTCTCTGCTCCCCCTTCCAGTTGGCGCTGAGGACTGCTAACTGAGTGTGCTATGTGCTAGGAAACAGACATCTTGAGTGGAGTACACCCACAGCCAGTATACTATGGGGCAAGTTCTAATAGCAACAAGGCATACCTCCCTGGAGGGTCCATTCTCAGTGTGGCATCTCCTCTCCCAACTGGTAACTGTTTGCTTCTGGACTGATACAAACTCCTACAGAGGATTCCCTATAATGAAATTAGAAAGTAGGTCATCTGAGTGGAGATTGCTCCCCCAACCACCACACGGCCTCTGGAGCTCTGAAACTAACAATACAGATCTCTTGGAGGTCCTTCTGGGGACTGCCAGTCCCTACTCTGGAAACAGAAGAAATCAACCTGTGCATCCCCTGAATGCCATCTCAGATATAAGTGGCCTCCATAGGGACAATAATTAAAATGAGAAACACAATGGAAGTACTCAACAGATTTCATCAGGCAGAATAAAGAATCAGCAGATTAGAAAATAAGGTAGTTAAAATTATAGACACTGATGAGCAGTAAGAATGGAATTTCAAGAAGGCTGAGCAATACAACTATGAGACAGAACAGCAAGAGACTTATATACACATCATGATAATTCCAGAAGGAGATTAGGGAAAAAAGGGGACAGAAAGAATATTTGAAGAAATAATAGCAAAATTTCCCTAATTTAACAAAAGACATAAACATTCAAATCCAAGAAACTTTAAGAACCCTAAGCTCAATAAGCCCAAAGAGATCTACAGCAAGACACATCTTAATTAGGGTCTCAAAAAGTAATGACCTTGGATAAGCAAGGAACTACTGAAGAAGAACAATGAAATAAAAGGTCTCTCACTCTCTGACTTCAAAAGCTACTCTACAACCATGGTAGTCAAACAGCCTGTTATGGGTACAATGACAAACATATAGACCAGTGGAACAGTTGAGAACCTGGAAATAGATCTATCTACACATGGACAGCAGATCTTTGACAAAGGGCCAAAATCCATTAAATGGGGAAGAGGCAGTCTCTTTAACAAATGGTGTTGGCAAAACTGGATATCCATTTGCAAAAGAATGAAATAAGATTCATACGCTACACCATACACAAAACTAACTTAACAATGGATCAAAAACCTAAAACTATAAAGTTCATGAAAGAAAAAAATATGAATAAATTAAGGGCCCTAATATATGACATAAATATACTATAAAACTTAACTAAAAATGCAAACAGCAGAAGATAAACTAGATTACTAGAACCTTCTAAAAATTACATTCTTATGTACATCGAAAGACTTCTTCAAAAGAGTAAAAAGAGAACCTACAGATTGGAAAAAAAGTATTTGGCAATAACATATCCAACAAGGGACTTATCCCTAAAATTTCTAGAAAATTCCTGTACCTCAGTGTCAAAACAACAAACAGTCCAATTAAAAAATGAGTAGAAGACATATGTAGACAGTTCATAAAGAAGAAGATATTCAGGTGGCCAACAAACACATGAAGAAATGCTTACAATCATTAGACAGTAGACAGATGCAAATCAAAACAACAATGAGATTACCCCAGCACACCTTAGCCTTAACATTACTGACGGCCCCATTATTTTTAAACCATTTTTTCCTTAGGGAACATTGTAAATTTTTTAACACATTTACCCACGACACATACACAAAATCCTGGACCACATGGCTTCACTGTGGAATTCTACTAAACATTTAAAGAAGAATTAACACTGATACTGTTTAAACTCTTCAAAAGATAGAGAAGGAAGGAGTAACCTCTAATTCATTCTATCAAACAATCATAACCCTGATACTAAAGCCAGAAAACTACAGGCCAGTATCTCATGAGTAGAGATGCAAAAATCCTCAGCAAAATACTAGAGAACAAAATCCCACACCATATTGAAAGAGTTATACACTATAACCAAGTGGGATTTATTCCAGGAATGCAGGAATAATTCAACATTTGAAAATCAATCAACATAATACACCACATCGATAGAACAAAGGAAAACATCCACATGATCATCTCTATGGATATAGCATTCAATAAAATTTTAAAAAGACATTTGATAAAATCTGACACCTTTTCTTAATGAAAATCCTAAAGAAGATTAGGGTAGAAGGGAAATTCTTCAATGTGATGATTTAGGGCATATATGAAAAGCCAACAGGCAATATTATACTTAACAGAAAAAGACTGGGAGTTTTTCCATTGAAATCAGGAAAAAGACACGGGTACCTGCTCTCAATTCTATTCACTATTGTATTAGAAGTCTTAACCAGAGAAATAGGATGAGAAAAAATTTATCCAGATTGAAAAAGAAGAATTAAATTTATCATTATTTGCAGATAATATGATTCTATATCTAGAAAATCACAAATTTTCCACAAGAACTTCTAGGGCTAATAAAGGAATTAGCAAAGTTTCAGGATACAAGGTCAAAAAAGAAAAATAAGTTGGATTTCTATATACCAGCATTGAGAAATGGGAGGGAAACAATTCCATTTACAATACCATCTGAGAGAATAAAATACTTAGAAATAAATCCAAGCAGGTACAAGAAAGTTGTATACAATGAAAACTGTGAAACACTGCTAAAAGAGAGTAAAGAAAATTTACATACATGATACATGGAAAGATCTTTCATATTCATGGATTGGAAGACTTAATATTGTTAATATGTTAGTACTGTCACAAGCAATCTACAGATTCAACACAATCGTCATCAAAATCCCAACAGCCTTCTTTGCAGAAATAGAAAAATCAACCCTCAGTGTTATATGGAATGTCAAGAGGCCCCGAATAACCAAAGCATATTGAAAGTGAAGAACAAAGTAGGAAGATTCACCCTTCTTAATTTTAAGCAATTGCTCCTTTTTGGAGGGCCAGAACTGGTAAGGAAAGCCAGGAAGCGACAGCGAGCAGCTTTTTGGAGGGTCGGAACTGGTAGGGAAAGCCAGAAAGCAGGAGTGGAGCAGTTTGGAACAGCTAAAGGGGACAAGCTCATCTGTCAGTTTGTTGTCCTGTGGTAGCTTGTGTGTTGCTGTGAGGCTGGAGGCTGTACCACCAGTGTTTCAGGTGCCAACAGGGTTAGCAATGGTGGGCAGGTTTCAGCAGAGCTTCAAGCCTAAGACAGACTCGGAAGAAGGAAGAGGCCATCCATTTCTCAAAGAATTGGCCAGTGAAAACTTTATGAGTAGTGATGAAACACTGTCTGATATATTGCTGAAAAAATAGCCCTGAAACTTTGTCTGATACAGTGCCAGAGGATGAGCTCCTCAGGTCAGAAGGCACTCAAAATATGACTAGATAAAAGCTGCCTCCTCAGAATAGAGCCGACTTTAATGATTGGATGGAGTAAAGCTTTCAAGACCTCCTTTTGCTGATGTGACATGACTCAAGAAGAAACAGCTGCAAATATCCATTAATAATTGGAACATGGAATATATGAAATATGAATCTAGGAAAATTGGAAATTGTGAAAAATGAAATGGAACAGATAAAGATTGATATCCTGGGCATTAGTGAGCTGAAATGGACCAGTTTTGGCCATTCTAAATCCGACAACCATATGATCTCCTATGCCAGGAATGACAAATTGAAGAGGAATGGCATGGCATTCATCGTCACAAAGAACGTTTCAAGATCTATCCTGAAGTACAGTGCTGTCAGTGACAGGATAATTTCCATATGCCTACAAGGAAGACCAGTTAATATTACTATTATTCAAATTTACGCACCAACCACCAAAGCCAAAGATGAGGAAATTGAAGATTTTTTACCAACTTCTGCAGTCTGAAATTGACCGAACATGCAATCAAGATGTGTTAATTATCACTGGTGAGTGGAATGAAGAGTTGGAAACAAAGAAGAATCACCGGTAATTGGAAAATATGGTCTTGGTGATAGAAATGACGCTGGAGATTGCATGATAGAATTTTGCAAGACCAATGACTTATTCACTGCAAATAAAATAAAAGACAAAAGACTGTATAATCCCACTTATATGAAATATTTAGGATAGGCAGATCACAGAGATTAAAGTTTGTTAGTAGTTATCATATCTAGGAATCCATTGACAAAAACTAGGTCCTGAAATATTACTCTTATGAATTGTTCTAAGAGTTTTATGATTTCAGTTCGTTCATTTAGGTTGTTGATCCATTTAGTTAATTTTAGTTTATGGTGTGAGGTATGGGTCTAGCTTCATTCTTTTGTATGTGGAAATGCAGTTATCCTAGCACCATTCTTTGAACAAACTATTCTCTCCACATTAAATTGACTTAGCACTCTTACCAAAAATTAATTGACCATAGATATGGGTTTATATCTGGACTCAGAATTCTGTTTCATCAGTCAGTATATCTATTCTTATACTAGTACCAGACTATGTTGATTACTGTAGTTTTTTCAGAAAGTTATGAAGTTGGGAAATGTGAATCCTCTTACTTTGTTCTTTTTCAAGATTGCTTTGGTTGTTTGAGGATTGGTGCTATTTTGCAAAAGAATACTGTTGGAATCTTGATAGAGATTTCGTTGAATTCATAGATTGCTTTGAGTTGTATTGGCATTTTAATATTAATGTCCTTCCATTTTTTTAAGGTTTTCTTTAATTTCTTTCAGCAGTTTTCAGTGTACTAGCTCTGTAGCATAGTGGCTAAGGCACTTGACTGCTAACCAGAAGGCTGGCGGTTCAAATCCACCAGCCACTCCTCGGAAGGAAGGTTGGGCAATCCTACTTCCGTAGTGATACTGCCTCGGAAACCCAAGGAGGGGTCACTATAAGTCGGGGCCGACTCGACGGCAAATAACAACAACAAGTCTTTCATCTCCCTGGTTAAATTTATTTGTAGGTATTTTATGTTTGGGGGAGTCTCTGGGTGGTGCAAAACATTAAATGCTTGGCTACTAACGGAAGGGTTGGTGGTTTAAATCTACCCAGATACACTTGGATTTATTTTTATTTATTTATTTTTTAAAATAAAACTTAAAAAAAAAAAATCACAGCCATCATAAACTCTGTGGAGTACAGATCTATTCTGAAACACATGGGGTCACTATGAGTCAGAATCAACTCAACTGGTTTGGTTTTATTTATTTGTTTGATTCTGTTGTAAATGGAATTATTTTCTTAACTTCCTTTTCAGATTGCTCATTGCTGGTGTATAAAAACCCAACTGATTTTTATATGTTGACCTTGTACCCTGCCATTTTGCTAAATTCGTTTATTAGCTCCAGAAGCTTTCTTGTGAATTCTTGTGATGTTCTATGTATAGGATTATATCACCTGCATAATTTCTTCTTACAGTGTTCCTGAGACCACCCTTGGATAGACTAGAAAGCAAAAAGAGCACATCTGCTAAAGCATAGACAGTGTGCTTTCACAAACTCTGTTCGGGCAGCATCTGAAGAGACAATTTGCCAGTTTGTTATTTTTTATCAGGAAAATGAGCTAGAAAAGAAGAGTGAAAAAAATCAGAGATCCCTAGAAATAGTCCAGAGGTCCATATGGACCTCATCCTCCACAGCCCTGAGACCAGAAGAACTAGATGGTGCATGGCTACTACACCTGACCTCTCTGAAAAGGATCACAATAGAAGGTCCTGGATAGATTGGGAGAAAATGTGGAACGAAACTCAAAAGTCATAGAAAAGACCAAGCTTAGTGGTCTGATAGAGACTGGTGGAACCTCTGAGAGTATAGTCCTTAGTCACCCTTCACACCTGCAACTGAACCAAATGAAAGACCTATAAGGTGAACAGTAACACCAGGGTGGTATGTACCCCTTAGAACATCAACAGTCAACCATATGAGACCAGAAGGGCAGCATTTGCCCAGGCAGAAAGAGATAGGAAAGAACAAATGGAAATGGTGAACACAGGGAGGAAATGGGAAGAGTACTGTTACAATTTGGGGAATTGCAATCAATGTCATGAAACAAAGTGTGTGTGAATTATTGAATGGAAAACCAATCTGATCCAATTAAAGTTTAGAAAAAAATGAGCTGGAGATCAGCTAGTCTGAAATAAGCATCATTGTATTTGGTGATAGGTATTTTAATATAATTATTTTAGGTGATATGTAAATAAAAAGCTCCTACAAAAAGTCACTTTATTCAATGACCTTGGTGTATATTTTGCAGCTAGTTTTTCTTGGAGTGCTCACTTCTCAGAACTGGGTGCTCTATGGGTGCTTTATTAAGATTTATTTTTACGGCAGGCAGTTAGTTGTACCTGCCTTAAAATATTTTCCACATTAGGCTGCAAAATAAATAAACAAAAAGGAGTTGTTTTTCTATGTCAGGAATAACCAGTTTAGAAAATATAAAGGAAAAAAGATCTCATTGATTAATAGCAACAAAAATATATGTAATAACTGGGAATAAACAGAAGAAAAATATAAAACCTTATATGAGTAAAGCTATCCAAAGTACTGAAAGACATAAAATAAGACAAGACTAAATCGAGAAATATATCATATGCTAGTGAGCCATAAACCTCTTCTTTCCCAACAGGATTTTTTTAAGGTTGTTTATCAGAAAAAAGATTATATAAAAATAACCTTGAAAATATTTTTGAAAAAGAAATGTAATGATGGAAATAATACCCTGCATGAATGTATGAATTACAGGTATGCTAAAATTAGTAAAACAAAACATTAAGATACTAATCCAGGACATAATAGACAGAAAAAGGAAGAAAGTACAGAATCTAGAAACGGACCCAAGTATGAGTAAGAAGTGACTATTAAAAAGATAACAGTTGAGAAAGGATTTCATAAAAGCTTTTGGAACAAATGATGAACCATTTAGAAAACAGTTTTAGGTCTTTTTTCCATGCCATAAATTCAAGATGGATTAAACATTTAAATTTAAGAAGGATATAAGTATTAATAGAGAATATAAGTGGATATTTCTCTAATCTGATGTGGGGAAAACAAAGATAGAAACCATAAAGCAAGGGCACAAATTTAGTGCCAACAGGGGCCAAGCAAGAAATTGAATGAATCAGATATACTAGGTAGAAGACAAAATCATGTAGCTTCAATTTCTTTTATTTCGTTTTTTTTTTTTTTTTTTTAATAGAGTTAGAATTCATTGTCTACTCTGAGACAAATAACAATAAGTGGCATCCTACATTTAGTCTACAGTTAGGTTGTGAAAGAGTAACAAAGAGTGGTGGAAATTATGGACAACTGGGGCATGTTGAGGAGCTCTGGTGGCATAGTGCCTAAGGCATTTGACTGCTAATCAGAAGGCTGGCGGTTCAAACCCGCCAGGCACTCCTCAGGAAGAAGACTGGGCAATCAACTTCTGTAGAGGTAATGCCTCGGAAACCCAAGGAGGGGTTGCTGCAAGTTGGAATTGACTTGACAGCAGTGAGTTTGGTTTGGGTTTTTTGGGACACGTTGACCCAGGCCCAGACAGTGTACTCGCGCTGTAGGGATCTCCCCTACTGTTAGTTGTACAGCAACATGGTAGCCTGGGGATACCAAGGCCATTCAGCTCCAAGTAATTGCCATGCAACAGTGAAGCACAGGGATATCAGATCTTCTGACCTTTTCCATGTGAAGCTGGAAATTGCAGAAAATGTTCACTCTCCCAAATTTAAACAGTTATGTCAGTTTATAAAACTTTGTATAGGCTAAAAAACACATTTGCAGGCCAGATTCAAACCAGCCCTCAAGTTTAGGAACTCCACTGTGTAAGTTTTGGTTTCAGGATTATGCTTACCCCTTTAAATGAGTTGAGATTCTTTCCATGTTTTTTTCTTGTGCTCTGGATCAGTTTACAGAGCAGAGGAATTATCTGGGCAAGTTTAGAGAGCTTCACCTCATTTGCCATCAGGTTTTGGGGCCGTTTTGTGAAAGGAGATTTTTATGTTTTCAGCTGTTTTTGTTGAGCCAGTTTTTGTTATTTATATTACTATAAAATCATCCATTTACTCTACGTTTTAAATGAATACTTTTGTTTTCATCCTTTTTTTTCTTTTTAAATCTCTGAATAAAAATAATTTTTAATTCTTAATATTTTCGTTTGGTTGATTTCATTTCCCTTCTGGATTTTTTTGTCTTAATTAATTGATTTTTTTTTTTTTTACTTTTATCAATTCCTTATCTGACTTACTGTCTTTGATTTCTACTTTTCATAGTTTCTAAAGTTGAATTCTTTTGTTCGTTTCTTTTCATTAATCCTTTTTGATTGATATAATGAACATTGAAGGTTGTGAATTTTTTTCTCAGGACAAGGGTTTTTTCCCCAGTGTGATTCATTTCTAAATCTAATAATCTATAGTTTGTTATCTTAGACCCAAATCACTCTAAAGATTTTGTTTTTAATTTCGAAATACTTTCTTTTAATCTTTTTATTGTTGAGTTAATTTATTGCATTATGGTTATATGTGGCCTGTTAAGAATTCTACTCTTTGGACCGCTTTTTTATGTAATAATAAAGTTTGTCTAAATATGGATGTTTTTATCTGTTTAAAAAGAATATGTTTTCTCGTCAAGAGCAAAGAAGAAAGAAGAAAACCAAAATTAATGGAAACAATTAGTCCTAACAACTGGTACGGTACACCATCCGATCTGCAACCTATACAACTGTGAGACCAGAAGAACTAGATGGTGCCCGGCTACTACTGTCATCCACTTGGAAGGGGATCTATGTAGGAGATCCTGGATAGAGAGGGAGAACAATGTGGAACAAAACTCAAAATCATTTGGAAGAAAAAAAAGAA
>NW_006921607.1:599735-602235 GCF_000298275.1 Orycteropus afer afer
ACCACACACCCAAAGGCAGCTACTCAACTGCTCACAGTAGATTCCACCGTGGAGTTGATTACCAGTCTCATCTTGGGGAATACGACATCCAGCTGCCCAGCCACTCAACCAGGCCTAACCAAGTTGACACACAACCACCGCACAAAGTTCTGAATGTATAGTGTTATTTATTAATGGTACTATTTATATCCTCTCTTTGTGACTGAAAACCTATTGCCATCAAGTCAATTTCAACTAGTGACCTTGCAGGACAGAGTAGAACTGCCCCACATGGTTTCCAAGGCTATAAATCTTTATGGAAGCTTACTGCCACATCTTTCTCCCACAGTGCAGCTGATAGGTTCACACCACCAACTTTTCAATTAACAGCCTATCACTTAACCGTTTTGCTACAGGGCTCTTTCTGTTTAGTTACTATTGTTCGGTTCGGTTCTGTCAGTTTGATTCTGACTCATAGCAAGCCTGTGTACAACATAACCAAACAATGTCCAGTCCCACGCCATCCTCACAGTCCTTGCTATGCTTGAGCACATCGTGGCAGCCACTGTGTCAGTCTGTTTTGTTGAGGGTCTTCCCCTTTTTTGCTGACCCTCTACTTTACCAAGCATGACATCTTTAAATCCTGTGAGTTATCATAGATGACCACCATAATTGTTTTTACCAAATTTTTACAGTGCTTCTAATAACATTTGCCTCTTTATTTTCATGTTAAGTAAATATTTGTCTGTTAGATCTTCTTTGAAGATTAATTATTTTAACCATTATAAAATATCACCGTCCTATTGTATTAGAGCTTAAATTCGGAAACACTTGGGTTGTAGGAGGCTGCCGTCCACAGTGGGAGCCCTAAATCCATTTTGAGTCTTGACATAACTTCTTTGCCATTTGAGTTCTTTCTAACCTTTAAACCAATATTATGGCCATGCATAGACAGGTTGTAGGGAGGGGTAGTTTGTCCTCTGGAAGAGTATAGTTGAAAGTAGATTGTTTCCACAAAGAACTAGGGAACTTTCTTGGGTATGTCCTTATCTAATTTAAATTAAGGTTGGGGTCCTGGTCTTGGCTTGGAGCCGTCTTGTGGTTATGATTCAGGCTGCATGGCACGTAGCCAGGTAGTCAAGCCCCAGAACAAACCTTCAGTTATATACATATCCCAATGATGATCCTTACCCTGCTTCTCTAGTCCCACCTGTGTCAGTGAAGAATCTACCATCCATCATGATTTTGTGATTATTTCCTTTATTTTGGATATATATAATTAGCCCAGTGGCCGTGACTCAGTGGACTCCATTCAGCTTTCTGTACTGATGGTTTCCTTCTTCCTGGATGATTGTTTTGTCTTTGTCTTGTCTAGGGCTTAATAAAAGGGTCTCTGTAAAACATGTTTGAATCTGGTCTCTTTTTGCCCTATTATACCATATAACTTTGGGGGCCTTCATTTCTACTTCTTTTTAAATTGATTTAAGTTGGTACTCTACCTTTCTCTCTAATAATATTTGCCTGCTATACTCTTGCTCTTTTTCCTATCCCCACCCCATCATTTAAACATTTTTAAGAATCATTTTAAGAGTTTTCTTATGAGGAGCATATAGCTGGATATTGCTTTTTATGTAGTTTTAGTATCTCTTTTAATAGGTATATTTAAACTGTTCATTTCTCTTATAATTAATTTTTTCTTATCCTACCATTTTAGTTTATATTTCTTTAATTTTCTTTCTTATGATATCCACTTTTTCTTTTCCTTTATAGATTTTGCTGAAATGTTCCAATTTTCTTTGTTTCTTTTCCCCTCTGCTAGTAATGAAAGTTATACATAAAACTCAACAACCTCAGTGCTGTCAAGTTGGGTCCAAATCGTACCAACCCCTCCTTGGATTTCCAAGGCAGTAGGTATCTACAGAAGTAGATTTGCCCAACCTTCCATCTGAAGAGTGGCTGGTGGGTTTGAACCGTCAGCCTTCTGGTTAGCAGTCAAATGCCTTAGGCACTATGCCACATATGTATTTGAACTTATATTTTTCTAACAAATTTATGAATTAAATGGATTTGAAATGAAGCTATTGGAATGATTTAACTTGCTTTCTCCCTCCCACCCCCATCATCTTCGTTACCTAGTGCTGCTGTAACAAGAATACTACAGGTGGGTGACTTTAACTAACAGAAATTGTTGCTCAGTTTAGGAGGCCAGAAGCCTGAATTTAAGGTACTGGCTCTAGGGGAAGGCTCCTTCTGTTGGCTCTGGGGAAGGTCCTTGTCTTCAGCTTGTTTCCTGATTCCTTGGAGATCTTCATGTGGCTTGGCATCAGTCTTCCCCTGTCTCTGCTTTTATGTGTGCTTGTTTAATCTCGTACATCTCAAAAGACATATGTATGTCTCACTTATTTTGGTCATGTTGTCAGAAGAGACCATTCCCTGGAGAAGGATATCACACCTGGCTAACCAGAAGGCTGGTGGTTCAAACCCACCAGCCACTCCTCAGAAGGAAGGTTGGGCAATCTAC
>NW_006921607.1:602725-604432 GCF_000298275.1 Orycteropus afer afer
GCTGACTTGACGGCACATAACAACAACAACAACATTATTATTATTACATTATTATAGTGTAGATATACCATAGTTTAATCCTTCTTCTATCAGAGGACATCTGGATGGCTTCCACTTTGGGACTATTATGAATAAAACTGCCATGAACATTCATGTACAGGTTTATGTGAATAAATATAGTGTCATGGATGGAATTGTGTCTCCCAAAAACATATTGAAATCCTAACTTCAGTGTCTGCATTTGGCTGCTAACTAGAAGGTCAGTGGTTCAAACCCACCAGCTGCTCTGTGGGAGGGAGATGAGGCCATCTGCTTCTGTGAAGAGTTATAGCCTTGGAAACCCAGTGGAGTCTCTGTGAGTCAGAATCAGCTTAATGGCAGTGGAACAGTGGCTACAACGATGGGCTCAAGTATAGCAAGGGTTATGAGGATGGCACACGACCTGTCAGTGTTTCGTTCTGTTGGGCCTGCGCCACTATGAGTCATAGCCAGCTCGATGGCACCTAACAACAGCAACACATGACTGAATTTTCTTATTATTTCTAGTAGTGTTTCAGTTGATTCTCTTGGGTATTTCAGTTATAAAATTATGTTGCAAAAATAAGGATTATTGGACCTTCCCAAGTTTGGAGCACAGTAGAGCAGCCTAATTCCATATCCCTCTTACCTGTCCAAAAGAACCATAAAATAAATAAGGAGAATAAATAAAATCATACAGATTTATTTCAACATGAGCATTATTAGGAAGGAAGGACCACAGCAGTCTTCAAGTGACTTGTGAGTAGAGGAAAAATAAACAAATTCTAAAAGAAAGTCCACTGTCCCCCTGAGATTATATTGCCCTAAGACAGTCTTCTAACTTAGAACTGAAGCCACTCCCAGAGAGACCACCTATCAGCCACAAATAGACTGGCCTATAAAATAAACACCACCACCCAGGAGGAAGGTGCTTCTTAGAACAAATAATTGTAAGAGACCAAAAGGGAACATCTGCCCAAAAGCAAAGACGAGAAACTAGAGAGGCGCAAAGGAGCGGAAGAATGGAAACAGGGAGCCCTGGGTGGAAATGAGGAGAATGCTGACACATTATAGGGATCACAGCCAATGTCATGGAACAAGTTGTGTATGAACTGTTGAGTGGAAAACTAATTTGCTATATAAATTTCACCTGAAGCACAGTAAAATG
Organism: Orycteropus afer afer; assembly: GCF_000298275.1. Lineage (NCBI taxonomy): Eukaryota > Metazoa > Chordata > Mammalia > Tubulidentata > Orycteropodidae > Orycteropus > Orycteropus afer. The sequence continues at coordinate 603,912 of NW_006921607.1, forward strand.
TGAAGAAACAAAAAAAGCCCACTGTCCACCCTCTACTATCTTGTGGATGCAGACTAGGGAAGGGAGGCTTAAAAGACTCCATGAAAAGAACAGACACACAAAGCAGACTTAGCAGAAAGAACTGACAGATTTGTCCCTCAGAGGGAAATAGTAAATGCAAAATACTGTGTACAGATTAGGGCTTGGCTGCTCATAGCCCTGGCCATATGGAAGAGTCTGAATACTGCTAGACCAGAAGCATCAGTCTCTGAGAAACAGTACTTCTGGGGGGAATTGTGTATATGGACAAGAAGTGATACCCCTTGGAGACAAGGCAGTGAAGAGAAAGAAGATAATATGAGGGAAAAATTAAGGACTCTCTAGAAACCAAAGAATTGGCCAGGGAAAACCTTATGAATAGCAAAGAAACGCTGTTTGATACATTACCACGCAACTTTATGAATAGTCCGGTGAGGTTAGAAGGCTCTCAAAATAGGACTGGGAAAGAGCTGCATCATCTGAGTAAACCCAGCCTTACTCAT
>NW_006921607.1:607057-623139 GCF_000298275.1 Orycteropus afer afer
TTGACATGGTGGCTGTGATGATGGGCTCAAGTATAGCAGGGATCATGGAGCTGGCATGGGATTGGGCAGTGTTTCGTTCTGCTGTGCATGGGGTTGCTATGAGTCAGAAACAACTTGACGGCACCTAACAACAACAAAGAAACCAAAGAGAAACAAGTCATGCTAACCCTTCCTCTCTCACCGTCAACACAAATTCATAAAAGAAACTGCATAGAAAAGGAAAGATTGACAAAGAAGCACTCTTAAACTAGGAACTCTGTCCATAAAATGAACAGAAATCAAAAAAAGACTACGTGCATACATAAGTACTACATAAAGGCGGGAAATGCAAATAAAAGCTTTCCTACTATTTGAAAGATCTCCCAGAACCAGTCTTGAAGTAGAAGAAAAACTGTAACACAACACTCCAAACTGAGTTAAATATCCTTAAACAAGAATTTGAGGACACAAAAAAGACCTTGAATCAGAAGTACAAAAACTAAAAACCAAAATAGACAGTAAGAGAAATAAATATGAGTTGATTCAATTCAGGAGAGAAATAGAAGAAAAAGATACAGTCTTGTAAGAAATGAAGACTAAATTATATAAAGTACACAAGGGAGAACAGGTTTGAGTGAAAACTTAATAAAGGGCATTAACGAAAAGCAGTAAAACAAGAGAATGAAAATGAGATCAAGAAAGAAGTAAAAGAGTCAGAGAAATTGCTTGAAATGTATGACAGTCAAGGAGGTCAAACAGCCTTTCTTATCAGTGTTCCTGAAGAAGAAAATCAAAACATTAGAACAGAACTAATGTTTATAAAAATGTCCCAGAAATAAAAGACCTGATATACACGTTGAAAGGGCCCACCAGGAATTTGGGAAAATTGACCCAGAACAATCAACTCTGACACATACCTTTATAAAGCTGTTTAAAGAAAAAAAAAATCACAAGGCTTCCAGGCAAAAAGAAATATTTTTTTACAAAGGCAAGGAAATTAGACTAGCATCTGATTTCTGAACAATAATAAATAAAGCAAGATAACAGTAGAGTAGCATTTTCAAAAAGCTAAATATAAACCAAAAGTGTGTGTATGTGTAACTTGTCCTTCAAGTTGTATGGCTATCAAACAAAGGGTTTAGTTTTTTAAAAAAATAAAATAACAGTGTGTTTTAGGTGAAAGTTTACACAGCAAATTAGGTTCCCCTTTAACAATTTTTATACAAATTGTTCAGTGCCCATTGGTTACAGTTTTTACAATGTGCCAGCATTCTCATTATTTACATTTTGTTTGTTCTTTTTCCATTGATTTAGCTGCCCTTCCTCTCCTTGCCTATTCACCTTTACTTTTGGGTAAATGTTGACCATTTGCTCTCATATATTTCATTTTTTAAAGGAGCATGTTACTCACAGGTTTATCTTATAAGCCAGTCTGTTATTTAGCTGAAAGATGACCTGCAAAAATAGCTTCAGTTCCTTGTTCAGAGGTTATCTTAAGGCAACAGTCTCAGAGTTTCCAATAGTCTCTTTCAGTCCAGTAGTGTTGGTGTTTTTTTTAGCAATTTGAGTTTTGTCCTACATTTCTCTTCCATTCTGTCTGGGACCTTCTCTTGTGTCCCTGGGTCAGAACACTAGGTAGTGGTAGCCAGATACTGTCTAGTTCTTTTGGTCTCAGGTTATAACAGGTTAGAAGATGCTGTGGTTGATGTGAGCTGTTAGTCTCATGGATTAGTTTCTTCTTTGAACCTTTGATTTCCTTCATTCTCTTTTGCGCTATACAAGTAAAGACCAGTAGTTGTATCTTAGATGGCTGCTTGCAAGCACTTAAGACCCCAGATGTTATTCACCAAACTAAGATGTAGAACATTACTCTTGTGAATTGTTATGCCAGTTGATTAAGTTGTCTCCCAAGACTGTGGTCCTTGCCTTTTAACGCTGGAACCAATCCCATGAGTTGTTTGGATACGCCTAGGAAGCCTCTGAAACTGTGCCCACTGTGATTTGTTATAAAGGTGGGTATATATACAGCACATACATATATATAGATATGCTTACAGATACACCTTTATACATGCATGTGTATTTACTCACATACATATTTCTGTACACATATATTCATCCATATCTACCTACATAACCATACACTTATTTTGGTTATTTTTACTGTTGTTACAAAATTGTATATGTTACGGCATTTACCAAAATTGTCCGTTTATTTACCTTGGTCAAATTGTATCGACTTCACACATATTTGACCTTGCCTTTCCCATCACCAAAAGTAACAAATGTCTACTATCTAGGAAGTGATTCCCACTCCTTGTTTCTCTTATCCCTGATAACTACCAAAGAACTTTGCTTTCTTTGTGTTTATCTGTTCTTGAGTATAGTGGGACCATAATATTTGCCCTTTTGTGATTGACTTATTTTACTCAGCATAATGTCCTCTAGATTCATCCATGTTATGTTTCACAATCTCCTCATTATTGTTTATAGTTGTGTAGTACTCCATTGTATATGTATACTATGATTTGTTTATCCATTCATCTGTTGATGGGCACTTAGGATGTTCCATTTGTTTACTTTTGTGAATAATACTGCAATGTGCCTATTAGGTATGCATTTATCTATTCATGTCCCGGCTCTTATATACATAGGATATGTACCTAGAAGTGGGATTGCTGTATTATAAGGTATTTATCTGTTTCTAGCTTTTTGAGAAAGCACCATACTGTTTTCCATAGTGGTTGTACACATAGTTCTTGTTGTTGTTGTTGTTGTTGTTATGTGCCGTCGAGTCGGCCCCGACTCATAGCGACCCCTCCTTGGGTTTCCAAGGCAGTATCACTACGGAAGTAGGATTGCCCAACCTTCCTTCCGAGGAGTGGTTGGTGGGTTTGAACCGCCAGCCGTCTGGTTAGCAGGCAAGTGTCTTAGCCACTATGCTACCAGAGCTCCCACATAGTTCTTACAATGTGTAAGAATTCCAATCTCTCTGCACACTCACTAGCATTTATTGTTTTCTGCTTTTTTGAACACTCCCATTTTTGCAGGGCTGAGATGGTATCTCATTATAGTTTTGCTTTGCATCTCTCTAATGGCCAGTGATCATGAGCATCTCTTCATTTATTTGTTGGCCACCTTAATGTCTTCTTTGGTGAAGTGTCTGTTCATGTCCTTTGCCCATTTTTTGATTGGATTATTTCTCTTTCTGTTGTTGACTTGTTGAAGTTTTCTATATATTTTAGAGATTAGACCCTTATCTGATAAGTCTTTGTCAAAGATTTTTTTCCCCATTCTGCAAGTTCTTTTTACTCTGTCAGTAAAGTCTTTTGATGAGCTTAACTAGTCAGTTACTAGGAAGTCCCAGTTATCTATAATTTGTCTTCTGTGTGTGCTTTTTTAGTTTTGTTTGATAGGCTCAAACACAGTTTTGAATGTGGCAGAAATAAAGGACTACTGTAGACATTTGCTTTTCCTAAGGAATCTACTAGAAGATGAGCTTATCGAAAGAAAGTTTTGCCAAAGAAGTGACAGTGAGCATTTTCTGTATTCGGTTGTAGAGGTTAAACTAAAAGAAAATTGGGATCATGGACTGAAGAATATACAAATATCATACGTTCTGATGGAGTAGAAAGAGTGCATTTCAGAACTGAAAGGAGTTGGAAGAAAAAGGAAAGTAAAATAAAATCATTGACTATTGTAAAATTAATAGGTAAAAGTCAAAGGATACTGTTGAAAAAACTGCAAAAAGTGAGAATAAAGGGGATTAAGAGCACTATAAAAAAAGTATTAGCATAAAGGTACCATTAGAATAACAATACAAGCCTTCCTGAACTACTAAAAGAAAGTTTTTAAAAGCAGAGCAAACACATAAACACAGTAAAAATAACATAATACACAGTAATTGCATATTATATGTACCATTATGTTGTTGTTATTGGGGGCCTTTGAGTTGATTTCCACCTCGTGTTGTTGTTGTTGTTGTTATGTGCCGTCGAGTCGGCCCCGACTCATAGCGACCCCTCCTTGGGTTTCCGAGGCAGTATCACTACGGAAGTAGGATTGCCCAACCTTCCTTCCGAGGAGTGGCAGTGACCTCATATGACAGAGTAGAACTGCCCCATAGGTTTTGTAGGCTATAATTTAGCGTGGACACTAAGGCACTTGACTGCTAACCAGAAGGCTGGCGGTTCAAACCCACCAGCCACTCCTCGGAAGGAAGGTTGGGCAATCCTACTTCTGTAGTGATACTGCCTCGGAAACCCAAGGAGGGGTCGTTGTGAGTCAGGTCTGACTCAACAGCATGTAACAACAACAACAACAACAACAATTTTTACAGGAACAGGTTGCCAGGTCTTTTTCTCTTATTATAGTGACTGAATTTTAAATGTTGAAACATCTTGCATACTTGGAATGAATCTCACTTGGTCATGTGTATAATTATTTTTATATATTGCTAGATTCTACTTGTTAATATTTTGTTAAGCATTTTTGTGTCTATATTCATGAGACACTGTCTTTATATGGTTTTGATATCTGAGTAATACTAGCTTCAGAATTGGGCAGTGCTCCTTCGTTTTCTGCAAGAAATTGTCTAGAATTCGTTAGCATTTTTAAAAATTTTGGTAGAATTCTGTGGTGAAATCATCTGAGCCTGGAGTTTTCTGTTCTGGGAATTTTAAAATGACAAATTAATTTTCTTTAATAGAATAGAGCTATTCAGGTTATGTATTTTGTATTGGGTGAGTTGTGGTAGTTAGGGTTTTTTGAGGAATTGGGTCTTTTATTGTTAAATGACTGAATTTATGTGCATATACTCTTACTGTCCTTTTGATGTCTATAGCATCTCTAGGATATCTCCTGTTTAATTCCTAAAATTGGTAATGTGTTTTCTGTCTTTTTTTACCTTTGTCACTCTTGCTAGAGCTTTGTCAGTTATTAATGATCTTTCAAAAAACTAACTCAGCTTTTTCTCAAAATCATTTGGAAAAAAAAAAGGACCAGGTTTGCTGGTCTGATGGAGCCTGGTGGAACCAGAGACTGCAGCCCCTAGCTGCCCTTCAGGTCTGGAATTGAACCCACTCCTGTGGCTTCCAGCCAAACAAAAGATAGGCATTTGAGGTGAACATTTACACTACATAGATACACTCCTTGGAGAGAACAATCATGGGAGAATAGAAGGGCTGTGTATGCACAGGGAGACAGCTCTGGGGGCAGGAGTACATGGAGGGAAGGACACAGGGAAGAGGTAACTATAGGGAGAAAGTGGGAGGGGAGCTGTTGCATTGGGGTAAATTGTAGTCATTGTCATGAGACAAAGTATATGTGAATTGCTGTATGGAAAGTAAATTTGCTCTGTAAACTTTCACCCAAATCACAATTTAAAAAATAAAAAAATAAAAAAAAAAACACCTCAAGCTTTTTATTTCACTGATTTTTCTCTATTGTTTTCCTGATTTCAATTTCATTTGTGTTTGCTCTTATCTTTATTATTTCCTTCCTTCTGCTTCACTTGAGTTTATTTTCTTCTTTTTCTAGATTCTTGAAATAAGAACTTAGATTATTGAATTTGAGGCTTTTCTAATGTATACGTCCATTTAATGCTATGAATTTCCCTCTAAGCACTGCTTTACCTATGTCCCACAAATGTTGAAATATGCAAATATATTTTCATTTTTAATCAATTCAATGTATTTTTTTTCCTTCAGACCTCCTTTTTGACCCATGGGTTCTTTAAAATTGTGTTATTTGGTTCTCAAGTGTTTGTAGATTTTTCTTTTGACTTTCTGTTATTGGCTTCTAGTTTTATTCCATTGTATGTGGATATACTTTGTATTATTTCAGTTTTTAAAAGTTTGTTTAGGTTGTTTTATAGCCCAAGATAAGGCTCTATTTTGGTTGAGTTTTTCTTTAGCCTTCCTACTTTTTTGTTTTGTTCTATCAAATGTTGAGAGAGGGTATTAAAGTCTCCAAGTATTATTGTGCATTTATCTATTTCTCCTGTGAGTTTTATCAGTTTTTGCAGATGTTTAACTCTTATTCCTAAGAGGAAAGGTATTTTAACAAGCCTGTTTATCTGGTGAGGGATATTTCTAAAGGATTACAAGACAGCCATTTAAGTTGTGATTGTAGCAAGGATCATCAAGTTAGGTCCTATCCAAGCAGTGTACAAGTAAAGAGCTGAGTTTCGTGCAGCTGTTAATTTTCTTATCATTCTGCAGTATATGTAGTAGGTGCATTTGATAAGGTATTCCTTAAACTACATGCTTCCTAAGAAGGATCTGATCATAGGAAAAATGAAATTATGTATTTGAATAAAAGCACTTGTTCTATCTGAACCAACCCAGAAAATGGGCAAAAGCTTAAAAAGTAATTAATTACTTTTAAGTCTCTGTGGGATGAAGCTGTTCTATGTAGCTATTGACTTGCTATTATAAATTATTAGGGACTGGAAATTAAAGTGATAAGATGACTTAGGTTTCAGATAGAGTCTGATAAGCATCTCAATTGTGTTTACAGTATAAATATACTTCTGCAGGTATCAGTAAGAAGTTTAAAGATCTATGAACATATTTTTAATTTTCCATGCATAAATAAAAGTAAAAATGTCATTTGTTTGTTTGGTGGTTTTATTTTGATTTTGACTGTGGTCATAGTTATAATTCAGTTATCAGTGTGTGGTTTTGATACACAGGCCTAGTAGGAACTCTTTATTTGGTAAGAAATCAGAATGACAAGAAGCATTCACTAGCAGGAAGATGTGATGAACCATACCTGTCTCTTCTTCCACTTAATCATTCTTTATATTGCATCACTTGAGTAAAGGAGCAACCTCAATTCCTGGAATTTTACTGTGTAATGAACAGTTAAGTATTACCAAATCAACCAACCTAGATAGAACCTTTTGTAATGTTTAAATAACACTTGCTGCTTTCAGATTATAAAAGTAACACATAAAAAAAGCAATAGAGCTTATAGAAAGTCCCTGGGTGGTACAAATGGTTTGCACTAGGCTGCTGATGAGAAGGTTGGCAGTTCAAACCCACACAGCAGCGCTGTAGAAGAAAGGCTTGGAGATCCGCTTCTATAAAGATTACAGCCAAGAAAACCTTGTGCAGCTCAGTTCTGCCCTGTAACACATACTCAGTGGCAGTGAATTAGAGCAGACAGGCTGAGAGCACTGGCACTGTAGTCATGGAAGCCTAGCTTCCATGCATGTGTGGTTGGTTAAATATCTCTGTAAGCTTGGGCTTCCTCACCCATAAATTGGGGCGAAATTATAGAAGTTTGATGTGAGGATTAAATAAACTAATGCCAGTAAAATGCTTAGGACAGGCTCCGACTCATAAAGAAGATTTTAAAAAATGTTTGCTGCTGCTGTTTTTCTTCTTAGCATTTTTATAGTTGAAAATAATATAAAAAAGAAAATCAAAATAACTAGTAAAGCACAAGCAACTGTTAGCATTTTAATGTTTTTTTCTTTGTATGTCTATACAATACACATATATACACAATACATATATTTGTTGTTGTTATGTGCTGAGTCAGACCCGACTCATAGCAACCCCTCCTTGGGTTTCCAAGGTGGTATCACTACGGAAGTAGGTTGCCCAACCTTCCTTCTGAGGAGTGGCTGGTAGGTTTGAACCACCAGCCTTCTGGTTAGCAGTCAAGTGCCTTAGGCACTACGCTACCAGAGCTCCCCTCAATACATATATATGTATGATCTATGTAGATGATACACAAACATGTTGCCATGTAGCCTGTTGCAACTAGAGCTGCCCCATAGGGTTACCCAGGCTGCAGTCTTACAGAAGCAAAGTGGCACATCTTTCTTCCATGGAGCAGCTGGTGTGTTCCAACTGCCAGCATTTTGGTTAACAGCCAAGCGCTTAACAACTGCAGCACCAGGACTCCTTAGATCATACACATACATACACACACACACACACACACACTAACTTTTTGTCTTTTCACAGAATTGGGGTCAACATTATATACGATTTATAGTCTACTTAATTTTCCCCCACATGTCTTTATCTTTTTCTTGACATGCAGATTTTTTGAAACACAGATTTTCATGACCTCATAATATTATAACATATAACTCTACATAATTATTTAAACATCACTTCCTCATGAAAAAGCTGCCTCCAATTTTGTACCTTTGTAAGTATTGCTGCTTTAAAAGTTGAGTTTTTGTTGTTGTTTTTCACTTCTCTGAGGTTGAATTTTTTTCATATTTATTGATTACTGGCATTATTTCAGTAAAACACCTTTTAGGGAATGAATGTAACTTATAAAGCTTTTTATATAGCACCTTCAGTCCCTGGGATAGTGCCAGGTGCATAGTAAGCACTCAATAATTATTTGTGGAATGATGAATGAATGGCAAGCATATTAACACTTTGTGTATCATATTTGTTTCAAATGGGGTCAAGCCTTAGTAAACCTCTATACATTTACAAAAAATAATGTGATTTTGGATCTTAATCTTTATACCTAATTTTTTCCCATTCTTTTCTTCCCCCACAGTTCATCCATGAGCTCAGATTTCCCACATTACAACTTCAGGATGCCTAACATCGGATTCCAGAATCTGCCTCTCAACATATATATTGTCGTTTTTGGCACTGCTATATTTGTCTTCATCCTTAGTTTACTCTTCTGTTGCTACTTGATTAGGTAATCAATTTGTATTCTTTGTTACTTCAGAATATTTTAAACAACCAGAAAATGAGCTCTCTTTCCTCTGATTCAAATAAATTTGGAAGTACAATAATTAGTGAAATTTCTAAAATTAAGGGTGGCTTAGTATTTTAATCTTCTGTGAGTACTAATCAGTAAAGCACCTGTCTACAATCTTCTATCCCATCTGCTGATGAAGTATTTTACTCTATAGGAGAGAGAAAATTGCCCTCATTTTCCCACCGTATTACCGCCTGGTCCAAATGGGTTATGTCATTGTCCTTCTCCAAGATGTAATCTACTTTCACAGAGATTTCAGAATTCTTAGCTAAACTCATTAGGGGTCAGAAGACAAGGTCCAAGCCTTTAAACAGCATCTTATGGTCTCTCAAGATTTCAAATTCCCATTTGTTGTCGAACTGATCAGATGTTGAGGTAATTGTTTATCTATCTTCATAAAACACTAAATTTCCCACAGGCCCTGCAACCCATGCACAGGCAAATGATGAAGAATAACATGTCACTCATGGTGGTAATGAATTTGGCCAGTAAAGATCCATGGTTGACTGACTGTTAATTGTTTAAACAAGCATTTTCTCTGTTTCACGTTTTTTTGAAAGGGCCTACTTTTAATACCAAAACTGAGGCTGTGAAAATCTTTTATTGTATTATTCAAAGAGCTTTATGGAGTTTAAGAATAGAAAATTGAATGTTATTAAACAGCTACACAGCTAACATTTAATGATTGTCACAGTATATGATTATGGTTAAGATAAATACCGTCATCAGATATCTTTCAGCAGTAATTCACTTTCAGGGGATGAGTGCTGACTGATAGTCAATTTCTAATAAATTTAGTGTGTGGTTTGTGATTATCTGACAAGTGATTTTACATTCTTATAGAAAGGTCTTTTCTTGATGTTCTCACAAAATCCTTATATAGATATACTGGCTGCTTATGATTTTCAGATCTTGCTCAAGAAAATAATTGAAGTACATAAGGCTAACATAACTACATATTGAAGAAACTGTTTATTTCTAGAAATTGTTTCTTTCTTCTTTTTCATAAATTTCTTGGTGGGGGGGGTAGCTCCCACTGAATCAGCATCTGACTCATAGAGATGCCATGTGTTACAGAGTAGACCTAACTACTCCATAGGATTTGCTTGCTGTAATCTTTACAGAAGCAGTTTGCCATGCCTGTCTTCCACAAAGCATCTGGATGGATTTGATCTCCCAACTATTAGGTTAGCAGCTGATTGCAAACTGTTTGTGCTACCTAGGCTCCAAAATGCTGAATATTTACGTAAAATCTATTAAACTACATTAAAAAATACTAGTTCCATAACTTTTACATAAATATTCAGCATTTCTTTTAAAAATACAGAATTAACATGGCACAAACAGGACCTTACAGCGTTAAAATAAATTCTTTTTTTCAGACCTTCCATATTTCTTGATAATTTTTCTACAAATGGTAGCTTAACTCTACAATTTGTGAATTTAATAATTTAAATTAAATTATTTTTAAGAAGTATATGAAAACAATGAAAAAATAAAACAAAAAGAAAATGTTCATTAAGGAAGATTGGTTGTTAGTGTGTGTATGTGTGTGTGTGAGAGAGAGAGAGAGAGCAAGAGAGAGAGAGCGTGATCTGGTCGATTCTGAGTAATAGTGACCCTGTGTGGCAGAGGCCGATAGGGCTTCCCGGGATATAATCTTCATCTTCACGGGAGAAGATCACTAGCCACTGATGGCTTTGAACTGCCAACCTTTCAGTTAGGAGCGAATTGCTTAACCATTACGCCACCAGGGTATTATGGTATAATTTTTAAAAAACTATGTCAAAGAATTAATTCTTAACTTTAAAAACAAAAAAATTTTTTTAAAGAAAAGCCCTAATATGCCAATTGTGATTCTGGGTAAATTTTTTAAAAAATAAGTTATAAAATTCTATTTTACTTCATTGTATTTCTTTGAATAATTAAGCAAATAAAGCAAAGAGATGAAGAAAAAAATAATAGCAATTATTTTCATGCATTAGTGTCTACGGCACTTGACTGCTAACCAGAAGGCTGATTACTCACTATGCGCTGACTCACTATGAGTCGACTCCAACTCGACATCATTGAGTCTTAGTTTTTATTATTATACTCTGGTGGCATAGTGCCTAAGACATTTGACTGCTAACCAGAAGGCTGGCAGTTCAAACCCACCAGCCATTGCTCATAAGGAAGACCGGGCCATCTACTTCCATAGAGATACCGCCTCGGAAACCCAAGGAGGGGTCGCTGTGTTTGAGTCGGGACCAACTTGATGGCGGTGAGTAGAATCTAGAATCTCCTGAATATTATATCAAATCATGTATTCTAATTTATGTTGTTCATTTCTCTCCCCACATGGATATCTGTCTGTTCTCTTTGCTGTATCTCAGACACCCAGAACAGTACCTGGCACAGTATTACACACTAAGTAAACATGTGCTGGGTGAATAAATGAATGATTTTTCTAGTAGCAGGTAAATAGATATGTATGAACTGAAAAACAAGAAGTAGCAACATAAACAAGTTATTTAGAGACATAGAAGTAAACAGGAAAATAGTGAGTTAAAAGGGGAGAAAATGGTTCTCTCTGGGGAAGAGGACAGAAGACTGACTACCTCTTAGTTTTTTGTTTTGTTTTGTTTTTAATTTAAACTAACCTTGCAGAACTATATATGATTTTTAAATATGTAAATGTATAATGCAGATAAAATTGAATCTAAAAGTAGAGGAAGTTTTTCTTGGTTATCTAGTAGAAATTATAAGGTCTTAAGCCAAGGTAATGACAGTGAACTGAGAAAGGATGTTTTGGTTGTGAGAAATATTTGGTGAAAATGAACAGAAAGTGATGAATGGACATGAAGGGCAAGAAGAGGATGAGTCCTGAGGATGATGCTCAGAAGGCCAGAAGGGCTAGGAGAGAAGGAGGGAATGGAAATGGGAAATACAAGGAGGAAGTGAGATGAGTGATGTTACATTGTGGGAACTGCAGTCAGTGACATAAAACAAAATGTGTCTGAATTATTGAATGGAAAACTGATTTGCTTTGTAAATCTTCACCCAAATCACAATAAAAGGTTAAAAGAAGGGAAGAAGAAAAAAAGGAGGGGCAGGCAGTGGGGATTGAGTTTAGACTCTTTCTGGGCTTCTGACTTAGGCAGCTGAGATTGCCCAGATAGCAGTCTCTTCACAGAGTTTGGAAATGCATTGGCAAGTTCTGGATGGAAGGATGAGGGATTCCATTTCAGATGTGGGGAAAGAGTTCCCTGTGGAACAGACAATGTTTAGATGTTTTATTGGATATAGGGTCTAAAACTTACGAGAAGTCTGGTCTAGAAATAGATGTTTGTGCAGTAATAGGTGGTAACTGAAGCCAGGAGTGTCCCTAGGGAGAATGTTAGAGTGAAATAAAATGGACCCAGGAAAGAACCCTGGGGAAACATTGATATTTAAGAAGAGCCCATAGAAGAAAATGGGAAGGGATGGCAAGAGATAGGAAAGTCACGAGAGAGGTGCCCCACAGGAAGGGATTCAATGGATTGAGTTAGTTATGTCAGCTGCTTCCAGGTAGATCCAGCAAAATACCAAAAACCAAACCAAACTCACTGCCATCGAGTTGATTCACAGCAACCCCCATGGGTTTCCAAGGTTATAAATCTTTACAGAAGCAGACTGCCCAGTCTTTGTTCTGCAGAGCAGCGGGTGGGTTTGAACTGTAATGTTCTGGTTAGCAGCCAAAATGCCTTAACCACTACATCACCAGAGCTCCTTATCCAGGAAAAGAAGAATTGAAAAGTTCCAGTTACTTCTGAGAATTAGATTTGCATGTATAATCTTACTTAGAAAAGTTTCAGCAGCATGGGGTGATGGAAGGCAGGCTCTGATGGTGCAAAGCATGACCAGCAGATGAGGAAATGGGAACAAGGAATATCATCTCTTCTTTAAAGAATCTTGGCTGAGAAAGGATTAGATTGGGGGGCTGGGGAGGGTTGGTTTACAGAATCAAGAAAATATTTTGGTGTTTCTTTTTTTAAGATTGAAATTTATTTTAAAAAAGAATGAGACAGTTAAGGGTTTGAGAGAAAGGATAAATCATAGAGGGAGATCACTTGAGAGGTAAGAAGAGGCACATTCAAGAAAGCTATTAGTCCTAAGCAGGAGAATACCTTCTCCTAGGAGAGAGAGAAGGATAACTATAGAGAATAAGACACATGTAAGTATGTGGGACTGGGAGTTAGAAGACTGTATATTTCACTTAAAAAACAACAACAGGGACTTCCGGTAAGATGGAGGAATAGGCAGACAAGTGACACAAACCCTCTTCAACAAAGAAAAGAAAAACCAATTGACAGAGATAAGAAGATAATCCTGGAGCCCTGAGCTTTGACAGGAACTATACAGAAGTGGATTAGGCACCAACTAGTGGAAAACCTGAATGAAAACAGTGAGTACAAAGACAGTCGGAGCTGCGGACTGTCAGCTACTCTGATGGGACCAATAGCCTGAATATTTCCAAGTGGTGTTGGGACCTGAGAATTGACCTAAAGATCAGCCCTTGTCACCAAGGGCTGTGGAGATGACTATGCTGGTGGCCTATGACTAGACAGGGAAATAGCAAGGAGGGAGACAACCTGAGCTTGGACTTTCCACAGTCCGGAAGGTGCAGCCATTTTGATTGTTCACATGCAGCAGCCATTTTGGATATTTAAAGTGACCGAGGGCACAGCCAATTTGAATGTTTACAAGTGGCAACCATTTTGGATTTTAAAGTGATAGCATTCTCAATCAGATTCCAGGGACCTAAGAATAGGCTCTGTTTGCCATCGTCAGCAAGGACATACAAGAGGCTGACAACAGGAAAGGTGGTGAGTGTATAAGTGCTATCACCTAGAGAATAGAGGGGAGCCCAGCACAGTACCCTGCTTATGTGGATAACATACAAACAAAACAAAAATCGTGGGCAAGTCACTCCAACATACAATCACCAATTAAATATAAACACGAAAACATCATAATGCCTCAGAGACAACAGAGCATCACAATTCACACAAAGAAGCAAGATAAAGTGGTAGAAACAAGGGAGCAGGATACAGACTCAAAACACATCCCTGAGGAAGATGCAGCATTGGAACTCCCTGATAAGGAATTCAAAAGAATTGTCTTTAGGTATCTTCAGAGGATTGAGAGACCAAAGAAAACACAGAAAAAAACCCTAGAAGAATTTCAGAAGAAAATACAAAATGACAAAATAAATGAAAAATTAGAAATGATACAAAATCTACCCACAGAAATCCAGAAGATTAATACTAAATTGTCAGAAATAGATAAGACATGGAATGGGCAAAGGAGCAGAATTGAATCAATGGAAGACAGAATTAGTGAGATTGAAGGCAAATACCTGAATACTTCTTTGGAAAGGGATCAATCAGAAAAAAGATAAAAACAAAATGAAGAAAGCCTAACGTTCATATGGGATACCATCAAAAGGAATAACCTATGTGTAATTGGAATTCCAGAACAGGAAGAGAAAAATAAAACCACTGAGAAAATTGTCCAAGATTTGTTGGAGGAGAACTTCCCTGATATGAAGAAAGATGAGAATATATCCATTCAGGAAGTCCAGTGAACCCCAAACAGTATAGACCCCAAAAGAAAATCACCAAGACATATCATCATCAAACTCACCAAAACCAAAGACAAAGAATTATGAGACCAGCATGGGAAAAACAAAGTTACTTACAGCGGGCAGCCAATAAGACTAAGCTCGGATTTCTCAGCAGAAACCATGCAGGCAAAAAGACAGTGGGATAGTATATATAAAACCCTGAAAGAGAAAAATTTCCAACCAAGAATTATGTACCCAGCAAAATTGTCCCTCAAATGTGATGGTGAAATTAGGACATTTCCAGATAAGCAGAAATTAAGGGAACTTGTTAAAACCAGACCAACCTTAAAAGACATGCTAAAGGGAGTCCTTTGGGCAGAGAAGCAACAACAGCCAACAACAACTGACCATTAACACACATGATGATATAACCCAGAATCCAACCCTATGGAAATATCCAAAGTAAAGAAGCCTACAAGATTGTAAACAGGGAACCAGAGCCATCAATTGACAAATGAGGATAACTACAAACCAAAAAGAGGGAAAAAACTGTGTCGTTACAGAACTTGTAGATGGTAGGGAAGTCAAGACAACTACAAGATAGAATGGACTGTTCTAAACTTGGGAAGAAAACTATAAATCACAGGGTAACCTAAAAGAAAAATGATAAACCTTCACATCAAAATAAAAAAGAGGACCAGCACAATATTTAGCAAATACTAAAAGAATAGCAACAAAGGAAGTGATAACATGATTCATAAGCAAAACGAGCTCAGCATAGAAAATTATATGGAACAAAGAAATCAACAACACGAAAAAGCACATAACAAAAATGACAACAACAAATTCAAAAAAAACAACAACAAAATGTGTTCTCTGTGGAATAAAATTGATAGCTGAAAATGATGGTAAAGGAAATGGTGGTATAAAGCTTGAAGAGAGTGGCAAGAGTTTGAAATGGCCATTGTGTGGAAGCTTAGAACACTGGGCATGAATAGATAGAAGGGTTAGAGAACACTGTGGAGAAGAACTGAGAATGGAGACCACAGACTGTAGTAGCCATAAGCTACATGGTTTTATCCTTTTCTCCAGATGTCCAGTGTCATTCATTATGCCCTCTTAGGTACTTATATTTTTAGCAACCAACATTTATTAAGCATTTACTATGTGCCTGCCAGATCCTGTGCTAAGCACTATACTTGGCAGTTGAACTAGGTAATTTTATTATCTTATTCTACAGAAATTAAATAACTTCCCTCTGATCACACAAAGTTGGTTACAACTAGGACTCAAACCCGTCCTTACTGACCCTAGAACTTGTGTTTCTAACCCTTAAAAAATAATAATTAAAAAAGAAAAAGAAAAAAAAAAAACAGTGATTGACTTGTATTTATCAAGCTTCATTCCAAAATAACCATTTCAGAATTTCATAATCACTCTCAAAAGACAGATTCGCATATTGAGACTATTTTTAAACTTTTTTTAATTGTGAGTCCAGAGTTTTTAATGAAGACAGTACCTACTTCACTTTTAAATAATGATAGCAAGCTACGTAAAAAATTAAAAAATAAAAATAATATTCCCAACTGCCTATATTCTTATTCCAAATAAGGCACAATGTATATTTATTAGTATGTTTCCTAGAAGAAATAATACAAAGATGTGTGTTCAATGTGTAGCTTAATGCCAAAAACCCAAATCCACTGCTGTCAAGTCTATTCTGACTTAAAGTGACCCTATTGGACAGAGGGGGAGCTCTGGTAACATA
>NW_006921607.1:623239-669092 GCF_000298275.1 Orycteropus afer afer
GGAAGGAAGGTTGGGCAATCCTACTTCCATAGTGATACTGCCTCGGAAACTCAAGGAGGGGTTGCTATGAGTCGGGGCCGACTCGACGGCAAACAACAACAACAACAACATTGGACAGAGGAGAACTGTGCCATAGGGTTTCCAAGGCTGTAAGTCTTTTGGGAAACAGACTGCCTCATCTTTCTACTGAGGAGTGGCTGGTAGGTTCAAACCACTGACCTTTTGGTTAGCCAAATGCTTTAACCTCTGCACCACCAGACCTCCTTGTAGCTTAATGTAAACCAAATCAAACCAAAACCTATTGCTATCGAGTCAGTTCCAACTCATAGCGACCTCATTGGGTTTCTGAGATGGTAAATCTTTATGGAAGTAGATTGCCCAGTCTTGCTTCCGCAGAGTGGCTGGTGGGTTTGAACCACCAACCTTCTGATTAACAGTCAGATGCCTTAGGCACTGTGCTACCAAAGCTCCATAGCTTAATGTACCAAATGCAAAATAAAACAGCACAATCTAAATATGTATCTAACTAATGGGACTCAGAGTAAAGGAGTAATCAGTGGGGTAAAGTTAATTTAAGGAAGGACTTCCTAGAAGAGATGAATTTTGAACCACAGGTTGAAGAAGAAGGTAAACATAAATTGGCCTGTGCTGTGGGTAGCAGTACAAGTTCTGTTTTGGAAAAATATGCAGATCCAATTGAAAAATCCAGATGAGTAAAACAAAGTTTCAAATCAAACCTTGTTTTAATGAATTCCAATGAAGTTTTTCCTTCATATGAAAATATACTGTACACTTCTCTCAGTAAAGCAAGCAAAAAAACAAACAAAAAAAAAACACTAAAGATATAGGTGATTTGACTACAGATTACTAAATTTGACCTAATTAAGGGAAACTTACAGTTTTAAATTCATAGGTAAGAAAAACTGAAAGCCAGAGATCTAACGTTCCCTTTCATGAAGTTCAAATAAAATCAAAACAGACAATTAAACCCAAAAGAAAGAAAAAAATAAACAAGCTAAGCATATAAATCATTAAATAGGAAACAAATGTATAAGAAATAACTGAAACCAAAATCTGGTTCTTTGGAAAGATTATTAATATTGATGAATCCCCACAAAAACTGATCAGGAAAAAAGGAGCAAATACATAAATTACCAATATCAGAAATAAAAAGGTACCATTACTACAAATCATACACACGTTAGAAGGTCACAACAGGAGGTTATGAACAATGTAATGCTAATAAATTTGAAATTTTAAGTTCATTAGACAGATTCCTAGAAGAGTATGTTTGTTGTTGTTAGGTGCCATCAAGTCAGTTTGGACTCACAGCGATCCTATGTACAATAGAGTGAAACCCTCACTGCTCAGTCCTGCACTTTTCTGGTTTAAAATAGTTTGTCAAAGTTGATACAAGAAGAAATAAAAGATATGACTAAGTATATAATAAGGAGCTCTGGTGGCAGGGTGCCTGAGGCATTTGACTGCTAACCAGAAGATTGGCGGTTTAAACTCACCAGCTGCTCCATGGAAGGAAGATGGGGCAGTCTACTTCCATAAAGATTTACCACCTGGGAAACCCAAAGAGTGTCACTGAGTTGGAATTGACTCATGGCAGTGAGTTTGTTTTTGTGTTTGATATATCTAATAAGAAATTATGTTATTAAAACATTCCCATGAAGAAACTGCAAGCTAGGTCACTTCACCAGTGAAATCCTCCAAACATTTAAGGAAAAAATAATACCACTCTTACATGACTTTTCCAGAGAAAAGAAGTAAAAGAAATACTTTTCAACTCATAAAATAATGAGGACAGCATAATTTTGATACCAAAACCAGATACGACGACATTACAAGAAAGGAAATTATAAACCCAGAACTATCCCCTGAGGTCACCTTTTAGTTAAATAACACATTGGCTCACAAAATAAAGTATCACCTGTGAATATTGCCCTCCTTTAAAAAATCATCTACATGAGACCAAATACTCAGCATTTTCTTTAAAACAAAATTGAGAAGATAAGGGGGCAGGGAAGCTAGATTACTGAAAATGGAACAGCCAGAACAGAAATCATGAGAATATTTGTACATTGTGAAGACTGTAACCAGTGTTACATTTTGTATAGAAATTATTGAATGTACTGAGCAATTTGTGTAGAAAATGTTGAATGGGAACCTAATCTGCAGTGTAAACTCTCACCGAAAATGAGAAAATATTTTTAAAGAGAGGAAATTATAGGCCAATCTCTGTCATGAACAAAATATTAGTAAATCAAACCCAAGAATGTACAAAGAGGATAGTACATCACAACCAAATGTGGTTTGTTCCAGGAAAAGTGTGCTTTAACATTTCAAAAATCAATCATACACCATGCTAAAGGGAGTCCTTTGATCAGAGAACCAAAAATAGCTAATAACAACTGACCATTAATACACAAGATAACATAACCCAGAAACCACAGCTATGGACATATCCAAAGTAAAATGAGCTTACAAGATTGTAAACAGGGAACCAGAGACATCAATTGGCAAGTGAGGACAGCTACAAACAAAAAGAGGGAAAAGACTGTATAGTCATAGAATTTCTAAATGGTGAGGAAGTTCAGAAAGTTGAAAGATAGAATGGACTGTTCTAAAATCAGGGATAAAATTATAAATCATAGGGTGACCTCAAAGAAAAATGATAAACCTTCACATCACAATAAAAAAGAGGACAAGCACAAATATTCAGCATATACTAAAACAACAGCAACAAAGGAAATGATAACACGAGGACATTATGCTGAGTGAAATAAGTCAATCACAAAAGGACAAATATTGTATTAGTCTGTTATTGTAAAAGTTAAGGAAAGGTTTATCTATTGAAGGAAATTTTCTTTGTTAGTTACCAGGGGTGGGAGGGGAGGGAACGCTGTTAGAGAAATAGAGATAAATATTGATTTGGGTGAAGAGAAGGGCAATGTACCAAATGTGAGTGACCACTATGGCAGCATTGAGGATGAGAAAGACATAGAGAGGTACATGGGAAGTACAGACAACAAATATGAACCCTTTTGCATATACAGTACTGAGTTGTAAGTGAAGGCAAACATGGGTATATGGATGGATAGATAGGTGGACAAGCTAAATGATTAGGTATGTCTATGAAATGGGGAGTGTATCCAAGATCATATATAGGGTTGGCAGACAATGGTCCTATAAGTTTATGTGAATGATCAGAATTCCCAGGTGTATAGTAGAGCTGATAAGGGGCAAGGTTGTGGTCACTGTTTGATCATAGCCAGCTACCCAGAGCAACCAAGTAGTTGAACCTGCGGGCTTGGGACCATAGTCGCAGGGGACATCAAGCTCAATTGGCATAACATATTATACAAAACATTGTTCCACCTCCTACTTTGGCGAGTAGCGACTGGGATCTTAAAAGCTAGCAAGCTGCCATCTAGATGCAGTGATGGGTCTCTCCTCATCAAGAGCAAAGAAGAATGAAGAAAACCAAAATTCATGGAAACAATGAGTCCTAGCGACTGGTACACCATCTGATCTGCAACCCATACAACTATGAGACCAGAAGAACTAGATGGTGCTCGGCTACCACTGTCATCCACTTGGAAGGGATGTAGGAGATCCTGGATAGAGAGGGAGAACAATGTGGAACAAAACTCAAAATCATTTGGAGGAAAAAAAAAGAAGGTGAGGACCAGGTTTGCTGGTCCGATAGATCCTGGTGGAACCACTGAGACTATGGCCCCTAGCTGCCCTTCAGGTCTGGAATTAAACCTACACTTGTGGTTTCCAGCCAAACAAAGTACAGGCATGTGAGTTAAACATTTACCTCAAGTAGACACATGCCCTGGAGAGAACAATCATGGGAGAAGGAAGGGCTGCATATGCACAGGTAGACAGCTCAGGGCTCAGGAGACTATGGAGGGATGGACACTGGGAAGAGGTAACTGTGGGGAGGAAGTGGAAGGGGAGCTGTTGCATTGTGGTAAACTGTGGTCAATGACATGAGACAAAGTATATGTGAACTGCTGTATGGAAAGTGAATTTCCTCTGTAAATCTTCACCCAAATCACAATAAATAAAAAATAAATAAATAAAATCAGTCATATGCAGTGCCACATTATTAGTAAAAGAGGAGGAGAAAATATGATGAAAGAAAGCATTTGATAAGATGTAATACCTATTCATGATTAAAAAAAAAAAAACTTTGTAGACTTAGAACTTCTTTTATCAATAGAACTTCTTTTGATCAAGGTTGTCTGTAAAGAACCTAGTGAAAACATCATAGTTAATATACTGACATATCAATAATTTTCCTCCTGAGATTGGAAATGACATAGGAGATTCACATTATCACTACTTCTTCACATGTGAAATGGTGATAACCACTTCTACTTTTATGTAAACACATAAAAGAAGAAAAGAAAAGAAATAAAGATATAAAATATAGAGACTACAAAGTCAAAATTAAGCTGTCATTATTTGCAGACATTATTGAGTCTACAGATAAACTATAATTAATAAGTGATTATAGCAAAGTCACTAGATAGGGTCAATATACAAAAAAAAAATTCTATATAGTAGCAACAATTAGAAAATGAAAAGTATTTAAATATCATTTACAGTAACATCAAAAAAGTAAAGTAACCTAGGAATAAATCTAATGAAAGGTATATAAAACCTCTACAGATAAATGTGTAGAAATTAAAGATCTAAGTAAATAGAGGAATCATATTATGTTCAAGCATTAGAAAATTCAGTCTTGCAAACATGTCAGTTCTCTCTCAGTTGATGTATAAATTCCATGCCATCTTAGTCAAAATCCCAACAGATTTTGTTGTTTGTTGCAGAAATTGACAGGCTCCTAAAAGGTACAGAAATGCAAGAAAAAAAAAATGCTGTCGAGTCAGTTCTGACTCATAGTAATCCTGTATAGAAATTCGAACTAAAAACTCCAAATCAAACTCATTCTCATCAAGTCGATTTTGACTCACAGTGACCCCCATTGGGTTACCAAGGCATTATAAATATTTATGGAAGTAGACTGCTTCATCTTTCTTCCATGGAGTGGCTGATAGGTTCAAACCACCAACCTTTTGGTTAGCAGCCAACTACCATAACCACTACACCACCAGAGCTCCTTATATGGAAATGCAGAGGACCAAAAATAGCCAACACAGTCATTAAGAAGAACAAAGCTTGAGGACTTACACTACCAGACCCCAACATTTATTATAAAGCTTATTCTTGGCTTCTAAGTACTATTCTCCAATAAAAAAAGAAGTGGTTGGACTAGGGCAGGAAAATTATAAGATGAGTTTAGAACATCTTGTGATGCCAGTAAGTAAGAAAATGCTCAGAAAAGAATAGGAGCATGTTGAAAGGACTTAGAAATTAACTTGAAGGAGTTCTATTTAAAAAAAAAAAAAAAATGCCATCAAGTCGATCGACTAATAGCGACCCATCCTTGGGTTTCCGAGGAGGTATGTCTACAGAAGTAGATTGCCCAGTCTTCCTTCTGAGGAGTGGCTGGTGGGTTTAAACCTCCAGCCTTCTGGTTAGCAGTCAAATGCCTTAGGCACTATGCCACCAGAGCTCCCAAATGGCCGGCTAAATCAATTTGAGTAACAAAATAAATAATGATCATATTGAATGATAACCCATAGACTAAAATAAAAATCTGTGAGTCTCTGTTGATATAAATAAATAATTGAATAAATAAATGAAGAAGGGACAGCTCTTCCTGACAAAAGAATTTCAATTAATAAATACACAAAGAATTAGAAAGATAGAAAATCATCACTAGGTAAACACCAGTAGTAATGATTGTTGCAAGGAAGCTGGGTACTAAAATAAGTGGGCAAAAGCTTGAGTAAAAACGGTATTTGCATAGTTTCAACATCTCTCAAAATACTTATTAATTACAAAGGAGGAAATAGTAACTACAGTGGAGAAACCCAGTGGCCACTACCTTACCTAAGTGATCTTCATTAATATGTCAAAGGCTTGAAAGACTGGAACTCTCACAGATTAGACAGGAGACATAACAAGTAAATGCAAGGTAGGATCCTGCATTAGAAATGGAAAAACTGGTGGAATTCATATAGAATCTCTGGTTTACTTAATAATAATAGATCAGTTTTAATATCTTGATTGTGTATTGACATAAGTCTAGGCAAAGAGAACAAGGAAACGGAACAGAAACACTAGAAACAGACCCACATAATGAATTCACCTGATTTCCAACACATATATGCTACTGCATTGCAGTGGGGAAAGGAGGGTCTTTTCAATAAATGATGGTGAGTCAAATGAAAATGTATATGGAGATAAAAAGAACTTTGACCCATATCTCATCATGCATAAAGACCAATTTCATGTGGATCATAGACCTAAATGTGAGTGATAAAATAACATTGTTTTCACACATACACAGAATATATTCATGATATTGGGGTAAGCAGTGGTTTTGGGGATTGTTTTGTTTTGTTTTAATTGGTCACAAAAAGAATTAACTTTATTGAAAAAGGTTGATCAATTGTACTTCATTTAAATAAAAAACATCTATGCATCAGAAGATACCACTAAGAGAATTAAACTGCAAGCCACAAAGTAGAAGATAATTGCAATATGTTGACCTAACAGAGGGCTTGTATCTAAAATACATTGTTGTTGTTGTTGTTGTTGTTATGTGCCGTCGAGTCAGCCCTGACTCATAGCGACCCCTCCTTGGGTTTCCGAGGCAGTATCACTACGGAAGTAGGATTGCCCAACCTTCCTTCCGAGGAGTGGTTGGTGGGTTTGAACCGCCAGCCTTCTGGTGAGCAGTCAAGTGCCTTAGCCACTATGCTACCAGAGCTCCCTAAATTAAGAACTACAAATTAATAAGGAAAAAACAGACAACTCATTTTTTTTTTAACGGGCAAAATACTTGAACAGACACTTTATAAAAGAGAATATCTAAATGACAATAAGCATATGGAAAGGTTCTAAACATCATTTTGGAAATGCGAAACCATTAAAACCACAATGAGGTACCACTGCACACACACACCAGATTGACTAAAATTTTTTAAACTCCCCTTACCAAGCATGGCAAAGGTGTGAAACAACTAGAGCTCTGATGAAGTACCTCTAGGAGTAGAAATTGATATAAGCACTTTGGACAAGCATTGCCATTCATATATACTCAACAGGAATGAGTAATATGTCCACCAGCAGACATGTAGAACAATGTGTAGGGGCTTTATTCATAGTAGCCTAAGACAGGAAATAATCTAAATGTTCAACAGCTGTAGAATGGATAAATAAATTGTACTGTATTCATAAAATGGAATACTATGTGTTAATGAAAAAGATAGAACTACTGCAACAACATGGATGAATCTCATAGGAAACCATTGACCGAAAGAAGCTGGAAACAATATATATACCAGATAATCCACTTATGTGAGGTGCAAAAACAGGTATTTTAATCTACAGTGATAGAAATCAGGATATTGTTATCTTGGGGGGTGGGTATTGATTGAGAAAAGGGCATGTCAGAGGCTTCGGGGGTGCTGGAAGTGTTCTATATCTTGATCTTGGTGGTAATTACATAAGAGTATATGTTATGTTGTTAGGTGCTATTGAGTCAGCTCTGACTCATAGCAACCAATCATATACAACAGAACAAAACACTGCCCAGTCCTGCCCCGGCCTCAGAATCCTTGCTATACCTGAGCCCATTGTTGCAGCCAATGTGTTAGTCCATCTCACTGAGGGTCTTCCCCTTCTTCGCTGACCCTATATACTTTACTTTATATCCTTCTCCAGGGAATGGTTCTTTCTGACAACGTGAGCAAAGTAGGTGAACTGAAGTCTGGCCATTCCTAGCATTCTAGCTGTACTTTTTCTGGGACAGATCTGTTAGTTCTTCTGGAAGTCCATGGTACTTTCAGTATTCTTCACCACCAGCACAATTCAAAAGTATCAACTCTTCTTCGGTCTTCCTTATTCATTGTCCAGCTTTCACATGCACAGGAGGCAATTGAAAATACTGTGGCTTGGGTTTGGCGCTCCTTAGACTTCAAAGAGACGTCTTCACTCTTCGGCACTTTAAAGAGGTCTTTTGCCGATTTGCCCAGTGCAATACACTGACTAATTCTTGACTGCTGCTTCCCTTGGTGTTGATGGTAGAACCAAGTAATATGAAATCTTTGACAACTTCAATCTTCTCTCCATTTATTGTGATGCTTATTGGTCCAGTTGTGAGCTGTATATTTAAGATTTCTTGTTTCTTTATTTCATATGTTATTTTTTTTTTTTTAATTAGGGAAAATGTGACATGTTAAATATTGAAACAATTAGACTACCAGGGTAAAAAGATTTGAAATTCCTCATCTGAAATTGAGATTTTGCTTTAATGATATTTCACTAGGAATAATATTTCTAACTTACAGGTAGCATTCCGTGGTTCACCAGGTACTTTCTAATAACATGCTAAAAGATAAGTCATCTGGATAAATTCCAAGATAAAAAGTCTGGATTTTAAATAATATATAATATAAATTAATAGCAAGAATTAGCAGATTTTTGTTGTTTTCAAGTTTGTTGTTTTGAAAATCTCAGTATCTCATTGCTCGCTTCTGTCTTTTAGGCTAAGACATCAAGCACACAAAGAATTTTATGCCTACAAACAGGTGAGACATTTACTTTAGATTGGCTTTGATCATGTTTTTTCCTAAAAAATGAAAACTCAGACTTCTGTTCATACTTTAAACTGGGACTGGATTTACCCATGCTCAATTTAGCTTTTCATTTGCCAGTTTGTAGTTCAAACCAAATTCAATTTTCTTTCTTATATATTCTTTTAAGTATTATTTGAAGCTATAGAAAGTTCAGATGGTATCATTTAACAGATAACTTTAACCAATATTTACAAAAGGGAAATGCTGTAGCTTGTAATCTTTAAAGCTATTATGAAGTTCAGAGACTCCATTAAATGAATTTGTTACCTCTTTCTCCAATACAAGGAGCTGTGGTGGCTCAGTGGTTAGGTGCTCAGCTAGCACTCAACTCTTAACCTACCAAAGACTCCACAGGAGGAAGATGTGGCAGTCTATTTCTATAAAGATTTACAGCCTTGGACAACCTGTGGGCAGTTCTCCTCTTTCCTGTAGGATCACTATTGAAGTCAGAATCAATTTGAAGGCACTGGATTTGGGCTTGGTTTTTACCTCCATGACAAAAGATACCAGTTCCTCGGAGACGACCAGCTGTGTTAGAGTGATCTTATTTACTCCTCTTTGTATTTTAAATTCATTTTTAGTTCATGTCATACCACTAGAAGTCTCCATACTTGGATCCTTACTACTAATACCTAGCCCTTTGTACTATCCCTTCTCTGGTTTGTTCTTAAAGTTAATAAACTTAGCTTTTAATGAAGATCAAATAAAATTAGTACTTCTTCCTTCATGTCACCTGTTAACATTTTACCACTGACACCAAACAATGGTTTAGATGTTCCTTAATTTTCTTTTGGCCCTAAACATAATTGTCCTTAGCCATTTCTTTTTTTAAGCTTCAACTTATTTGGGTTTTTAACCTTGCTGACACTGATATACAAGTCCGTGTCACCACTGGAGGATTACATATCTTTCTGTCCATCTTTTGTCCATGTCTTTTTGAAATCTGAGCTCATTAGCAAGTTTTCTAGATGTGAACACTGATGTCCTTGAGTAATCCTCACTATGTTTCTTCCTCATTAGTCCCATGTAGGATTCATGATCAGAACTGAATATTTAAGTTTCCCAGATGAATGTTTGTTTCTTGTCTCAGTTTTGTATTGACAGCCTACATGATATTTGTATGTAAGCTAACTAGAAAGTGAAACTAGCCTTGTAGCCATTTAAAGGATGACATTGACTGGAAAAACTAATCAAGTCATAAAACAGATGGTAAATTTGATCTTTAAAATATACTGAATTGGAAATTTAGCAGCTGGATGATAGCTTCTGGTTATGATTTCTGAAAATGTGATTTGCCCTCAATATCATGTAATGTAAGATCCCTAATCATGAATCATGACTGTAAGATACCCAAACTTTAAAGGTTTTTCCAAATTTCACTTGCCTGTTTTTTTCACTTTAAGATTAAATATAATTCTAATAAACTAAATGTGTTCTCAGAAAAAAATGTTTTTCAGTAGTAATCTGCCCCTAAAACCTGGTAGAATATTTTAAGTGATGTCCAGTTACCATAGGGACAGCACCTGGATGAGTTTTAAGCCCATTAATATAACTGGGTAGAACTAAAGTTTACTGAGGACAGGAATGTATAATAACAAGCAGAACTTCCAGAAATAAGATAGAGTTTATCAAAAGAGATCAGAAAAAGAGATTCTGGATACAGTGGGGGGAAAATTTGGAACAAAACTCAAAATCATAAAAAAAGACCAGGCTTACTGGTCTGATTGAGACTGGTGAAACCCTGAGACTATGACCCCTAGTCACCCTTCAGACCTGGAACTGAACTCACTCCCATGGCTTCCAGCCAAACAATAGGGGCCTACAGGGTGAACAGTTACACCAGGTAGGTACACTCCTTAGAATAATCAACCATGGAAGAGCTGAAGGTCAGGATTTACACATGGAGATAGCTCTGAGGGCAGGAATGCAAAGGAAAGGACACAGGGAAAAGGCAACCACAGGGAAGAAGTGGAAAAGGGATGTTACACTGCAATCAGTGTCATGAAATAAAACGTGTATGGACTGTTGAATGGAAAATGAACTTCTCTGTAAACTTTCACCCAAATCAATGAAAAAGATTGAGTTTTCTTTTTAATCTTTAATAAATTAGTAATCAGTCAGTTTCATCAACCAGTGCTGTGTTTTACTGAATCACGAGGCAATTGACATTATTTATTTTCCCACCATGATAGAACTTAGTCTAGATGAGCATGTGTTAATATCCTTTCGCAGAATTTAATCTACTGTAAAAGATATTTCAAAATTGCTTATCAGTAGGCTATTCCATCATTGCTCAAGTTAAAGAAATGTTGTTAAGATATCCTCTCTCTCTTAAACTGTGAAAGAGATTATCTCCAATATTGAATATGAGAGAAAATGAGCTACATACACAAAAGAAAAATGTTTGTAAGATATAGTAAGAAATTTTTTAAATCACAGATTTAAATGAGCATAAGAATATACTTTTTTGTCTTACAGGTTATATTAAAAGAAAAAGTAAAAGAACTAAATTTACATGAGGTAAGTTGATACAAGTAGAATGTTCTGGTATTAAACATTTTTATTTTTCAGAAGTCAAAAAAAGTCAGGCTTAATTGAATATTTAAGAGTGACATCACATAAAACTCAGTTGTGTAAGAGAGTAGCATGACTAATATTTTTAATAGGCATATAAGATTTCATAGCAGCAGAGATGCTGCTTACTATCCATGATATATAAAGAGGAGACAGAAATTTGTTTTTCTACTCAAGATGAATTTACACTAATTTCACTCTTGAAAATGTTCCCAGTATTCCCTTCTTACCAGTGGCACAGATAAGGTAGTGATTATATCACAGGGATATTGGGGGTGATGGCTAAGGCAGAGGCAGGAATAGGAGAAGAACACACAGGTAGAGATACGAATTTTTGGCATTGTCTAGCTAGTAAGTCAAGTGGTTGGTTCACAAGTGTTCATTATGTTATTATGCTTTGTAAATTATATACAAAAGGGTGTGTGTGTGTTGCTGTGCACCCTAAGACACACCCACCACCACCCACCCATTGCCATCGAGTCAGATCTGACTCATAACGACCCCTCCTTTGGTTTCTGAGGCAGTATCACTACAGAAGTAGATTGCCCCAACCTTCCTTCCGAGGAGTGTCTGGTGGGTTTGAACCACCAGCCTTCTGGTTAGCAGTCAAATACCTTGGGCACTATGCCACCAATTTCTTTTCCTCCTAAGTTTTGCCTCTGACTGCAGATGTCCAGGATTTTTATTTTTAGTTTTATCACCCTTACTGTTCTTCCCTTTTTGAAATAGTATTTAAAGGAAGGCCTTGGAAATCAGTACATTGTAATATCTGTGTTTGTATAGCCTGAGGTGAGGAGCTCTGGTGACACTGTGGTTAAGGCACTGGGCTGCTAACCAAAAGGTAGGCAGTCGAACCCACCAGCTGCTCCACAAGAGGAAGATGAGGCAGTCTACTTCCATAAAGATTCACAGCCTTGGAATGGGGTCCTCGCTGTTAGTCAGAATCGACTCTGGCAATGAGTTTGTCTTTTAACTGAAGTGAACTACATTGCCAGCTCTTTTAAGAGAGTTAATTTGTAGAATTATTTGAATACTAATAAAAGTATCAGTATGTATTATTGTCAAATACCTTGATACCTTCTTCTACTGCTCATTGGTCTTTTTGCATATTTTTCATCAAAGAGTTGATGTTTTACTGTTTAACAGCACTTTAGACCTACCTTTGGATTAAACTGTATATGTAAACAAACATTGATCACAGTTTGATTTTTAACTTTTAGCAAAAGTTAATTTTGGCACCTGGCCAAAATCAACATGCAGTGCTAGATAATGATACATTTTCTATTTGATACCTTTTTGATGATCACAAATGAGAAGATTAAGTTCTGACATACATTAACAGTGTTGAGTAATCAAGTCTCCCTTAGTGGTTTGACCCATTAGTTTAGAATCTTTCTCCTGAATAAGTACATTATGTCGCATCATTATGTATCAGAGTTTAGTAACACAGCTGTACTCACTAATTCCAGTTTTGTTGAGTGTGGCCACACTACTTACTTAAGGCTATAGCTAGGAAAACCCAACCTTGCTCTACGCCTTGTTTTTAGAGGTCATCGTGGGTTTTCCTTAATTCATTTGGTCCTTTCCTGATGATAAAACTATTTTGTCAAACTTGCTTTTTGTGTGCATTTCTGTAGCTTAACTGTACAGTAAGAAGTAGCTTATTCCTATGTAAGCACATAGAATTTTAATATGGATAGCGTTAGCAGTGAATGATTATCATAGTGAAAAATCAGAGATAAGCTAAACGTTCATCAGTAGAATGAATAAATAAAACATGATATACTGAAAGATCATCTACCAAAATAATAAAAATTAATAGAGAAAACACAATACAGTGATTGACATGGTGAAATACTATACTGAAGACATAATTAAGGTGCAAGCTCTATCTAGAAATATGCCAGTCCGGACAGATAATTGTCTTAGGCTGGGTTCTCCAGAGGAAAAAAAAAAGAACAGTGAAGCTTATATGTATAGTTGTTGTTGTTGTTGTTGTTGTTATCTTCCTTCTGAGGAGTGGCTGGTGAGTTTGAACCGCCAGCCTTCTGGTTAACAGTCAAGTGCCTTAAGCACTATGCTACCAGAGCTCCCTATATGTATAAAGAGAGAGAAAAATTTATGTCAGAAATGGCTCACACAGTTGTAGAAACTGGAAGGTCCCAAGTTTGTGGGTCACATGTCAAACCAGGAAGAGTTGAGACATTATTTGGGGGAAAATAACTCAGTCCACAACAGGATTATTTTGTTCCAGAGGGATTGACCTTTTTAGCAATATTTAATATCCCTGATAATTTTCTTTGCTCTGAAGTTTATGTTATTAGTATATCCACTCAGCTGTCTTTTGATTGTTTGCACAGTATATCTTTTTTCCATCCTTTTACTTTCAGCCTACCTATATCATTATATTTGAAATGAGTGTCTTGTACATAGCATACAGTTGGATTATGTTTTCTTGTCCACTTTTACAGTCTCTGTTCATTGACAATAATAATGCATTTACTGATATGTTTGGGAATTGGTCTATCATTTGATTGTTTTCTGCTGTTCCCTCTGTTTTTCATTCCTTTGTTTCTCTTTTCCTGCCTCTTTAAACGTATTCATTTATTTATTTATTTAGTATTCCATTTTAAGTTCTCCATTGTGATTTTGACTTTATCTATTGTATAAATTTTAGTGATTATTCTAAAGATTACAATATATATATAAAATCAAATTTTACTTCAATTGGAATGTAGAAACCTTATCACCATACAGACCTGTCTTGGTTCTCTCATGTTGTTGTAACAAAAACACCACAAGTGAATGGCATTAACAAACAGGAATTTATTCTCTTACAGTTTAGGAGGCTAGGAGTCCAAATTCAGAGCACCAGCTCTAGGGGCTCAGTGAAGGCCCCTCCATGTTGGGCTTCAGCTCTGCCTCTTGTTCAAGGCCCATTTGAGCAAACTAGAGGCTTCTTCTGACTCATGCAGCAGCTGGCTGCTGAGGCCGAGGAACCCAAGATCAGCAGGTAAAATGGCACAATCCCAAGGTCAGCAGGTAACACAGCAGGCCACTGGTTCAAGTTCAGGAACTGGAGATGAAGACTCAGCCAAACACAGGTTCCAAAATATGCCAAAAGCTAGAGACCTTCCTCAAAGCTTCTTCATATATACTGGAAGCAAGCCATACCCAGAAGGTAACTGATTTCACCATGGAGGTGATTACAGTCTCATCATGGGAAATAACTACATCCAGCTTGCCAAACCACTCAAAACCATGGCCCATCCTTGGGACCATAGTCACAGGGGACATCAGGCTCAGCTGGCATTAACATACTACACAAAAACAATATTCTATACTATGCTGAGTAGCAACTGGGGTCTTAAAAGCTTGCAAGCGGCCATCTAGATGTAATAATGGGTCTCTCCTTGCCCAGAGCAAAGAAGAATGAAGAAAACCAGAGATGCATGGAAACAGTTAGTTCAAGGGATTAGTGGACCATGCAAATCTCAGCCTGTAGGACCATGAGACCAGAAGAACTAGATGGTACCCGGCTACCATTGTCAACCACTTGGAAAGGGATCAGTGCAGGATATCCTGGATAGAGTGGGAGAGTAATGTGGAACAAAACTCAAAATCATAAAAATAAAAAGGTTTAGTGGTCTTACAGAACCTGGTGAGACCCCCTAGTTACCCTTCAGGTCTGAAATGAACTCACTCCCATAGCTTCCAGCCAAACAACAGACAGACATATAGGGTGAATATTTACAGCAGGTAGATACACTCCTTAGAACAATCAACTGTGGGAAAACAGAAGGGTAGTATTTGCATAGGGAGATAGCTCAGGGGGTAGGAATGCATAGGAAAGAAGGAGAGGCAAGAGGTAACTATAGGGAGGAAGTGGGAAAAGCACCGTTACATTGTAGGGAATTGTAGTCAGTGTCATGAAACAAAATGTGTATTAACTGCTATATGAAAAATGAATTTGCTCTGTAAACTTTCACCGAAATCACTATAAAAACTAAAAAAAAAACAAAAAGGCCCAGCCAACTTTAATTACCACGAGGTCCCTTTACCTTCTCCCATGTAATAGCTGTCATACGTTATATCTCTACACATTGAAAATCCCATCGCAATGTTACATTTTTATTTATTTATTTATTTATTTGGCTTTTAACCATCTGATGTGTTTTATTTACCCGACATTTACCATTTCCACTGCTTTTCATTGCTGATGTTCCTTCTGATGTCATTTCTCTTCTGTTAATAAACTTCAGTGATTCTTTTAGAGCAGGTTTACTGGCTGTGAATTCTATTAGTTTGCCTTCATCTGAAAATGTCTATTTCACCCTTCATTTCTGAATGATGTTTTTTGCTGGCTGTAGAACTCCTGGGTTGACAGTTCTTTTCTTTCAGCACTTTCAAATGTTGTGTCATTTCCTTCTGACTGTCATGGTTTCTGATGAGAAATCCAGTTATTCAAATCATTAGTATTGTATTGTTTTTCTCTGGCAGCTTTAAGATTTTTTTTTTCTTCATCTTTAGTTTTCACCAGTTTGGTTGTTAATATGTCTGGACATGGATTTCTTTGACTTACTCTGTTTAGGGTTTGCTAGTTTCATGAATCTGTAGGTCTTTGGCCAAACTTGAAAAGTTTTCAGTTACAATTTTTCTTTTTTTTTTTTCCCCCCTCATTGCATTCTTTCTCTGTCCTGGGATTCCAATGACAATGAATATTAACAGACATTTTGTTTTTGCCCCACTGGTCCTTGAGGCTGTTTTTTTTTATTTCCCCTACAGTATTTTCTCTTATTGAAATTGAGTAATTTCTATTATTCTGTCTTCCAGTTCCCTGATTCTTCCCCTTGTCCCCTCCATTCTGCTATTGACACTCCTGTTAGGGGGACAGGACAAGTAATGTCCTTATTTTACAGATGGAGGAACAGAGTTCTGAGAGGCATCATGATGGCATGGGTCCTGCAGCTAGTGGGTGTCTGACTTAAGGCCAGCTGTCTGTCCTGCTTTCAGCCCTGCTCTCCTGCATCTCCACAGTGATATAGATTCTGATAAGACAGTTATCCTAGTTAGTTAACCATTCTCCTACTATGAAGATCTTGTCTGCTTAATACATAAGCTCCCTGGAGAAGGGTATTGAAAGACCAACAGTCATGGCACTGGCCGTGAGACACCAAGACCTATATGTCCTACCTAGAACCTATCATATAACCTAAGAAGACTGGGTTAAATATTGTTGTTATGTTATTCTTAGGGCCATTGAGTTGGTTCCGACTCATAGCGACCCTGTGTGCAACAGAACAAAGCACTGCCCGGTCCTGTGCCATCCTCACAGTCGTTGCTAAGTTTGAGCCCATTGTTGCAGCTACTGTGTCAGTCCATCTTGTTGAAGGTCTTCCTCATTTTTGCTGACCCTCTACTTTAACAAGTATGGTACACTTCTCCAGGGACTGGTCCCTTCTGATAACATGTCCAGTGTACATGAGACCAGGTCTCACCATCCTCCCTTCTAAGGAGCATTCTGGCTGTATTTCTTCCA
Source organism: Orycteropus afer afer (assembly GCF_000298275.1). Lineage (NCBI taxonomy): Eukaryota > Metazoa > Chordata > Mammalia > Tubulidentata > Orycteropodidae > Orycteropus > Orycteropus afer. Next base: position 640,085 of record NW_006921607.1, read on the forward strand.
AAACAGATCATTCTTCTGGCAGTCCATGGTGTATTCAATTTTCTTCACCAACATCACAATTCAAAAGTGTTAATTCTTCTTCAGTCATCCTTATTCATTGTCCAGCTTTCCTATGCATATGAACAGATTAAAAATACTATGGCTTAGGTCAGGAGCACCTTACTCCTTAAAGTGGTATCTTCTCTTTTTAACACTGTAAAGAGGTCTTCTGCAGCAGATATGTCAAATGCAATATGTTGTTTGAGTTCTTGAATGCTGCTTCCATTGGCATTATTGATTGTGGATCCAAGTAAACTGAAATCCTTGACAACTTCAGTCTTTTCTCCATTTATCATGCTGTTGCTTATTGTTCTACTGTGAGGATTTTAGTTTTCTTTATATTGAGGTGTAATCCATACTGAAGGCTGTAGTCTTCGATCTTCCATTAGTAAGTACTCCAAGTCATCTTCAATTTCAGCAAGCAAGGTTGTGTCCTCTGTATATCACAGTGTTAATGAGTCTTCCTCCAATCCTGATGCCTTGTTCTTCATATAGTCCAGCTTCTCAGATTATTTGCTCAGCATACAAGTATGGTGAAAAAATACAACCCTGGCATACACCTTTCCTGATTTCAAACCATGCAGTTTGATCTGTTTGACTACATATATACAGGTTCCTCATGAGCACAATTAACTGTTCTGGAATTCCCATTCTTCACAGTGTTACCCATAATTTTTTATGATCTACACAGTTGAAGGCCTTAACATAATCAATAAAATACAGGTGAACATCTTTCTGGAGTTCTTTGCTTTCAGCCACAGTCCATCTGACATCAGGAATGATATCCCTCATTTCATGTCCTCTTCTGAAACCTACTTGAATTTCTGGTAATTCCTGTCTATGTACTGCTGCAACCATTTGTGAATTATTTTCAACCAGATTTTACTTGCATGTGATATTAACATTGTTGAATAATTTCCATATTCTGTTGCATCACCTTTCTTTGGAAAGGATACAAATATGGATCTCTTCCAGTCAGTTGGCCAGGTAGCTGTCTTACAAATTTCTTGGCATAGACGAGTGAGCATCTTCAGTGCTGCTTCCATTTATTGGAATATCTCAGTTGGTATTAAAGTCAATTCCTAGAGCCTTGTTTTTTTTGCCAGTGCCTGTCAGTCATAGGATAATATCCGTACACCTACAAGGAAGACAAGGTAATATGACTCTTACTCAAAAGTATGTACCAGCCATTAATACCAAAGATGAAGAAATTGAAGATTTTTACCAACTTCTGCAATATGAAGTTGATCAAACATGTCATTAAGATGCACTGATAATTACTTGTGATTGAAATGCCAAAGTTAGGAAAAAAAAAGAAGGATCAGTAGTTGGAAAATATGGTCTGGGTGACTGAAACAATGCTAAAGATTGCATGATAGAATTTTATAAGACCAACAACTTCTTCATTACAAATACCTTTTTTCAACAACATTCAATAGCAACCATATGAATGGACTTTGCCAGACGGAATACACAGGAATGAAATTGACTCTATGAAAAGAGATGATGGAGAAGCTCAATATCATCAGTCAGAACAAGGCCAGGAGCTGACTGCAGAACTGAATGCAGAACAGATACGAGTATATGCAAGTTCAAGTCAAAGCTGAAGAAAATAAAATAAGTCCATGAGACCCAAAGTACAACCTGGAGTACTTTTAGAGACCATCTCACAAACAGATTTGACACACTGAACATAAATGACAGAAGAAGACCAGATGAGTTGTGGTACAACATCAAGGACATCATACACAAAGAAAGCAAAATCATTTAAAAGACAGGAAAGGAAGACCATACCAAAATGGATGTCAGAAGAGACTGAAACTTGCTCTTGAACATAGAGTAGCTAAAGAAAATGGAAGAAATGATGAAGTAAGAAAGCTGAACAGAAAATTCCAAAGGGTGACTCAAGAAGACAGTGTGGAGTATTATGAAATGTGCAGAGACCTGGAGTTAGAAAACCAAAAGGGAAGGTCATGCGTGGCATTTCTCAAGCTAAAAGAACTGAAGAAAAAATTCAAGCCTCAAGTTGTAATATTGAAGTGTCTGTGGGAAGAATTTTGAACAACGCAGGAAGCATCAAAAAATGGAAGACATACAGTCACTGTACCAAAAAGAATTGCCCAACATTCATCCATTTCAGGAGGTAGCATATGATCAAGATAATTGAAGGGTTACACTGAAGGGTTACATATTACAGGTTAAAAACTGGTGGCAAGGAGGCTGTATCAGCAGTATGGGCAAGAAATGGTGGTGGACAAAGATGCAGACAGCAAAAAGTTCAGGAATTGGTCTAGAGACAGAAATGGTACAGCTTATCAGTGCTACAGACCTGGGCCCACATCCACCCCTGGCCCCAATCAGTGGGACAGCCTCAGGCAATGTAGTTACTTACCTGTGCTTCTGTTTCCTCCTCTATAAAGTAAGTAAAATGACACATGGTGTCCGGGTGTACTGATAAGTGCCCAAGAAGTAGTGGTTAGAACCCAGCATCTGGGTATGAAGGGGAAGGGAGGGCATCATCACCTCCTTTCATGTAGACCTCCCTCAAAGCAAGGCACCCACCAAAGAGCAATCCTGGCCTCATTTGCACATTTTCATAAGTTTTAATTCAGTGGCTCTTTAATAACTTTTCATATGACAACGACAGATATGGACAGGAAGTGTCAAAGTGGAAGGCCTTGGGAACTGTAAACAGCAGGTTACTGCAGATTGTACCATCTGTAGTTGCCACATCACGAGAACTGGAGAAAGAACCCAGTCCATGCTCCTGGGCGTGAGCAGTCTCCTTCCACAGAGCACACCTCACCTTCTTGAAGGTTTGGACAAGGGCCACCTTACGGCCATATTTGCTCTTCTGCACGATAATCCAGGAAGCTGGAAGAGTTGTAGTTGAGACTGCGGGTTGACCTGAAATAACTTGCCAATACCCTCTAACACTACCTCATGGTCTGAGACTCTTCACCGAGTCTGGGTCCCAGTCTGTGTCTGGCTATGCTGCTGAGCATAGAGCATGCCCTGGAGAAAGAGCAGTCCTTCCACAGGAAAATTAGATTATATTAAGCCTACAGATGTGAGAAAAACCGAAATCACTCTTTAGGTGATCTGGAGCAAAGGAAGCTGCCTCTTGCTTTCTGCCTCCTCATTTGTCCACAGTCTTCTAAGACGTGTGATAGAAAGACCACAACACTCTGCTTCAGAAGACCCCCTTAAGGAGTTGCAGGACATTTAAGCCTCTTCAGCTAGCCTGCACTCTACTCTATCTATTGGCTGGGAGAGTACTTAGCATACATGGTCCCTCACTTGTGAATTTGTCTTTCAGCTCTGTGCAGTGTGTCTAGAAGACTTCAAGCCTCGCGATGAGCTGGGGATTTGTCCGTGTAAGCACGCCTTCCACAGAAAGTGAGTATTGGTGTGGAATCGTTTAATGAGACCTGAGTTTGAGGTGCCCCTGTCAACTTACCTGTGGGCTTTGGGGCAGTGCCACACAAGCTTGATGGCTTCACGGTTGGCCTGTATTGCAGAAAGCTGGGAGCACCTTTCCCAGCCCCACGGGGGGTGGGGGGGTACGTGATAATAGGAGGGATGAGGTTGTGTAACATGACAGCACAGCAGGGCTTGGGCAAAGAGCCAGACCAGCCCACACCTCTGGAGCGCAAGCTCGTAACAGCTATTTAACTGGAACTTTCCAATGACAGGGTGCTCTGATGGCACAGTGGTTAAAGCATTTGGCTGCTAACCAGAAGGTTGGTGGTTCAAACCCACCATCTGTGCCGCAGAAGAAAGATGAAGTGGTCTGCTTCCGTAAAGATTTACAGCCTTGGAAACTCTATGGGACAGTTCTACTCTGCCCTGTAGGGTCACTATGACTTGACTTGGAATTGACTCGATGGGAGAGGGTTTTTGAGTTTCATTAAGAACTTTAATCTCTTACAAATGTGTTTTTACCAAAACCATAATTTTATCCAACTAAACAAAGTCTGGATGTAAATGTAAATGGGGTCGTCTCCTCCCCCTTCCTGCAGACATGATAATACTCCACCCTCTCTTGCAATCTCCGTGCATTTTGTATTCTATTCAAAAAATTTCTCCTGTTCCCCGCCCCTCCTCCATGTACTTCATTCTTTAGGAAGTTAGGTGTGGCTGAGGATATAGCATGCTGGCTTCTTAGAACAATCTTTTGGAAGATGAGGGCTCTGGTTCCTCCAGAGGGTAAAATGCCTTCTACACCTAGTGGTGGAGCTCCTCAGGACCAGACACCAAACTCCTCAACACTGTGGTTGTCCACAGCAGCCCCCTGGCTCTGGGCGACCAACAGGTTCAGTATACATAACGCACAAGAGCCGAGAAGTGGGCAGTGGGGCTGCCACGAGCATGGGGCTGATGCCTTCCCTCCTGTGGTGTCTTATTCTGCAGGTGCCTTATTAAGTGGCTGGAGGTGCGGAAAGTGTGTCCACTGTGCAACATGCCAGTCCTGCAGCTGGCCCAGTTGCACAGTAAACAGGACCGTGGACCCCCCCAGGGGCCCCTCCCTGGGGCAGAGAACATTGTATAGCTCATCACAAGGATCAGACTGTTGCAGAATACGCCACCTGCATGGAGCCAGGAGGAACACTAGTGATTTCTAGGTTGGCTGCTCTCTGCCTGAGGCAGCTTTGCCTCATGAAGAACTGTTGGGCCAGCCAAGCTGGGAACCCATATGTGTCTGGGTTCTATGACAACCAAAGCACTCTGACACGACCTCACAGCCGGCAGAAGAGGAGTGGACAAGGCTGCGGGCTTGGTTCAAGAAGCTTCGTGAGGGTCTCTTGCTACCTTCATTACACCCTGTCTCCCAGACACTTATCTCCATGTCAAGGTGAATCTTTACCAAGCAGAAGAGAAGGGAAGATAAACATAGTGTTAGAGAAGGGAACTGAGGGCATGTCTTTAAAGCCACACACCCCACCCTGTGGACAAGTGAGCTTCTGTGCAGACCGTGCATGCCTTTGCCGCAGCACGCCCTCCTGGCAGTCCCTGAGCCAAGAAAACTAGCAGTACCTCATCTGAAGTACGACCGGTGCCAGTGGTTGGTGAGGCAGTGTCAGCAAGGCTTTTCATATTACAGTCTCTCAATAAGCCCATCTCGGAACACAAAGGCTTTACTTATAGCACAGCAGCCGTGACCTTCACCAGCCCCTTCTCCCTCAAGTTCATACCACCTGCTATCAAATCATCTAAGCTAAAAACATGAGATGTGCTTGGAAAGGCCTGGTCAGAAGCCATTTCTTCCCTTCATTTCCCCCTCCTGCTTACCAGTAAGGCACCACAGCCAAACCACTGGTCAGGAGCTCAGCAGGAGTTGGGCCTCTGAGCCCCTGCTGTCCCTGTGTGACCCACGGGTGTGCCAGAGTGCTGCCTACATGGCTGTGTGCAGCATGGTTCCAGGGTAACTGCTGGTCTGGGCCCACTGCCTTGGAGGAGCCGCTGGGAGCTTCTCAGGCTACTTTGAAGAGGAGCATCTTTCTGAGAATGGCCACTCCTCCTGGGCCAACTAAGATGGGAGGATGCTGATCACCTTAAGGTTCCCTAGCTCCTCCCCAAAGGCACGGGCCCTGCCTTTTCCCTTTCTTCTCTTCCTGTCTCCGTTTCTATTTAACAAAAAAATGCCAGTCACTGACTTTTTAACAATTTAAAGCTCCAAAGTAAGATCCTACCCTAGTTCTAAAACCAGTGGTCCACTTGAAACTGTAAATATTTTCAGCAAACTCCTGCCAGGCTGCTTACCCTTTGGTGGTACCTAGTCAGTGTTTGGGCTTTTGATAACTAATTTAATTGTCTTTACAGGAGAGAAACGCATGCTGCTTTTTGACTCCTTCTGTCCAACTTTTCTAGAAGTGACTCAGAGTTCCTTAGGATTCCTGAATTTTGTATAAATCAGCTTTGTAAAGCAGCAGTGAGTCAGATAGGAAGTTCTCTTCCACATTCCTGCTCTCCACTTCCTTCCATCATAGGAGTGCCTGCCTTAACTCTTCCCCAACTGCTTGCCCGCCCCCACCCACCCCACCCCCCGCCCTGCCCCACAGTTGTGAAAGGGGGATATTGTTATTTAAAGTCTGCATGATACGGAGGGAGATTTGCTGCTCTGTTCATGGCATGTCTCCGAGGTTTTTACTGGAATCCAGCCTCTACCGTATTAGGATGACAGGAACTGACCTTGGCTCAGGTGGCTGAGATCAGATGAGGAGGAAAATTCCCATTAGCCTAGGAAAGTGCTGGGCAGAATCCAGTTTGGAAAGTTACAATTCCAGTTGGTCAGAATTGGCTGTTTCCTATGTATGACCTAGTCGTGGTATGTCAGTTGGACTGCTCCCTCAACAGGGCAAGGGATGTGTAGAATCTTTTGATACGAACACCTTAGCCTGTTCTGGCACCCGTGAAAAGAACTACTTGTACTCTCCTCCTTTCCCGCTCCTGATCTGTGTCCTCTATCTGTAGCACAATAAGAATTGAATGCTGCAAAACACTCAGTTTACAGTGAAATGTTTTCAGTGACCAATGTCAAAAATAGGCTTGCTTCTTGATTAGCCTCATGAATGGCCTTAGGACAGATGTCACCTCTTTATTATGGAGCTCTGATACTCACTACTGGCGAGTCGGATACGACTTACAGTGACCCCTCCTTGGGTTTCCAGGGTGGTATCACCACGGAAGTAGATTCCCCAACCTTCCTTCCAAGTCGTGGCTGGTGGGTTCCAACCACCAGCCTTCTGGTTAGCAGTCAGATGCCTTAAGCACAATGCTACCCGAGCTCCCTGGAGCTCTGATAGGAAAGAGAATTTTTCTTATTCCCTGAGGAGGAATTCCTGAGCTCCATACTGCAGACTTCAGCTCACAGCTTTTGTAAAAGATTTCACTTGCAGCTGTTTTCTGTCTCTGTGAGTCAGTACCAGATAGCCTCACCAAGTCCCCATAGTTGTAGGGAGGCAAATGAATTAATCTCACTGTGTCAAAGCTAAAGGCAAGGTGATGTGATTGATGCGAAGCCCTAGACCAGAGGAGCACAGCCAGGCCCGAGTGGCCACTGCTGCCTGTCCTCAGCCTGCCCCAGCAGGGCCTCCTTCCCAGCAGCATGTCCAGCGTCACTCAGTGGTTCCTGCGACTCTGAGCAACACAGGCTCTGCTCCCTCCTTCTGGATCCTTCCCAGGACCTTCCTGGGCACCTGCAGGGATGTACATGCTAACAGGCAGGGTTTTGTTTACATCTTCCTTTCATTCTGATTGGAATCACTGAGCAGGTTTTTGTCTGAAGAACAAGATAAAATCTCCATCAGGATTTTTTTCTGATGAAGGAATTAGGGAATCCCTGTATGTTCTTCGCTTAGGCTTAGACCCCACAGTGAAGCCACCACTTTCAGAATCTATGTTGGTGAGTTGCTGGTGACCTTTTATCAATGTGTACATACATGCCAAGACCCTGATCTGCTCTTGGGCCACTGGCTGCACTTTATCTTAATGAGACTTGAGCAGCTCCAAGACTGGCTGTTAACTCCTGTGCGGTGGCTTAGTGGACCACACTTCTCAACCCCAGCTGGACACCCCAAATGGCTGTCTATTATCTCATTGTTGCCAGGGGGATGACTGAATTCAGCTAGCTATAGGAATGGAGCAAGACCAGCCTGACTTGATTCCTGGTTGGGAAGGCAGAAGACACAGGAGTCACTTTTCTTTGCCAGTGTGATTTGGTTAGGCATAGTGGCTAAGACACTTGCCTGCTAACCAGACGGCTGGCGGTTCAAACCCACCAGCCACTCCTCGGAAGGAAGGTTGGGCAATCCTACTTCCGTAGTGATACTGCCTCGGAAACCCAAGGAGGGGTCGCTATGAGTCGGGGCCGACTCGACGGCACATAACAACAACAACAACATCCCTGGTAGATACAATACAGGCCCTGTAGAGTGGGGTCACCTTGCCAGGGAGCAGGACAAACAAATGACTACCTGAAGGCAAGAGGCCCCTGGAGAAGGTCTGAGCTGAGAGATACCAGAGGCATCCCTTTTTGGCCAAATATCCTATTGGCGACTTGGACAAATGAAGACCTTTTTCCCCATGCTCTGGTGGCATAGTGCCTAAGGCACCTGACTACTAACCAGAAGGCTGGCAGTTCAAACCCACCAGCCACACCTCAGAAACCCAAGGAAGGGCTGAGTGGAAAACACTCAACAATAGTAAGTTCCCCCATCCCGAATACCAACCATCAGCTCCATCCTAGGATTAACTTCAGGCCCTGTTCTTTCCAGCCTCACCCTCCTAGGCCATACTTAGGATAACCATAGTCATTCTGAAAGGTTTTTGCCACATTACTTTTCTGAAATGTACACAGAAAGGTGCCCCCTAAGCTCTAGACACACAGTGCTTAGTGATCTGAATCAGCCCCTTGCCCCTGGCTAGCCACATGCTTTTCTGCAGGTTAGCCTCCCAATGCCTCAGCTCCCTATTTACCTTACCCACCACCCAGGGGCTGTAGTAACAATGTTCTTTAGAGCTCTGGGGAACAGCACACTGTTCAGAGCCCGCCAGGCAACAGGCCTGTGCTCATCCCAGTCGTGGAGCCCGTTTTCAGTAGAAACCACCTCAGCCCAAGAACCTCTGAGCCGGGGCTTTCCCCAAGGCTTGGGGCCACCTGACTCCCCCTTCCTGTTCCTCTTCTGGGCTTCCCCTGTGCTCAAGTCTGCCCATCTGCCTTTGCCTCCAGTGCACCCTGACAAGATTGCTCAGTGTGGAGCACGGCTTTAGTTTTGACTAGCTAATACATACCTTCACATGGTTTGCAAATCATAAAGTTAGAAATCTTCTTGCATCTCTGACCCCCAGCCAGCCCAGGGCCTCCCCTTGAGCCCCTACTAGCTCTCAAGATGATTCATGCATACAGGCAAATGTACACACAAACCAGTGTGTACATGTATATGCGTGTGTAATTTTTCTTTTTTCCTCATGACGTGGAGCAAGTATATCCAAGAAAACATTCATATTCATGTGGGAAGAGCCATTCCAGAAGTCATAATATCCGTAAGAAGTGAGTCCAGAATTGAGGGACATGTTGGTAGTCACATTCCTTTTGAATAAGGCATATTTTTACTTTATTGCCACATAGTGGAATTTTAGTTTTTGATACAAATCAGAAACTGCAGCTGTCTCAGCTGCTAAGTTGGACAGTGAAATCTCAGAAGTAACCAGACAGGCTTGAGTGCGAGTTTGTTTCTCTCCCTCCCCACTCTTTATACACACAACACACTTTAAAAAGATGCCTCTTTAAAAAAAAATGCTTCCTGCAGAATTTTCCTTTTTGCCCAACTTTTCCATTTGACAACATAAATTATCCTTCCAACAGTAGTCTTTTTCATATAGGAGCCCTGGTGACACAGTAATTAAAGGATTCAACCACTAACCAAAAGGTGGGCTGTTCAAAGCCGCCAGCCACTCCATGAGAGAAAGATTAGACAGTCTGCTTCTATAAAGATTACAGCCTTTGAAACCTTATGGGGCAGTTCTACTATATCCTATAGGGTCACTATGAGTTAGAATGAACTTGACAGCAATAGATTAAGCTTTTCTTTACAAAAAAAAAAAAAAATGGGGAGTTCATTTTTGTCCCTGCAGGAGATGAAAGTTAAATTTAAGCTGCTTCCTCCAGGCAGCCCTGAAATAAAAAGCCCCGGACTCAGGCCTCCTCTGGCTGCCAAGTGCCTCACCCAAGCCCATCCTCACCTGTGGGGTCCCCCCACCTCCCTGGTGTACCTAACACCCATAGCAACAGCTCAAGTGCAACTTGTGCCCGACTAGAAATTGCGTGTGTAAACCCCACCCTTCTGTCACTTGTTTAATCTGTGGCCCTAAATTAGCATCTCTCTTTTGCTTTTAAGACTTCTTCCTTAAAGATGGATGCATGTGAGGATGACTAAATTCTGGTGAACTCTACTGTTGATAACTAGGAATTGGTCATGGGTTTTAATACATGAGATCAACAGAACATCCCATATGCCACGGCAGGTGCTTCCACTTTTTGAGTGGGAATACCTGAAGAGGGGCTTGTTCATAAGTGTTATTTTCCAATTCAGCTTTGGAGCCCAAATTGTTACAAGATGCAAATAGTTTTATTCTACTTTTAAACCAAGTATCAACACTCCTTGCTTACCAGCCCTCACATCAGTGACCCTAGGGTCATCTACCTGGCACATGGGCCCCCACTGTTGGGGGATGACTGTGTGTACTTCGATGGCCCTCAGTTCCCTGCATCAGCTCCATCCCCGCCAACCTGCATCTCGGACCACTGGGCCCAGTCCTCACCTGCCCTTTCCTCCCAGGTCTGGCTAGAGCAGGGGGCAGGCAGGTGTAGCCAGTGTTATCGAATCCCTCCTGGTGACAGCCAGTCTTCCAAGAGAATGTTCCTGAGAAATGTCATCTTGGGGGGGTCTCTTGACAGATTATTGCCTAGGGGAGTACTTTTAGTCTTGTAGTTTAGCATTTTGGAGTTTATTCACTAGAAATGGTGTAACTTCTTCTAAAAAGGTTTATGAAATGCTGAGTTTCAGGTTTCATAAGACGTGTTTGTACACTAAGACTTCTGCAGCAGAATATTTTTAAACATTTGCAGTTTTTATAAGCTATATTTTTGTATATTTAATTGCTATTTTAAAATTCTAATGCATTTTTTGCTAACAACTCGTTTAAAAAAATGCATGTAATTGATGTAAACAAATGTAAATAAAAAGCAGACTTTGAAAATACTTCATGTTGAGCACATACTTTTCCACACTCAGGGCCTGTGTCACTCACAGCCTGTAGAGCAGGCTCAGAGTGGTTCTGCTCAAACAGGGCCTGGTCACCACTCACAGGTGATTGTGATACAGTCTCTGGACTGTCCCCTGAGGTGGGGGAGGGGGGTTAGTTAGGGCAGCAGTGGATGAGGAATACCAGGCCACAGGAGGGGGAAGGCAGGGCGCTCACAGGAGAGCCTTGGCTGCCCAGATGCATCCTGGACAAGCAGTCCCAAAGTGCTCAGGGATTTGAAAGAGCAGACCTGACTTGGTCCCTCCATAGCCTACACCCCGAGGGCTCCCCCACTCTCACCCTTCAGCTATAAGAATCCACTGCAAGTGCGAAAGTCAATTATTGTCTGTAGAAGAAGGAATCTTTTGGCCCAAAGTCCTCCTGTGGCCATCTCACCATCCCTCTGAAATTCAGTTTCTGCCTCATAGCTTCAGATTTAACTGTTCCCTTGGTCACCCATGTCCTTACTACCAAACCTGGGCAACTTCTTGAACCTCTACTTAATGCCACCAGCCTAGAAAGTCCTCCCCGCCACCGCCGCAGCCTCCTGAACCACAGCCCTCCTCCCACACACTTCACTATACTTTGCAGCCTGTTCCTCATGTGCCAATCTAAGTGTTCTCACTCTACACTCCACCTAAGAGCCACTAAATCGCTTCACTTTATCCACCTACATATACAGCCTCCTCAGGTCAGCAGGTCCAACCCAAATATCCAGCTGCCTATTTGGTGTCTCAAAATCAGAAAGTCCATAACCAAACCTCTCTACCGGGCCCTCATGAACCCTCCCTTCTCCCATCCTGATACTCTGCCCTCTGAACAATTCCCCCCTCTCCTCTTCTGGCCATTTACTAACCCCACCTCAACTCAGGCCCCTTTCTCACCTAGACTATGACCACAGACTCCTCACTAGGATCCCTGCCTCTAGCAGGGAAGACTGGTGGGGAGGGGACACAGGGCATAACCTTCGGACAATCACGTTAAGTAGAGGGCAGATTGGAAAACACAGCTGTGAAGATGGCGGCTTAGATTGGGTGGTGGCAACGATGACTGGAAATTCGGTTTCTATCTGTCTCACAAACCAGAAGTGGCAAGATAGCAATAGACCAGGAGGCATCTGGACCTTTTGTTGAAAGACTTAGCAGGCAGTGTCTGGGCTAGAGCTCAAGAGGGCAGCTGAAAACAGGTGACTGTTTAGGCTACTCCAGGACTGAGTGGGACGAGTGGCAGTATCTGTCTCTGGAGGAATGTTGTTGTTGTTGTTATGTGCCGTCGAGTCAAACCCGACTCATAGCGACCCCTCCTTGGGTTTCCGAGGCAGTATCACTACGGAAGTAGGATTGCCCAACCTTCCTTCCGAGGAGTGGCTGGTGGGTTTGAACCGCCAGCCGTCTGGTTAGCAGGCAAGTGTCTTAGCCACTATGCTACCAGAGCTCTGGAGGAATAGGAGCTGGCAAAGGAAACAAGAGTTGCCCAAGGGGCAGAAGGTAGGTCTGCAGTGCTGGGCAGAATTGAGGAAGTTGAGCTTTTGGAACGGCCATTATATTTATTAACATGGGACGCACTGGGGACTGACCTATCGAGAGGCCTCCCATAGAGCGATCAGGCGGGCTAAGTACAAAATGGGAAGTAAGGAAAGGGCAGCGGCTTTTCAAGAGAAGGAAGTGGTAGGTCTGGGGGAGACAAAGGTGAATGCAAGACAGGTGGTTAAGTCAGGAAGGCACACAACAAAATACATAAAAGCCTTGGTCCACATCCTACATTGGTGAGTAGGGACTGGGGTCTTAAAAGCTTTCAAATTGAGACTTCCTGTGAGTACTCCATCTTGCTAATTGACTCCTGACAAGGTGGTGTGCAGACTGCTCTCACTTTCGTAAACAGCCTCCCTTTATCTACTCCAAACCCCAGGCTTCAAACCTGCAGATTCTCCTCATGGGGGACAATCACCATTGTTAATTATTTTCAAAGAAGAGTAAGATGTTGTGGTATTTTGCAAAGGCAGTATGTCAGCTGGTCTGAAGAACACAGTGCTGGCATTCACCCATCATCTAACCAGGAGCAAGCAATGAGTGATGCCCACGTGGGCCCTGGAGTAAGAAACACCCTGTATGCCATTCCAGCCTACAGTCAAACAAACACTTGTCATAAAGAAGACCAAACCCACGGTAATATGGAGACAGAGACAATACCTCCAGAGGGAGAAATGGAGGGGAACAGGCAAGATGAAACCTCCAAGAGATTGGTCAAGATCACAATTCCATCAGACATGCAACATGACAAGAATTCACTGCTGGATCTGAACCCGAGCCAACGCAATGTGCCCTTCACTCCCAACAAGAAATCTTTGTCGGCCCCTCGGTTGAACCCCACTCTGTGCAGAAGGAGCTGAAGATAGCAATGGTGAAACCAATAAAGCTAACCAAGAATACACAATATGATGTCCCCAAGCAAGCACCTGACCTCCAAACACTCTACTCAGAGGCAAGAATGGCTGACAGCAGTAATTCTAATTAGACATTATGACCCATGATACAGAAATGAGGCCTAATCTTAGAAACTGCATGGCTGCCTCCCTGCAAGTCCAGGAAGAGAACATGCCCAAGCTTTTCTCCTTCAACTGAGTAAGAACCAACCCTATCAGCTGTTTGACCTGCACGTTACTGTACAGAAGTCTCCCACCATCCAGAGCCTGAGGATCTCCAAAAATGAGGTGAAATCTGAAGGGGAGTTGGACAAGGTTAAAGGGCTGGAACCAGAAGACGTGTGTAGAGAAGAATTCTCTGTGCCGCACCATCCCAGGTAAGTCCAGCAACATAAGCTCCCTCCTGGAATTGGTCCACAAATCTTTATGCCCGGTGAGACTGCTGGATCTGGCCCTTAATCCTCATGGGTGGACAGAACCAGGAGGAAACTTGGATGACCAAGAGTTATTCCAAACCATCACTTCTGGCGCTGAAGCCTACAAGAAGTTACCAGTCTGCAAAGGCAGCATCTTTGGATCTGAGAACCTGAAGAATCTAGTCTTCCAATTCCTAAAGCAGTATTACTGGATGTATGACCATGGGGACCAGCAGGATCTTCTGTGTGCTTACCATGCACGATGAGGACTGCTTCTTGGTGACCTTTCCCAACAACCCTAAGGACCCAGCTCCAAGCAGCCTAGAAACATACTTTAGGGAAGACAGAAATATGAAGTACAAGAACCCTGTCCTGTGGTTTTAGTTCCTGAAACACACAAAATGTGACATTGTTAACTTCTTCAATAAGTTGCCCAAAACCCAGCATGACTTCAACTCCTTCCTGGTGGACTTGTGCAGCCAGACTGAAAAGATGCTCTGCTTTTCTGTCAGCGGGCTGTTCAAGGAGGTGGCAGGAGTGTAGAAGGACAAAATTCGTGCTTTCATCCATATCTTCATCACTACTCATGCTGGGCAACTCCAGCCTAATGCATTGTGAATGACCAACTGTCTGTGAGGGATGCCAGCCCCAAAGAGATCTCGAGTGCCTTCTTGCAGTGTAGTAAATTACTTAGTGTGGCTTTTCTACCCATAAGTCTTTGTAAACTCCAAGGTGGGATTTTCTATGAGCAACTGAGGAGCTATCCACCTGGGTTATTTCTGTTGGGCGTGGCACAATACAATGTTCTGGGAGGTTCCCACTCTCTCTCTCGTGCTTAGAGTTCTGATGCTGTGATTGGCTAGTTTGACCACCCTGCCGGGCTCAAAAGGAGGCCTCCTGGAGGCAGAACTCTCTCTGACTGCTGGTGGAGGAAGATGTGCTGCTGAAAGAGACACGTGCCCCTGAAAGAGACACGTGCTGCTAGGAAAGAGATGCAAGAGACACGCGTTGCTGAGTAAGACACCGAGGGACCAGCACTGCTGGGAAAGAGACTGTGAGAGACTGTTGGTGAGGGACGTTGGGCTGGGAGAGAGACTGAGCGTTCTTCCTGAACTTGAGTTGTAGCCTGGTGCTTCCCTAATAAACCCCATAATCTGTGAGTTCTGTGTGGCCACTGCAGTGAATTATCGAACCCAGGAGAGAGGTAGTGGGTGCTTTGGGAGGAACGGTTGGTGAAAGGGCTGGAGGGAGGCAGCGTGTCTGGCCTTGCAGTAACAGGCCTTGGGTTACTGCTGGTAATCCTGTCTTCCTCTCGTGAGATTAGAGGAGGTCAGAACATGTGGCCTCCTTGCCGTTTTTGCACTTCTCCACCCCAATGTCCACACCCTCCTCCAGCTCTGTGTCCACCCTCTCCCAGGAGCAGCAGGAAATGGTGCAGGGGTTCCCCACCCAGCCTGGGATGACCCTGAAGTAGTCGCAGAACCTGTGATCAAAGTCCCAGAAGAAACCTTCATGAAGTGACCCATGGTTCTCATAATGAAACCTCCACAGGAGCCACGGCTCTTGTTATCTTCATCATCCTTGTTGTTCCCCCTCTCTTCTCTGGCCTGTGACTGAGGGGAAAGGCCCAGCATGCCCCAGGAAGCCAAAGCTGACCTCATAGAGCTGACACTTAACCACCCAAAGGGCCTTTCTTCTGTGTATTTGTCCCCAGTTTCTCTGTTTCTTTTCAAAATAAAGACCGACGTTGCACTTTTCGTCAAATCCAAAAAAAAAAAAAAAAACAAGGGCATTTGGAAGTAATCAGCCATAGGACACAATGGCCCTTGAGACCAGAAGAACTAGATGGTACCCAGCTACCAATGCCAACCACTTAGGAAAGAATCAAATCTGGAGATCCTGGATAGAGTGGGAGGAAAAATGTGGAACAAAATTAAAAAACTCAATGACCAGAATTACTGGTCAGATGAAATATGGTAAGACCAATACTATGGCCCTGGAATACATTCGGCGCCTGGAATAAAACACACCCCCAGGAGCTGGCTCTCAGCCCAATAGTTAACAAGATGTACATGCAGATCACTCAACCCAGGATGACGCAACCACATACTCTATGGTAATACATCCTTTAGAGCAATAGACCACAGGGCTCCAGAGGACCAACATTCAAATTGAGGAAATGCAGGACAAACAGGAGTGCAAAAATATGAGGGGCAGAGGGGGAGGGTTATAGGGTAGGGAGGGGAGGAGACTGGGTTAGGGGTGACATGGTAAATGGGGAATGAAACTAAATGTACACGTAACATTGAATGTAAAACAAGCTCTTAAAATTTTCTTTAAAAAAAGTCAGGTAGGCAGAGGGCAATCTGTAGCAACAGATGCACACATCAAAAAAGAAAAGCCAAAATCAACACCTTAACATCTCCAACAATTAGAGCAGCAATAAAATAAAAAGCCTACAGTCACCAGAAGAAATGAAAGAATAAAGATTCCAAGCTCACTGCCTTCAAGTCAGTCCTGACTCACAGCAACCCATTCTCTGGTTTCTGAGGCAGTGTCACTATGGAAGTAGACTGCCCAACCTTCCTTCTAAGAAGTGGCTGTTGGGTTTGAACTGCCAGCCTTCTGGTTAGCAGTCAAGTGCTTTAGGCACTATGCCACCAGAGTTCCTAGAATAAAGATTAGCGCATAAATAAATGAAACAGAAAATAGACAATAGGAAAAAAAAGACTAGAAGTTGGTTCTTTGAAAAGATTAATAAAATCAACAAACCACTGGCAAACTTAACAAAGGAGGAGAAGATGCAAATAACATGAAAAAGAAATGAAATGGGTGAGGAGGTCACAACAGAACCAGCAGAAATAAAAATAATTTTATTAGGATACGAAGAAGAACTGTGTTGCTGTTGTGTGCCATCAAGTCGGACTTGACTCACAGCAACCCCTCCTTGGGTTTCCAAGGCGGTATCACTACAGAAGTATATATTGCCCAACCTTCCTTCCAAGGAGTGGCTGGTAGAATTGAACCACCAGCCTTCTGGTTAGCAGTCAAGTGCCTTAGGCACTACGCTACCAGAGCTCCTGTATGAAGAACAATACTCCCAACAAATTTGAAAACCTAGAAGAAATGGACAAATTTTTAGAAACACACTTATCTAAACTAATACAGACTGAGGTAGAAAATCTGAACAGACCCACAACAAAAGAAGAAATTGAACAGGTCATAAAAAAAAATCACCAGCAAGAAAAGTCCCTGGCCCAGATGGTTTCACTGGAGAATTCTACCGAGCATTCAGAGAAAAGTTGACAACAATCTTACTCAAACTATTCCAGAACAAAGAAAAGGATAGAATCCTCCCAAATACATTTCATGAAGCAAGCATAACCCTGATACCAAAACCAGGCAAAAACACCACACTAGAAAGGAAAACTACATAACAAAATTCCTCATGCAAAAAATCTTCAATGAAATCTTAGCAATAGACTCCAACAACATATCAAAAAAATAACACATCATGACCAAGTGAGATTCATAACCAGTATGCAAGGATGGTTCAACATTAGAAAAACAATCAAAATAATCCATCACTTAAGTAAAATAAAGGAAAAGAACCACATGGTCATTATCATTCGATGCAGAAAAGGCATTTAATAAAATCCAATACCCATTCCTGATGAAAAGTCTCAGAAAAACAGGAATAGAAGGGAAATTCCTCAACATAATAAAGGACATATATACCAAACCAACAGCCACCATTATTCTCAATGGAGAGAAACAAACCATTCCCCTTGTGAATAGAAACGAGACAAGGATGCCCTCTATCGCCACTTCTATTCAACACTGTACTGGAAGTCCTAGCCAGGATAATAAAACAAGAAAGGGAAATCGAAAGAATCCAAATTGGTAAGGAGGAAGTAAAACTATCCCTATTTGCTGATGATATGATCCTATACACAGAAAACCCAAGAGACTGTGCAAGAAAATTACTGGAACATATTCAAAGATTTAGCATAATGGCAGGATACGAGATCAACATACAAAAATCGTTTGGAATCCTCTATACCAGAAAAAAGCTCTCTGAAAAGGAAATAAGGAAATCAGTACCATTTACAGTAGCTACCAAAAAGATAAGATATTTGGGAATAAATCTTTCCAGGAACACAAGAGACCTACACAAAGAAAACTACAAAACACTACACTTCAAGGAACCAAAAGAGATCTACAGAAATGGAAGAACATACCATGCTTATGAATAGGAAGACTGAACATTGTGGAAATGTCAGTACTACTCAAAGCAATCTATACATTCAGTGTAATACCAATCCACATCCCATCAACATTCTCCAAAGACATGGAAAAACCAATCACTAGTTTTAAATGGAAAGGAAAGAAACCTCAGATAAACAAAGCACTACTGAAGAACAACAACAAAGTAGATCTCACACTTCCAGATCTCAAAATCTACTATATAGCCGCAGCTGTCAAAACAGCCTGGAATTGGTACAATGACAGACACACACACCAGTGGAACAGAACTGAGAGCCCAGAAACAGATCTATCAACCTATGATCAAAGGGTCAAAATCCATTCAATGGGGAAGAGAGAGTTTTTGTCCCAAATGGTGCTGGCATAACTGGATATCCCTTTGCAGAAAACTGAAACAAGATCCATACCTCACACCATACAAAAAAACAAACTCCATCTCTCCTTATCCAGAGGAAAGAAAAATGAAGAAAACCAAAATTCATGGAAAGAATTAGTCCTAGCAACTGGTACACCATCCAATCTGCAGCCTATACGACTATGAGACCAGAAGAACTAGATGGTGCCTGGCTACCACTGTCATCCACTTGGAAGGGGATCTTTGTAGGAGATCCTTGACAGAGAGGGAGAATAATGTGAAACAAAACTCAAAATCATTTGGAGAAAGAAAAAAGGGGGCAGGGACCAGGTTTGCTGGTCCGATAGAGCCTGGTGGAACCACTGAGACTATGGCCGCTAGCTGCCCTTCAGGTCTGGAATTGAACCCACACGTGTGGTTTCCGGCCAAACAAAAGATAGGCTTATGAGTTGAACATTTACCTCAGGTAGATACACTCCTTGGAGAGAACAATCATGGGAGAAAGAAGGGCTGCTTATGCACAAGGGAGACAGCTCAGGGGGCAGGAGTGCATGGAGGGATGGACACTGGGAAGAGGTAACTATGGGGAAGAAGTGGGAGGGGAGCTGTTGCATTGTGGTAAACTGTGGTCAATGTCATGAGACAAAGTATATGTGAACTGCTGTATGGAAAGTGAATTTGCTCTGTAAATCTTCACCCAAATCACAATTTAAAAAAAAAAGGAAATAAATAAATAAGTAACAAACTCCAGATGGATCAAAGACTTAAATGTGAAACCTGAAACTATAAAGTTCATCAAAGAAGAAAGAAAAGTAAACTTAGGTGCCCTAATTTATGACATAAATCGACTATCAGGCATAACCCAAGTTGCACGAACAGCCTAAGACAAACCAGATGACTGGTACCTTCTAAAAATTAAATTCTTAGTGCATCAAAAGACTCCAAAAGAGTAAAAAGAAAACCTAAAGATTGGGAAAAAATATTCACCAATGACTTATCTGACAACAGACTTATCTCTAAAATTTATAGAAAACTCCAACACACCTCAATATCAAAAACAAACAAACAATTCAATTAAAAACTGGGCAGAAGACATGACTAGACACTTCACTAAAAAAGATACTCAGGCAGCCAACAAACACATGAAGAAATGGTCACAATCATTAGCCATGAGAGAGATGCAAATCAAAATCACCAAGAGATACCATCTCACCCCAGCATTAATAGCAAAGTTCAACAAGGCAGAAAATAACAAATACTGGTAAAGATGTGAACAAACTGGGACTTTAATACACTGCTGATGGGACTGTAAAACCACTGTAAACCACTGTGGAAATCAGTATGGCGATTCCTTAAAAAGTTGGAGATAGGATACCATTTGAACCAACCATCTTGTTACTAGGGATATATCCTAAAGAAGTGAGAGGTAGGACATGATTAGATATATGCACACCTGTGTTCATCGCAGCACTATTTACAATAGCAAAGAGATGAAAACAACCTAGATGCCCATCAACTGAAGAATGAATAAACAAACTATGGTACATACACAACGATGGAATACTATGCAACCCTGAAGAATAACATAGATTCTGCAAAACACCATGTAATGTCGATGAACTTGGAGGACACTATGCTGAGTGAAATAAGTCAATCTCAGAAGGACAAATACTGTATTAGTCTGCTATTGTAAAAAGTAAAGGTTTATACATAGAGGGAAACTTTGTTGGCTATGGGGTGGGGGGTGGTCAGGGAGGGAAAATTTCTACATAGGCATTAAAAAAAAATAAAAACATTGTATTTACATATATATTTATATACCAAAGATTAGTGGTAGTAGGGAGGGGGAATGGGGAAGCTTTTGTTTGAGGGGCATTGTTTTTATGCTAATAGGTGGTAGAATATTTTGGAAAAGGATAGCAATAATGGTGGCACAGCACAAAAAATGTAATCACTGTCCCTGAGATGTAAATGTGGAAATTGTGCTGGCAAACGCCTTGTGTATGTTTTCACCACAAAAAAGCAGGGGGGAATAAAGATATCAGGTAGATTCAGAACTGAAGCTCTGAAGGTCATATGGTCCTTGGTTTGGGTCTAGCTCTGCCTGTTTTCAGCAGTGTGACCTTGGGCAGGTTTCCTTCACTCGCCTTTGGTTTTCTTCTATTAAACTATGATCTAACAGCACCTATCCTGTAGGATTGTTACAAGGGTTAAATGACATGATCCATGTAAAGTACCAGTCACAACATTCAGTAAGCACAGAGGGGCAGCAGCACCCACAGGTCCCTTGGAGGGAGAGGTATAGGCAAGCAAGCGCCCAGCTCACTCCCTTTTCTTATCTTCTCTGAAAGCAGCAGAATAGGTCATCTGCTCAAAGAGAGGGTTCATGTGCTCATCCTCTGGGACAAGAAGGGACAAGTGGATGGTGGTAATGTCTTTGGTGGTCCTGGGGAAAAGAACTGGGGCCACCAGAAGCTCAAATGGAAGCAGTAGAGGGAGGGACACAGGATGAAGGAATGCCTCAGCTGAGAGGGTTAACAGTAGCAGAGGAGCCATCAATCACTACCCAGGGGACCCAATTATCATTCCTGCAGCTTTGTTCTAGCTCTGTAGCCCCTGAGACACACCCGTTTGACAGCAACCACAATCCACAGATGTACCAAGGAAAGAGCCCCCCGCCTGCATGCACTCCATGAGGCAGCCACCATGAAGTGGCTCTCACCATCCCACCCAGCGTGTTTGTGCCTCTGTCGCCGCCACAAAGCCAACATGAGCCTAGTATAAACCAGAACTAAGGACTGGGATAGAGGTAGTATGCATGCCCAGCCTGGGAGTCTGCCCCTCCACCTCCTCTCCAAGGGCCCAGCCCTAACCTCTTATACCCTTCCCATCCCTCTGGATCTTCTTTCCTGGTCCCAGGGCCACCTCCAACCCCCACCACACCAGAAGGCCCACCAATGGGCCCACTCATGCACGCTCAGATTGAAGCAAGGGGCACAAGGGGGCTGCAGAAGTTCTCCTTGGCGATTTCCTTCAAAGCCTAGTTTATCCAGGCCCTTCCTTGCTGACAACAGCAATGCAGACACCAACTAATATGTAAGATATAAAAGTTACATTATCTCTAGGAAGGAATTTAAATTGTTTTACACAGTATAAGAAAAGGTTCAAAGTAAATCCCAACACCAAGACTCCATCTTGAAACCTATCGCCCTCTCCTCTGGTTTTGAGCCTCGCATGGACAGGCCCCGGACAATGGGAGGAGAGGACAGAAGAAATGAGGGTCAACTGCCCTGAAGAACACCCAACCTGTTCCCCATCACTGAATCACTGGGCATCTCAAGTCCAAGTTTTCTACTCAGCCTGAAAGCAGCAACAGATTCCCCACGGTCCCCTGAAAAGCTATCACTTCCAGTGGTCCTTTCTGTCTTTAGTCAGTCCAGATTGTGCTTTTTCTACTAGTTGTTCTCACACATGAGAGATCAGTAGTACTGCCCACCTCAGCCCACATCACCCCCAGTTCTACCAGGAGAGGCCTGTCCTTCCAAACAGACCTTTCCTGGGGTTTACAATGTAATGTAGCTTGGGACTCCCTTTCTAAGAATTGCTGAATTGTCAAGTTTCAACCTGACCAATGAAATTTGCAGAACCTTGGAATAAAACATGTTTTTCAATACTTCCACCCAGAGGCTGAATGTAAACCAGAGTAATGCACAGATGATCTCCAAGGCCATATTAACAAAACTGTGGTTAGATGATAGCACATGGTAGCTTGTCTTACATTTAGCAAGTTCAAACAGGACACAAAACCACCGTCAGCTGAACACACAGAACAGCTCTTGCCTGGTGTCTTGTGAGTAATGCTGAGATGTCTGTCGCTTGTTCCACAGTGGGTTGAACTGTGCGGTACTGAAGGAAACGTAATCAGCAAATCCTCACTGCTATGGACATGGTCCACTTTTTTTTTTTTTTAAGTATATCCTTTCTGGTTGTATTAGACTGAATTATTAAGGATTTCTCTTGAGAACTTAGAAGATACACTTGTCCTTTCTTGCTTTGATTCAGGCAATGCACAATCATAAAACAGAATGTCTCTTAAAAAACGAAAGTCCACAGATCCCATTGTGGAAAGTTCCAGGACTCCTCCCCAGGTAAGGATCAGGGGATCTTCAACAGCTCAAGGAGTGCACCAACTGCTCCAAAATAACCCTGGAGGGCCGGGGTAGGGGGTGAGAGGAGAAAAAAAACACCAAAAATAAGAGAATTTTCTTTATACTTATATAAGTTACCATACGATTACCAGTGTTAAAGGCAACAATGCCCTTACTTCCCGAGTTCCCACAAGGCCAGCATGGAAGCTGCAAGGCGCTCCCAGGCTGGGACAAAGGGCTAGACATACAATACACTCAGAGCATGCCAGATCATGTGATAAATGATAATGCCAGAGCTCACACAGGAAACGACGGGAGCTACAGGCACTAAGAGGCCAGCACCAGCCCAATCACCTCTGGGAAGAGATGGTACCTGGGCTGTATCCTAGGGAATGAGGATATGAGAACCAGCAAATGGAAAACACAAAACAAATGGACCAGCAACGCAAATCAGAGAAAAATGAAGCCAGTGGATAACAAGACAAAGTGTAAACACAAAATTTCATAACACTATTCATATGCATATAGCTTTTGTAGTATGAAGAGACTTAGTGAAAAAGGGTGACTGAACCTAAGAAACTAATCTCCATGTTCTGCTAGGAAAAGGTTCATTAAGAGGTAGAAATTAAGAACATTTCCAGGTAACTAAGATGAGATTGGGCATGAAGTCTAAGGAAGCAAGAGAGGCCAACAGGGACAAGGTCACACACAGGGTGAGGACCTGACTGAGTTGAGGTGGAGTAGATTCAAGACTCACTTAAAGAGGGAAATGACAGAAGGAAGGAGGTTTAGGTCCTTCCCAAGCATCTGGTGACATCATCGAGAACAGGGATACAGGAACAAGAGATGAAAAGAAGGAGGAATATGTTCCTTACAGGATGTGGAAGATTTAGAGAGCCCAAGTAGCCAAGGTGCTACACCCCGCTGGTAACTGGATGCACCCAGTTTGGCTCTGAAGTCAGGGTGGAGGGGCAGGGCAGCACTGTCCCAAAGGCAGGTAGCAAAAAAGGGGACAATGTGAAGGGGGAAGTCTGAAGAACAACAAGCTCATGAAGGGAGGGCAGAGGCATGAGACAGACGCAGCAGCCATATTCCTGTCTTTTGTTTGGCTGGAAGCCACAGGTGTGGGTTCCATTCCAGACCTGAAGGGCAACTAGGGGCAAATGTCATACCATCTCCAGAAGTAAGTCATTGAGGTCAAATACAACCAAGAACCAAAACAGATGTGGTAGTTAAGTTTGTGTGTCAACTTGGCTAGGCCTGGTTGAGTGGCTGGGCAGCTGGATGTAATAATTCCCTATGGAAAGATTGGTAATTATCTCCATGGTGGAATGTACTGGAGTAGCTGAGTAGCTGCTTTAGGGATGTAGTCTGCTTCCCATACATAAGAAACAGCTTAGTGAATGTCTCTAGCTTATGGCTACCCTGCACATAGTCATGTCATTGTTCAGCAGTCTGCCATGCTCTGCTGATCCTGGGACTTTCAATGGACTTGAATCAATGACCTGCCATGTGCTTTGGTAACATCAGGACTGTGCCATTTTATTTGTCGAACTTGGGCTTGTTAGCCTCAGCAGCCAGTAGCTGCCTGAGTGAAGAGATGCTGGGAGTAAGAGGCAGAGCTGAAGCCCAAGGTCAAGGGGGTTTCACCCAGCCCCTAGAACCTGGCACTTTGAACTTGGACTTCTAGCCTCCCAAACTGCAAGAGAATAAACTTGTGTTTGTTCAAGCCATCCCACTTGTGGTAGATTCTTGTCAGAGTGGCACTAGGTAACCAGAACAACAGATAACCTAAAAATCAAAAGAAAGCAAGACAAAGCCAACAATGATAGAAAATGCCAGAGGGAATCAGGGAAGAATCCTACAACAATACAGAATCCACCAAGGTCTCCAAAGCATGAGATCCAGTATGAAAGGCTGAAGAAAAGGAGTGAGAAAGAATGTGGGAAGACTCTGAAAGACTTGCCTGTGGGTTTAGATGAAGAATGTACTAAAATTCTCTCAAATATAATAAGGTTGAGTCTATCTTTCAAGAAAAGCTTCCTCGACTGGTACACCATGCAAACCACAGCCTATATGGCTATGAGACCAAAAGAACTAGATGGTGCCCAGCTACCACTGTCAACCACTTGGAGGGGGCTCTATATAGGAGATCCTGGATAGAGTGGGAGAACAATGTGGAACAAAACTCAAAATCATTTGGGGGGAAAAAAAGGGGGGAGGGGACCAGGTTTGCTGGTCTGATAGAACTTAGTGGAACCACCGAGACTATGGCCCCTAGTTGTCCTTCAGGTCTGGAATGGAACCCACACATGTGGCTTCCAGCCAAACAAAAGACAGGCATATGGCTGAACATTTACCTGAGGTAGATACACTCCTTGGAGAGATCAATCATGGGAGAAAGAAGGGCTGTTTATGCACAGGGAGACAGCTCAGGGGGCATGGGTGTATGGAGGGATGGACACACGGAAGAGGTCGCTGTCAGGAAGAAGTGGGAGGGGAGCTGTTGCATTGGGGTAAATTGCAATCATTGTCATGAGTCAAAGTGTATGTGAACTGCTGTATGCAAAGTGAATTTGCTCTGTAAATTTTCACCCAAATCACAATATAGAAAAGAAAAGCTTCCTCAAGAATCCTGTCATAACACAGGTTAGTGTGGCCAAATAAGAGAAGCTTAAGCCTGCCCTGACTGCCACTATTTTTTGGCCACACTAATCTGTGTTATGACAAGAGGCCAGAAACTGTAGGGATTACAGGGCTGAGAAAGACCCGGCAACACTCCAGAATGCCTGGTCTTACCTGGAACATATAGGTCAAGGCTGTTCATTTTATATTTAGCTATATATTTTGTTTTATATGGTTTTTTGTATCTGCGTTTTCTTTTACAATCAAAGAGAAAGGTAATTATTATATTGAGTTCCACTGAAGACCTAGAATGTACTTACCAAGTAAAAGATAAAGACAGGCTGTTATAAGCTACTAAGTGCTAAGATGAAAACAAGTAAGGGTGGAAGAGAAAAATCTGAGAAGAACCTATACAAAGTTTCCACAACAGTAGTTAAGCTGACTTCAGTGTGTGGAAAGGAGAAAATTCCAAGACTCAGAAAGCCTAAAATAATAAAACTTCCATAAGCACAGAGATCAACACTAGAGTCAGAGGCCAGAATGCAACTAGAAAACCCAAATGAACCAGCAATGCGAACCAGAAAGAAAAATGAAGCCAGTGTGCAAGAGAAAAAAAAAAGACAAAGTATAAACCAGAGTTTTGTAAAATTCTTCATATAGCTATTGTGATATGAAGATGTAAGTGAAAAACAGGGCATGAACCTAAGAAACTAACCTCTATGTTCTGCTAGGAAAAGGGTCAACATGAAGTAGAAATTAAACAAGAAGAAAGGTACACTAAGTTATAGAAATTATATTCAAAATGAGATTAAATAGCATTTTTCATTCCAATATAAGCAAAATAAAATCAGTCAAAGAACACAAAAAGCAAGATGTATAATACAAAAAGATTATGCAAATTGACAACAGCAACAGATTAGATAAGAACCTTAAGGGGCAGTGAGTTTATGTTAAGGGGAAAGAACTCAAAAAAAGGAGGGTAAGAATGGTATACAACTCAAAGAATGTAATCAATGTCAATGAATTGTACACTGTACATACAGAAACTGCTGAATAGGTCTGTTTTGCTGTGTATAGTCTCAACAACAAAATTAATTTAAAAAACAAAAAGCAATTGAGATTATGAATTCTAAGAAGCATAATAATTTGGTACCAAATCTTTAATATGAAAACATATTTAAAAAAGGTTAGATGACCTAAAACTCAAGTTTTTTGATATGGGAAATTTATGTACTTTGGATATTTTTTTTTAATTGTTGTAAAAATATATGTAATACATCTGCCAATTAATTCAACATTTTTCACTTATGCAATCAGATGAAACTAATTACATCCATCATGTTGGGCAGCTATCACCAACATCCACTGATATATTTCCATTTCCATACACTGAAAAGCAGTGCTAGATAACCAAAATTCCCCTCTTTCCCCTTGCTTCCCCCACCCCTGGGACCCACAAATAAACTCTGATTTCTATGTATTTATCTATTCTAAGTATTTCATATTAGTAAGAGCATAGTAATAGTCATCTTTTTGTGATGGGCTTTAGTTCACTCAGCATGTTTTCAACATTCACCCATGTTGTAGCATGTATCAGGAATTAATTTTGCACTGTATGTTCATCTGTTGCTGGGCATTTGGATTGTTTCTACCTTTAAGCTACTGTGAATTGTGTTACCATGAACATCAGTGTACATGTTATCTGTTAGGAGCAATGTTTTTAAGTCTCTTATGTATATACCTAAGAGTGTGATTGATGGATCACATGGTAGCTCTATTTTTAACTTTTTTAAGGACCTGTCAAACTGTATTCCACAGTGGCTATAACCATTTTGGATTCCTAGAAGACTGGGCAATCTATGTCCGTAAAGATTTTCTGCCTCGGAAACCCAATGGGGGTTGCCGAGTTGGAATCAACTCAATGGCAGCAAGTTTGGTTTTCGGTTTACCAGCAATGGATGAGGTTTCTAATTTCTCCACATCTTTGCCAACATTTGTTATTTTCTTTTTTTTTGGATCTTAGCCATTCTATCTAGTGGGAGTGAAGTGGTATCTCATTGTGGTTTCTGTGGAAAAAGTTACCTCTATTTGTAACACTTCAAATCCTGATTTTTTTCAATTCATGTAAACGTTGCTAAATATGCACATGCAATTCTGAAAAATATTCACAACAATACTATGTAAAATCCTACAACATGTATACTGCCCAACAACCAGGGGGGAGGCGAGAGGAAAGAAGAGATAGCCCCTTCCCTAGCTTGTATCCTATTTTTCCCCAAATAGAAAGAGCATCAAGTTGAGCAATTTGACAATTCTTTTCCATTTTGTTGTTCCTGTCTACATGCTCAGTTCTTACGTACTGTGTTTCTATTCCTGGAATTTTTTTTACTTTTTCTTTTTAGAATTCCCATCTTAAATACATGATACATGAACTGTATAAAAACTGACATCAAAACATGAAGAAACCAAAATCTAATGAGTTAAGTGCAAACTGGGAAAATATAAAAAATGGTTTTGCCAAAGTACAGGCATGTGAGTTGAACATTTACCTCAAGTAGACACACGCCCTGGAGAGAACAATCATGGGAGAAGGAAGGGCTGCTTATGCACAGGGAGACAGCTCAGGGGACAGGAGAGTATGGAGGGATGGACACTGGGAAGTGGTAACTATGGGGAGGAAGTGGGAGGGGAGCTGTTGCATTGTGGTAAACTGTGGTCAATGACATGAGACAAAATATATGTGAACTGCTGTATGGAGAGTGAATTTGCTCTGTAAATCTTCACCCAAATCACAATAAAAAATAAAAATAAAAATAAATGGTTTTGAAAAGAATATGGCATAAGAAATAGCTGAATGTTCACTTAAGATTTTTTTCTTTAAAATTGCTTAAGTTCACAAATTAACCAAAATTCTACCTCACATTAAATCAGGTAGGAAAGAGCTTTTGAGTATTACGATCAAAGTTATACCCCGTTATAAAACCTATGAAGTACAGCAGCCCACTTCACCTCGAACTGCATGCCCTTTGTGTACACCACATATTACAAGACATAAATCAGCTCACCTCATGTTCTGAAAAAAGGGCTTTCAACTGCCCCCCGGACCAGTAATCCAAAGCATATGCCAAAAGTCGCATGGCGATTGTATTAATCCTCAAGAAGTTTCCAACAAATACCACCTGGTTAATGTTCTGGGCACAGCAAAAGAAAGGTAGTTAGTTTTTCATCTGAATGTCTGTTCTTCTCATAAAACACAGCATCATGTGCACATGTCCCCAGACAACTCTGGCCCCATTTCAAAGGATGCAGAAAATGTCACAAAAGAAGATAGTAGGAAAAACATTTGTATTAAACATGATAAACAATAACTGGTATTATACAAAGTTTTACACTGGTTAGTAAGAAAAATTGGGGGACCTGAACTCAAAAGAGGGAAAGTGCATGAATAGGCAGATTTTGTAAGACACGTTAACAGGTGTGTGTGTAGGGACCTCACTAGAGATCAAAGAAAGCAAAACTTTAGACCTCTTAAGTTGCCAAAATAATTGAAATTCTACCCTCAAACACTGGTAAAACTGACCCATT
The DNA here is from genome assembly GCF_000298275.1 of Orycteropus afer afer. Classification (NCBI taxonomy): domain Eukaryota; kingdom Metazoa; phylum Chordata; class Mammalia; order Tubulidentata; family Orycteropodidae; genus Orycteropus; species Orycteropus afer. The sequence goes on from NW_006921607.1 coordinate 668,747, forward strand.
CATCCATTGCTGAAGATGACCTAAACCAGTGCAGCCATTCTGCACAGTATCATAGCACCACACATCAAAATTAATAATCATGTTCATATTCTTTAGACCAGAAATCTCACTTCGGACAGCCCACACAAAGAAAAAAATTTGCATCAAGAATAGCATGACGGGCGGGGCAAGATGGCGGACTAGGCAGTAGGATTGCACAGACCCTCTTCAACAAAGAAAAGGGAAACCAATTAACACAGACACAGAAAATAATCTTGGACCCCTGAGCCTTGAAGGAAAGGATGCAGATTTGGACTAAACCCCAACTAGCAGAAGAATTTGCGTGAAAATACCAAAAAAAAGGAGA
>NW_006921607.1:675161-693534 GCF_000298275.1 Orycteropus afer afer
AAAAAAAAAAAAAATAGCATGACATTTTTGCTTACTGCAGAGTTATCATAGGGAAGCAACCAAATGCCTAGCACTAGGTGAATGACTTAAAATGAAAAGAACTCCATCATGAACTACACCCATGAAATTTGTATGTTAAATAGGTACACAAACTAAAATATATGAAAATACATAAGCACAGGAAAGAGAGCATGCAATAAAGGTAAAAGTACTACTAAGATATTCAAATGAAAACATGTTTTTAACTACTGCAAGCTAACACAATGTCTTTTTAATTAAAAGAGAAACCTCTGCTCTACTTTTTAAGTTTCCTTTTTTAAAGCCACATGTTATCTATTTAAAAGAATAATTTCAAAGAGAATTTCTAAATAGGAATAAGCTATAAAGCTGCACCAACTGGATCCAAGTTCTCCTTCCCCAAGGGCAGCCCATTCTTGGTTCTTTCATAGCCCTGTACAATGCTGCTTGACCTGAATGCTACAAGGCAGCACTGTAAAGAAGCTGAAAGCACGAAGATGCAGCTCTGCTGAGCTGGAGGTACAGCCAGGGTGGGCACTCCTGTGCCCGCTCAGTCTTCTCCCTGTGTCAATGACTTCCTCTGGATTCCTTCCCAGAGATTCTAGAGCTCCACGATGAGCATGGCATCTAGATTCGGCAGCATTACCCACCATCACCACCCAACAGGCCCCATCATCTGGGATGCTGGCTGCTACTTTCCTGTACTTTCTCCTCAAAAGATAAAATTTTACTTCTAGATAGCAGCAGTGTTCATCTTCAGTAAGAAAGAAAAGCAAATGAGGTTAATTTACATTTAAAGACTTTTAACTCTGCATTGAACCAAACTCTACCCCATCTATCATTTAGGCACTATTCTGAGAAAACATCATACACAAGGTGGGGTCCACTTAGTAAATTCTGTAGTTATTTAAACGCAAAATATAAATTCTCAGAGCAACAAAAGAATTCTATGTCCCCTTACTTCATTAAGGGCACACATTCTTGCTATTGAGCCAATGTTGTTGGTGATGGTGATCAAAGTTGCTCTGGCGAGGTCCTCTTTACTGACAGCCTCTCGCTTCTCCTTGCTCATCATGTTTCCAAAGCTGTAGTGAAAAAAAGATGATTGCTCATTGCTAAAGCAAAGTAACATAGCCCAACAGAACTTGACTGTTCCTTTACTGAGACAAAACTAACTTCTAGGCAACACTGTTTAGACCTTCAAGTTTCTTATGATAGAACAATAGAGTATCTACTTAAAAAAAAAAAAAAAAAACAGCTTCAAAGAGCTCCTCCAAGTTCTGAATAAGCAGATGGCTTTCCTTCTGGTTACTACTGAAGTCTAGCTTTGGTGCTAGAAATTCACATTCAGTTGGATCTCACCAGACCCACTATAAGGCACCACTACTCCCTATGGAACCAGGAACAGTTCCAGGACACTTTTAATTCAGCTCTAGCTACTCAGAGGCTCATATTCATACCTGGTAAACTGCTTTATCAGAGCAAAGCAAAGTGTGGACAGCTGAGGCCCACAGTGAACTACTGAAGCATTTCAGAATTCCAGAAAAGGTAAAATGTTTCAAAGTACTTGGCAGCAGAACTGCTATGAACCAGAACCAGAACCAAACTCAACCAATTAGAAAAGGAAGTGTTACAAATGAGTGGAAGGTACCAACCAAAAGCTTTACTGTTACTGTGTGCCAATCAAGTCTATCCCAGTTCATAAGGTTTCTTAGCCTATAATCTTTACAGGAGCAGACCACCAGCTCTTTTCTCCCACAGAGCAGCTGGTGGATTCAAACTGCTGACCTTCTGTTTAGCAGCCAAGTGTTTAACCACTGTGCCACCAGGGTTCCACACAGCATTTACAAAGTGCTTAAAGTTTGTAAACAAGCAAGTACATATAAGTGCCTTGTCCATTATTAAAAACTATGTGCCCCAATATACACGTATACATTGTTGTTGTGTTGTTATTTGCCGTTGAGTCGGCCCCGACTCATAGCAACCCCTCCTTGGGTTTCCGAGGCAGTATCACTACGGAAGTAGGATTGCCCAACCTTCCTTCCGAGGAGTGGCTGGTGGGTTTGAACCGCCAGCCTTCTGGTTAGCCATCAAGTGCCTTAGGCACTATGCTACCAGAACTCCTATACATGTATACACATATACATATATATCAACTGTATTTCTATATACCAGCAATGAGCAATCCAAAATTAAATTTAAAAAAAAAAAAAAAGTCCATTTACAATAGCATAGAAGAGAATAAAATGCTTAGGAATATATTTAACAAAGGAAATCCAACACTTGAACACCAAAAATGACAAAACTGTTTAAATAAAGTAAAGCTCTAAATAAATGGAAAGACATCCATCTTCTTGGATCAGAAAACTTATTATCATTGTTAAGATGGAAATATTCTCCAAATTATTTACAGATACAACACAATCCCTATCAAAATCCCAGCTGCCTTTTTTGTAGACATTGACAAGCTGCTGCTAAAGTTTATATGGCAACCCAAGGGACCCAGAATAGCCAAAATAATCTTGAAAAAGAAGAAAAAATTTAGAAGAATCGTATTTTCCAATTTCAAAACATACACAAAGCTACAGTAATCAAAACAGTGTGGTACTGGCATAAGAACATTTGTGTAGCTAAATGGAACAGAATTCAGAATCCAAAAATAAACCCACACATTCAAGGACAACTGATTTTCAACAAGGGGTCCAAGACAATTCCATGAAGGAAAAACATGTTTTCAACAAATGGTGCTGAGACAACTGTGTATCTCTATGCCAGAAAGAATGAATTTGGACCCCCCTACCTCACATCATATGCAAAATGGTCATATGATCACTGACCTAAAATTTTAAAATTCTTAGAATAAAACACAGAAGTAAATCTTTGTTAGGCAGTGATTTTTTTATAATACCAAAAGCACAAGCAGTAATAAAGAAAGTACCTAAACAGACTTTATCAAAATTAAATACTTTTGTGCATCAAAGGACATTATCAAGGAAATGAAAAGAAAATCAATACAATCAATGAAAATACGTGCAAATTTTTTTTTATCTAATAAAGGACTTGTATCCAGAAAACGTAAATTACAACTCTTATAACTGAATTTTAAAAGACAAATAACTCAGTTTAAAAAAGGGCAAAGGATCTGAACAGACAATACTACAAAGATGACACAAAAAATGGCCAATAACGTAACATACTACACAAAAACATCATTCCACATCCTACTTTGGCGACTGGGATCTTAAAAGTTTGCAAGTGGCTATCTAGATGCAATGATAGGTCTCTCCTCATCCAGAGTGACAAAGAATGAAGAAAACCAAAGACACATGGAAAAATTAGTCCAAGCGACCGGTATACCATGCAATCCTCAGTCTATGCAACTATGAGACCAGAAGAACTAGATGGTGCCTGGCTACCACTGTCAACCACTCAGAGGGGGATCTATGTAGGAGATCCTGGACAGAGTGGGAGAACAATGTGGAGCAAAACTCAAAATCATTTAAAAAAAAAAAAAAGAGGGGGGGCCAGGTTTGCTGGTCTTATATAGCCTGGTGGAATCCCTAGACTATGGCTCCTAGCTGCCCTTCAAATCTGGAATTGAACCCATTCCTGTGGCTTCCAGCCAAACAAAAGACAGGCATATGAGTGAGCTGAATGTTTACATTAGGTGGATACACTCCTTAGAGAGATCAATCCTGGGAGAATTGAAGGGCTATCTATGTATGCACAGGAAGACAGCTCAGGGGGCAGGAATGCATGGGAGGGAAGGACACAGGGAAGAGGTGGCTATGGGGAGGAAAGCTGTTGCACTGTGGGAGATTACAGTCAATGTCATGAGACAAAGTGTATGTGAACTGCTGTATGGAAAATGAATGAAATGAATCACAATAAAATTAAAAAAAAAAAAAAAAAAAAGGCCAACAAGCACATGAAAAGATGTTCAATATCATCAGTTATTAACTTGTTGCTGTCAAAGGGATTCTAACTCATAGCAACCCTATAGAGCAGAGAACTGCCTCACTGGGTTTCTAAGGCTATAATCTTTATGGAAACAGACTGCTACATCTTTTTCCTGCTGCTAGTGGTTTTAAACTGCCTATCTTTCAGTTAGCAGCCAAGTGCTTTAAGTAGTGTACCACCAGGGCTCCTTCTCATCAGTCCTTAGGGATACACAAATTAAAATCACATCCATTAAGATGGCTAAAACCAAAAAGACTAATAATAACAAGTGTTGAGGAGAATGTGGAGGAATTGAAATACTCATACACTGCTGGTGGGATTGTAAAATGGTATAGCCACTTTGGGAAACAGTCTGGCAGTTCCTCAAAAGGTGAAGCACAGAGTTACCCTATTACCTAGTAATCCCACTCCTAGATATATATCCAACATATGGCCACATGAAGAGCTATACATGAATTTTCATAACAGTATTGATAATAACCAAAAAGTAGAAACAACCCAAATGTCCATCAACTGATAAATGGATATGTAAAATGTGGTATATATCCATCCAATGGAAAATTATTAAACAATAAAGTACTGACTCATAGTACATCATGGATGAACCTTGAGAACATGATGCTAAATCAAAGAAGGCACATATTGTATGACACTTTATATGACATGTCCAGACAGGCAAATGTACCAAACAGAAAGCAGATTAGTGTTTGCCAAGGACTAAGGATAAGGAGCAGGGCAATGATAGCTAATGGGTACAAGGTTTCTTTCTGGGATGATGAAAACGTTCTGAAATTAGATTATGGTAATGGTTGTACAAGCCTGAAAATATACTACCAGTTGCCATCGAGTCAGTCCAATTCAGGATGACCCCATGTATGTCAGAGTAGAACTGTACTCCACAGGGTTTTCAATGGCTGAGTTTTCAGAAGTACATCACCAGGTCTTTTTTCTGAGGCACTTCTGGGTGCATATGAACAACCAATCTTTCAGTTAACACAAAGCACATTAACCATCTGCACCTCCCAGGGACTCCATAAAAATACTAGAAACCACTAAATTGTCACTTTAAGAAAGTGACCTTTATTTGAGTATTTGAATTATATCTCAATAAAGTTGTTAAAAATTAAAAAAGAGATGGGCTCAATATTTAATATTTTATTTGTGTTTATTCTAGAACATATACATCCTCCTTACCTCGAAGCCACAGCCCAGCCCGGCAGTCCAAATCTCTCATAGTCCCCTCCATAAATGTCTCGTACTAGTTTATCTACTTTGGTGCTATCTCCACGAGATGCCATTTCAAGAGCTTCTTCAAATGTAGTACAGCCAGTAAGAAGACAGCAGAGACCAAAAAAGGTTCCTCCTCCAAGACTGTGATTACAATAAAAATGCAGTATTAGAACATCAACAACAACAACAACAAAGAAAAGAAGCCGATCAGTGCAACAGAAAGAGAACATTTACGACCCCCAAAACAATGTTCATACATACAGATGCCACCAGTAAAAAGTCAATGAATACAGACAGTAACAAGGTGCCTCTAAGACAAATACATATTCATGTGAGCCAACAAGCAAAGTGGCAAAACACTGGGCCCTTGTCCCCGGTGCAGTCTAGGTCTCTGCAGAATGTAAAGAGCCTCAGGTGCAGATTAGCCCATCCCGTGACCTGGGATCATGCTGTCACCTCCACCCTAACTCTCTCCAGGCCTATGCACTGAGTCATTCTCATCCAAGCACCTTCTCACTCTGGCTCCTCAGCCCCTCTACCCTACCACAACCCCTCCATTAATGTATTTTCTCCCCCAATATATTCCTCTCATTCTGCAACTCACACCTGTTTGAAAATGTTTATCCCATTCCCCAGTTCATTTTCCTCAAGTGAACAAGACAGATACCTTCTCACTTTCCACCTTACCTCACACCTCCCAGACTACCCTTCCCAATCCATTTTCTATCAGTATCTCAATTTCTAGATCTCACACCATCCCTTGGCTATGTGTGTGTACATACATACAAAGTTTGTGGGACTCTGCCTTGCCTTCTCAGAGGTACTACCTAGTAGCAGTTTTAGTTAGCCTATATATAACATATCATGAACTATCTAAGGGCAAGGACTATAAGGTCAGTGAGTCTGCTGATATTTTGTAACTACGGTAACAAAATCTTGAGCATTAAGGGTATTAAGCAATAGGTCATGAAATAAGTTTTCAAAGAGACAACATTTGTTTGCATAATCCTAGAATTAAAGCTTTCACATAAATTTAACATGGTCTTAAAGACGTAGTTACAGAAACCACTTGAAAACTCAGTTTTAACCTATTATGATATTACTAATAAACAATGACTTTTCAATAAGAGACCTACCTGGTACCTGTGACTCGCTTGTAATTATCTTTGGAATATACCGCTAAGATGCTGACCCCTGAGCCAATGTTCACCAGAAGCAGAGGATAAGGATTTTTCAGATCAAATGGTAACTTCTGACATTTTTCAGAATCAGCAGGATTTTCAAAGTAATAGCACTGTGATCGTCCATTGAATCCAACTGAGTCAATATATAAAATCCCTTTTATTAAGCAATCTAGTTCATCAAGCTTGCGAAGCTGAAGATCACCTATCTGTAATGAAATAAGAACATATTCAGACTTTTTTTAACAAACTAAAAATTCCATTTACCAGACATCCCCCATACATGAAACAGACCAAAAAAGCACTTATAGATGTGTATTACTTGTGTGTGCATGTTTTATAAACAGACTTGGCAATAAAGACCATAGGGCAAACTAACACTCCCACAGCCCAAATACACACTATACAAATCATAGCAGCAGCTAGAGAGATATGCCCCCCCCCCAAAAAAAAAAACCCACAAGTGAGCTTTTATCAACTAGTCAGCTGCTATCAGGGAAAATGAGGCAGGTACCCAGCTGAGTTCACATCCTTATCAGAAAGCAGATTCCAGGAAATCCAAGTGATGTGAGCACACAGTGGGAGCCACAAGGACTCTGATATCTACCTTCCAAAAGATCATCTTCAAACCCTTGGAACAGTAACAAAATAAACCACATTTTATTATTCAAAATAATTTGAAGCCAATGGGCTGAAGTGTCCAATGACAAGAGAAGATTTTTGTTATCTAAACTGGTTACAGTATCTTGGGAAAGGTGGGGGGCATTTTAGCCGTACTGAAATTTAAATGATTTTTATCAGTTTAATTCTATGAAAACAATAAAGTATTGTTCATATTATGGAACACCATACAATTAACAATGACAAGTATCCTTACCCCTGCAAAAATGACAATGATCAAAAAAACAGAAACAACAAATGCTGGCGACACTGTGACTCTTATCCACTGCTGGTAAGATTGTAAAATGTGACAACCACTATGGAAAATGGTATGATGCTTCCTCAAAAAGCTAGAAATAGAAATACCTTATGATCCAGCAATCCCATTCCTAGGTACACATCTTAGAGAAATAAGAGTAGCAGCACGAATGGATATATGCACACCCATATTCACTGCAATATTATTCACAATAGCAAAAAGATGGAAACAACCTAAGTCTCTATCAATGGATGATTTGATAAACAAAATGTGGTATATATATACAGTGTACTACTATGCAACTATAAAGAATAATGATAAGTCCACGATACATCTTATGTAACATGGATGAATCTGGAGGACATGCTAAGTGAAATAAAGTAATTACAAAAGGACAAATAATCTATGATTATCACTTTTATAAAAAGTCAAGAATAGGTTTACACATAGAAATCTGTGCTCTCTGAGGATACCAGGGATGGAAGGGGGAGGACAGAGATAGCAGACACATGTTAATTCTGGCAAGGGAAAGGCAATTTACACTACAAGAAAGTCAGAATAATATGACCAAGGTAAATGAAGACACTGAGATTCACAAGAATAAAGGACAACTATAGTAAATAGTTGACTGCTAACCAGAAGGCTGGAGGTTCAAACCCACCAGCCACTGCTGGGAAGGAAGGCTGGGCAACCTACTTCCATAGTGATACTGCCTTGGAAACCCAAGGAGGGGTCACTATGAGTCGGGTCTGACTAGACAGCACATAACAACAACAACATAGTAAATGCTATAATACATACAATTCTGCAACAATAACCAAAAATTTGTGAGTGGCTATATAGGTAGTTATGTGTGCTATAGATTAGGCAGTGTTTCATTCTGTAGTACATAGGTGTCACTGTGAGTCAAAGCCAACTCAACAGCACCTAACAACAACATGTATGTGATACAGGTAAGGGAGGGTGCATGGGAGTACATGCACATGTATGTAGGTACAGTTGTGGGTATCTGTAGATACACAGTTATATGTACTATATAAATGTTCCTATATATAATAGGGGAGCTCTGGTAGCATAGTGACTAAGGCACTTGACTGCTAACCAGAAGGCTGGCGGTTCAAACCCACCAGCCACTCCTCGGAAGGAAGGTTGGGCAATCCTACTTCCGTAGTGATACTGCCTCGGAAACCCAAGGAGGGGTCGCTATGAGTCAGGGCTGACTCGACGGCACATAACAACAACAACAACAACAATATATAATAGAGCACACACGGGGGGACAATCATGGAAAATTCTTAGGCATATCAAACACCTCATGGGACTGAGGTTACCAGGCTTGCAGGCTAAGGATAATAGTTTTGGGGGACATCTAGGTCAATTGGCATAACATAGTTCATCAAGATAATGCTCCATCCTAGTTTGCTAAGTAACATCCGGGGTCTTAAAAGCTTACAAGTAGTCATCTAAGATACAACTACTGGTCTCTTCCCATCTGGAACAAAAGAGAATGAAATGAAGGAAACGAAAGACTCAAGGAAGCAAAAGACTCAAGAAAGCAATTAGTCCCCAGGACTAATGGCCCACATGAACCACAGCCTCCCCTAGCCTGAGACCAGAAAAATCAAATGCCTGGTAGTGGTGCCTGGCTACCACTAACAACAACTGTGACTAGGGAACACAACAGAAGGTCCTAGTTAGAATGGTAGAAAAATGTAGAACAAAACTCAAATTCACAAAGAACAACACACTCACTAGTGTGATAGAGACTGGTAGCACCCCCAAGATTAGCACCCTAAGACACCCTTTTAACCTGGAACTAAAGCCACGTCTAAAGGCCACCCTTCATCCAAATAAAAGATTGGTTTATAAAATAAACAATAACACCTGTGAGGAATGTGCTCCTTAGATCAACTACACAAAGCCAAGCAAGCAACATTAGCCCAAAAGCAAAGATGAGAAGGCAAGGAGGAGCAGGCAATCTGGAGGGATGGAAACAGGGAGAGTGCTGACACATTGTGAGGATAGCAACCAAAGTCACAGAAGAGTTTGTGGATAAACTGTCAAAAACTAATTTGCTATGTCAACTTTCACCTAAAACACAAGATGTTTAAATATATATATATATGTGTGTGTGTGTGTGTGTGTGTGTGTATATATATGTGTGTGTGTGTGTGTGTGTGTGTATATATATATATATAATCTTAAGTACTAAAGTGGAAAGAACTCTAAAACATGTTTTTAGTCAAAAAATGTGAGAAAAATTTTATAAAATATCTAATTTGCCTATTTTTATAAAACCATGTTTAAAAGCACATATGTGTCATACAGTCATGCACCAAAAACCAAATAAACCAAATCCACTGCCATCGAGTCAATTCCAACTCCTAGCAACCCCCACAGAGTTTCTAAGGCAGTATGTATTTATAGAAGTAGATTGCCCCGTCGTCCTTCCACGGAGTGGCTGGTGGGACTGAAACGCCAACCTTCTGGTTAGCAGTCAAATGCCTTAGGCACTGCACCACCAGTTATGCATAAAAAATGTTAAAAAGGTACATAAATTGAACAGTGATGCTTTGGAGAGACTTTAAAAGGAGCTTCTATACTTCACTCTATGAACGTCTAACCTATTTGAATGCTTACAAGCATATACAGGCAGTCCCAATGAGATTCGTTCCTAAGTATGTCTTTCAGATTTGTATGCGAGCCGGAACAGGTGCACACAGTTCTTATTTAGCCTTACTTTAGTGCAAGAAAAGGCTTCCTTTTTAATGACTTAAAAACTGCAAGTGGAGATGACTGTGATAATGAATTTGTTGCAAGCAGGGGTGGGTTCAGTCTTTTGACAGTAAGAGCAAATTTACATAAACATAAAACAGATTTTGAGCTGAAACAGCACTACCCCACTCAAAGATGCCGCTCACGTACAGCAGTGGCCCCCACTCAAGGATAATGGCCAACCACACCACTTTGAATCTGTGCAGCTCTCCACGTCCTGCCAATAATTCAATCTCAAGCATCAGGCTCCTGACAGGGCTCACTGCACCTCTCCCGAGTCTCTCATTTTCCATAGCTTTCACCCATAATTCCTCCTGTTCGGGTTACTGTGACAAATCACCCAAACTGTAAAAACTGAAGCCTGTTCCTGTTTCACTTCCTTGGCAATGACAGAACCAGTGTGAATCAGTATGAAGCCCTCTTAAAAGGACAAATAGGAGTTGTCCTTAAGTCAGATATCTGCAACCTGGGGACTGCCTATATACTCAATATTATATGACAAGTACCTCAACCCCTAAAGCACCTGTTCACAGCCGCGTTTGGCCCTGCAGGTTTCCCCCCTTATGTCTAATTCAAGTCCCATGTGATTATACTTACACTCAATTTATTCTGATCCACAGCAGAGATGGTAAATTAAAAACATAACTTCACTTCAATCCTTTATTAATTAATCCCTAATTAAGCATATTAAGTCATGGGCAAAAAATGGAGGAAAGCGGATATTAAGTCACCTTTCTACTGACCAAACCCCACCACTTTTTAAGTGTTCACCACTGTCCTTATTTCCTGCCTTCCATGCCAACACGAATTAAATGTTGATATCTTGAATCTCAATCTGCCAGCATTTTAATTTCTGAGCCAAATCATTTTCCACTGGTGGTCTACTGAAATCCAAGTAGTTTTGTGCCATTATATGTCAGAAAATTGATTTCTCCATTTACCCTCTCCATAATTATCCTTAAGTGCCCTGCTGTACTGATGCTCCCAATGACTCTTAAACTGGTTGATATATTTAGATGACTGAATTCTTACATAATTTCACCATCCCGTTACCCAGTAAATGTAGCACCAACAACAAACTCAAAAGTGTGAGAAAATCTAATTTACGTGTAAAAAGAAACATGGTAACTCAGTATTTTAAAACATATTTCACTGTGGTTTTATTAAATATCAGTCACTCCTAATGCACAAAAATGATTTGACTTTAACTGTTTTCAAGGATAGATGGTGGTGGTGGTGGCTGCCATCAAGTCAAATCTGACTCATGACGACCCCATGTATGTCAAAGCAGAAACATACTCCGAAGGGCATTCCAAGGCTGATATGTCAGAAGCAGATCCATAGGCCTTCCACCCCCTCCCCCAGGTGCCTCTGGATGGACTCAAATTGCCAACCTTTCCGTCAGCAGCTGAGTGCATTAACCATTGTACCAGCCAAGGATACCTTTCAATGAACCTCCGCTAACAGCCAGAATAGCTTCCAAATATGTTACAAAGGGCACATCTACAGGGTTCTGCAAATAAAGGTTTTCTCCCTTACCTATTAATTATGGTCCAGAGTCCACAAAGGCTTCTACGAAGGAGGAAAACCTTTCCTCCTGCTACCTCTCCCTTTATTCACAGGTAGAAGGGAAACTGCTGAAAACTAACCACCAAGGAAAATTCAAGCAGAAGATATAAAACCTTGTTAGATAATATATTTGAATTATGTGTTATAATTATTATGGTCAATTATGGGAGAAAGAAGGAGCCCTAGTGGCACAGTGGTTAAATGCTCAACTGCTAACGAAAAGGTTGGTGGTTCGAACCCACCAGCCACTCCCAGGGAGAAAGATATGGCACACTGCTTCTGTAAAGATTACAGCCTTGGAAACCCTACAGGGCAGTTCTACTCTGTCTTGTAGGGTCACTATAAGTCAGAATTGACACCAGTGGGTCTGGTTTTTGGTTTTTTGTTTATGAGGGAAAGGGGATAGAGGACAAGAAAAGAAGGCAGATAAGGTCACAAGCCATACAATGACACACACAAAAAAAGGCAGACATGGTGAACAACAAAGACAGAACCTCCACCAGACTAATATTCTCATCTGGTAGCATTAAAAACATGGTCACCCATAACATTTTAAATCTAAATCCATACTGCAGCCTGCAGGTCAAGGTCTTATCCACCTCACATGTCCGTTCTCTTACGCATCTCCAATCTATTCCCAAAGGATTTAGCACCACTGCCTTGCTCACTGCAGCCAGTCAGACAGACTCTGAAACTTACCCTTGAACGGAGAGTAGCTAAAGCAAATGGTAGAATCAACAACATAAAAAAGCTGACAGATTTCAAAGAGCAGCTCAAGAAGACAAAATCAATTATTATAATTAAATGTGCAAAGACCTGGAGTTAGAAAACCAAAATGGAAGAACATGCTTGGCACTTCTCAAGCTGAAAGAACTGAGGAAAAAATTTAAGCCTCGAATTGCGATACTGAAAGATTCCATGGGCAATATGTTGAATGATGCAGGAAACATCAAAAGAAGATGAATGGGATACACAGTCATTATACCAAAAAGAACTGGTAGATGATCATCCATTTCAGAAGGTGGCATATCATCAAGAACTAAAGGTACTAAAGGAAGAAGTCAAAGCTGCACTGAAGGAATCGGTGAAGAACAAGGCTCCACGAACTGAGGAAACACTGAGATATTTCAACAAATGGATGCCACACTGGAGGCACTCCCTCAGCTATGCCAAGAGATTTGGAAGACAGCTACCTGGGCAACTAACTGGAAGAGATCCATATTTGTACCCATTCCAAAGAAAGCTGATCTCACAGAATGTGGAAATTATCAAACAATATCATTGATATCACACGCAAGTAAAATCTTGCTGAAGGTAATTCAAAAATGGTTGCAGAAGTTTTTGACAGATAACTTTCAGAAAGGCAAGCTGGATTCAGAAGGGGATGTGGAGTGAGGAATATCAAAGATAATGTCAGATGGATCTTGGCTGAAAACAAAGAATACCAGAAAGATGTCTACTTGTGTTTTATTGACTATGCAAAGGCATTCAATTGTGTGGATCATAACAAATTGTGGATAACACTGAGAAGAATGGGAATTCCTGAACACTTAAATTTACTTATGAGGAACCTGTACACAGACCAGGAGGCTGTCATTCAAACAGAACAAGGGGATATTGCATGGTTTAAAACCAAGAAGGGAGTGTGTCAGGGTTGTATCCTTTCCCCATACTCATCCAATCTGTATGCTGAGCAAATAATCTGAGAAGCTGGACTATATGAAGAAGAATGTGGCATCAGGATTGGAGGAAGGCTCATTAACAACTGAAGATACACAAACGACACAACTTTGCTTGCTGAAAGTGAGGATGACTTGAAGCACTTACTGATGAAGATTAAAGACTACAGTCTACAGTATGGATTCCATCTCAATATAAAGAAAACAAAGATCCTCACAACTGGACCATTAAGCAGCATCACGATAAATGGAGAAACAACTGAAGTTGTCAAAGATTTCATATTACTTGGTTCCACAATCAACACCAATGGAAGCAGCAGTCAAGATATCATACGATGTCTTTCACAAGGCAAATCTGCTGCAAAATACTTTTAAAGTGCTGAGGAGCAAAGATACCTCCTTGAAGACTAAAATGCACCTAACCCAAGCCATGGTGTTTTCAATTGGTTCATTTGCATGTGAGAGCTGGACAATGAATAGGAAGACCAAAGAAAAGTTGATACTTTTGATTTGTGGTATTGATGAAGAATGCTCAAAGTACCACAGACTGCTAAAAGAACAAATCTATCCTGGAAGAAGTGCAGCCAGAATGCTCCTTGGAAGCAAGGATGGACAAACTTCATCTCACCTACTTTGGTCATGTTTTCAGAAGGATGTCATGCTTGGTAAAGTGGAGAATCAACAAAAAAGGGGAAGACCCTCAACAAGATGGAATGACACAGTGGCTGCAGCTATGAGCTCAGGTACAGTAGGGATCATGAGGCTGGTATAGGACCCAGCAGTGTTTCATTCTGTTGTACATAAGGTTGTTATGAGTCAGAGACGACTCAACGGCACATAACAACAATAACTAACAAGTCTTGCTCATAGATGTCGAATGAATGAAAACAAAATCAAATCTGGCCTCTGGGGCCAGACAGGATCTAAAAACTCTGGTTAATATGTGTGCACATCAGAAGGCATTCAAGGAGAGGAGGGCCTGCTGTCAGCCCTCTCAGACTAGCCCTGAAGTCTGAACAGCAATACTTCTGACCAGCCTTCTTATTCTATTTAGTGAACCTGACAGGAAAAAACTGAGGTCAAGAAAAATTATGTGGTAGACAAGAGACTGGAAACAATTTTATAACATGAAATTACGTGACCTTTTAAAAATTATTTTTCAATCTCATTCCAAGATTTAATGATGTTGTTCCTAATAGAGTTCTTTACTCTGCTTATCCCAGACTCAATTTTAGTTTTAATAATAAAAGAACACAAAATGCTGTTTTTAGTGGTTGTGAATCTCACCAACACACTGAAGTGGGCAAAAAAAAAAAAAAAAAAAAACTATACAATGATCTCTACATGGTTAATTCCTAATTATCACTAATTTATATCTAAACTTAGTTTGAGTCAAGAAAACTGAAGTTCCATTAGAGGTGGAAATGATTCCACCAATCCTGCTATTGGTATTATGTTTCACAATTAGATTACCATAAATTGTATATAAGCTAAAGAATGCATACTGTGAGAAAATCCTGCTCAAATTTGTACGCTCCACCTCCAGTAGCACAAAAGACAGTGTGGAGACTCGAGAAGTTTTTATCTCTGCCCATTTGAATAAAAGCAGGCATGTCATGAGTGGGAAAGCGTATAAAGTGCAGATTGCCTTTGCGTCCACACAGAGTCAGGTCCTTCAGCTCAAGGTGCACATCCCGGATGCCCGTGGACCCATAAGCCACATTGGAGGTCAGGTACTTCCGAATACTTTTAAGACTTTCCACTTCTTCCTCCTCTTCTTCAGCAGTGATATCTTTGGGTTCAAAATAAACCAGCTTGACCAGGGTTCCACCAATATCCAAGCCAAACCATGGAAAAACTAAACGGGAAAGGAAAAAAAAAAGTCAGAACGGCTTTTTTTCTAAAAACTGCAAGTTTACACTTAATAAATAGACTTGCAATGTAATTCACATTCTGTGGTTTTCAAGGGACATAATTACAAATAGAAAAGTTTATGGGAAAAGGGGTATGATTCTGTCCAATTTGTGTGTTGAAAAAAAATTTTTTTTCCAATTTAAAAAACTAGGACAAAGATCAAAAAGAAAAATATCAGAATAGTGAATCAACCTAACCCTCTTGCAGACAAGCCCACATTGTTCAGTAAAATATTAAAGTAACAAAATGACTAACCATAAACCTCAACACTGAAAAAGAAAAAAAAGACTGAAAATAATCTCCATCCTTCCCACTGGCTTAAAGGAATAATAAGACTTTTCTGAGCTCGTCAATATATCTTAAACTAGGCCAAAATAAACTATCCAATTATCTCTGTATGGCAATTTCCAAACCCTGTGTAACATATTTCCAATGATCAATTTTGCTCTCAAAAAGTGATATACTAAAGATAAAAGGTTTTAATTAAACTTTACCATCTGTTCTAAAAAAAAATCCTTTCAAAAATTGCTTCAGGAGATTAGATCAAGATGGACTGTATGTCATTCTAGGGTGAGAGTTTACATTTCTCATGAGTTCCCAGCATTTGACTGCTAACCAGAAGGTTGGCTGTTCAAGCCCACAAGCTACTCCGAGGACGGAAAATGGAACAATCTACTTCCATAAGGATTTACAACCTTGGAAACCCAGTGGGGGTTGCTATGAGACACAATCAACTTGATGACAGTGGGTTGTGGTTTTTTTGTTTGTTTGTTTTTTGGTTTTTTTTTTAAATAACCATTGCTGCTGATCCAGGGACCACACTATGAGAACCACTGATCTGGAAGAATGGATGAATGAAATGTATGTAAATCTGGTGAGATGTGGATTAAAAGAATTCTGGATGGTATTTTTAAAAAAAAAAAAGATTGTTTAGACCCCTTCCCACCCTAAATTCTAGAAATGATTGAAGATATAGATTTGGTATATTATTGTCTAAAATAATTCTGAGAAACAAAGAATGGTATATTATCAAAGAACTAGACAGACAGAGGCAGTTAACTGTCCAAATCTAAAATGAAAAAACAGACCCACTGCCTACAGACAATTCTGACTCATAGTGACTGTGGTAGTTCAGTTCGTGTGTCAACTTGGCTGGGCCTGGTTGAGTTGCTGGGCAGCTGGATGTAGTATTCCCCATGATGAGACTGGTAATCAACTCCATGGTGGAATCTACTGTGAGCAGCTGAGTAGCTGCCTTAGGGATGTGGTCTGCTTCCTGTATATAAGCAGAAGCCTTGGGGAATGGTGTCTAGTTTATGGCACACTTGGACCCTGCATGTCACCGTGTCATTGTACAGCACCCTGCCATGCTCTGCCAACCTTGGGACTTACAATGGACTTAACTTAATGGCCGGCACTGTGGTTTGGTAGCATTGGGACTGTGCCTTTTTATCTGTCAACCTTGGGTTTGTCAGCCTCAGCAGCTAGCAGCTGTCTGAGTAAAGAAACGCCTCTAGCTCCAGTGGGCCAGGAGCAGGAGGCAGAGCTGGACCCCAAGGTTGAGGGGCTTTCACCCAGCCCCTAGAGCCTGGTACTTTGAACTTGGACTTAAAGCCTCCAAACTGTAAGAGAATAAACTCCTGTTAGTTAAGGCCATCCTAATTATGGTATATTCCTGTCAGAGAGGCACTAGGTAACCAGAACAGTGACCATCAAGTAGAACTGCCTCCATAGTAAATGTCCAGATCTCTCAAAAGAGGAATGCTATAAAAACTGGAACAGCTATTACAGTAGGAAAAAAGAGCTCTGGTAGTACTGTGGTTAAGGCATTAGGCTGCTAACCAAAAGGTCGCCAGTTCAAACCCACCAACCATTCTGTGGGAGAAAGATGGGGCAATCTGATTCCAAGAAGATTCACACAGCCTTGGAACCCTATGAGGCAGTTCTACCCTGTTCTACAGGGTTGCTATGAGTCAGAATAGACTCAATGGCAAGGGGATTATGGCAGTAGGGGGAGCATATGGGAGTGCTCCATTCAAACTGTAGTCAAGGGTGGCTGCCATGGAGAAACAGGAGCAGGCTCAGGTCAGTCATGGGTGCTCTAGTGGCCAAATGCATTTGGCACAACTGGGCAAGTCAGCCACTACCCTCTACTAACTCAATCTCCACCTTCAACCACAAAAAGCAAACTCTGAGTGAGCAGAGGCATTAAATCAGAATGGACCCAGGAGGCTGCTATTACCCAGAAGGAAGGAGAGTCCTTATATCCCACATCTGACTACACATCCTATCACTCTCCTACTCCATCCGGATAGACTGGTAAACAGAATGGGCATCACTGTAAAGATGATCACTACCAACTATAATCACCAAAGAAGAAATCAACACCTCCAAAACAAGGACCCAAATATCTGAAGAAAGAGTTGCAGGAGCAGAGAGGAGACTTTAAAAAGGGGAGTTAAACTACAACTATATGCTTGATATTATAGAGAACACTGCAAAGAAGGGGAATTCAAGAACATTTAACTGTGCTCATAAGAAATGTGTACATAGACCAAAAGGCTGTCATTCAAAAAGAACAAGGGGATACTACACGGTTTAAAATCAGGAAGGATGTGTGTCAAGGTTGTATCCTTTCACCATATTTATTTAATCTGTGTGCTGAGCAAGTAATTCGAGAAGCTGGACTACATGAAGAACAACACAGGATCAGGATTGGGGGAAGAACCATAAACAACCTGCAATATGCAGATAACACAACCTTGCTTGCTGAAAGTAAAGATGACTTGAAGCACTTACTGATGAAGATTAAAGACTACCATCTGCAGTATGGATTACACCTCAACATGAAGAAAATGAAAATCCTCACAACTGAACCAATAAGCAACATCATGATAAGTGGAGAAGAGATTAAAGTTGGCAGAGATTTCATTTTACTTGGATCCACAGTCAACACCTATGGAAACAGCAGTCAGGAAATCAGATGTATTGCACCGGGCAAATCTGCTGCAAAAGACCTCTTTAAAGTGTTAAGAAACAAAGATGTCACTTTGAAGACTAAAGTGTGCCTAACCCAAAGCATGGTACTGGGCAGTGTTTTGTTGTGCTGTACATAAGAGTCACTATGA
>NW_006921607.1:694589-696795 GCF_000298275.1 Orycteropus afer afer
CACACACACACACACACAAATATATTTAACAGTAAAACAGGCACAGAAATAAATGAACAACAAAGCTAAGAAAATGTCCCAAAAAGCCCTCAAAACTCCTGAATATAAAGTATAATGATGGATCCAGCAATCTCATTCTCAGGTATATACCCAGAGAGCTAATAAAAGAGAGACATATGTACAGCTCTGCTCACTGAAGTATTACTCACAACAAGTTTAGAGCAAAAAAAATGGAAACAACTTAGCACCCTCAACCCCTCAACAGATGAGTGAATAAGCAAACTGCGGTACATACATGCAAGAGAATACTACCACTGTAACCAAAAAGAACAATAATGAGTCTTTGAAACATATTATAACATGGATGGATCTGGAGGAATAATGTTAAGTGAAATAAGTCAATCACATAAAGACAAATATTGTATGAAACTTTTATAAGACCAAAAAACAAACTCACTGCCATCGAGTCGATTCCGACTTATAGCGATCCTCATTGGGTTTCTGGGGCAGTAAATCTTTATCGAAGTAGACTGCCCCATCTTTCTTCCACGGAGCATTAGGTGGGTGTAGAACTGCCAACCTTCTGGTTACCAGTCAAATGCCTAGGCATTATACCACCAGAGCTCCTTAAGAATAGACCTATACTGATAGAGCCTGGTGGAACCACTGAGACTATGGCCCCTAGCTGCCCTTTAGGTCTGGAGTTGAACCCAAACATGTGGCTTCCAGTGAAACAAAAGACAGGCATATGAGTTGAACATTTACCTGAGAGGTAGATACAACTCTGTTCTGGTTACCTAGTGTCGCTCTGACAAGAATATACCACAAATGGGACGCCCTTAACAAACAGGAGTTTATTCCTACAAGTTTGAAGGCTTTAAGTCCAAGTTCAAAGTGCCAAGCTCAAGGGGCTGGGTGAAAGCCCCTCAACCTTGGGGTCCAGCTCTGCCTCCTGCTCTCGGTCCACTGGAGCTAGAGGCATTTCTTCACTCAGACAGCTGTTGGCTGCTGAGGCTGGGAAGCCCCAAGGTTGACAAATAAAAAGGCACAGTCCCAATGTTACCAATCCACACGGCAGGCCATTAACTTAAGTCCACTATAAGTCTCAAGGTCGGCAGAGCATAGCAGGACACAGCTACAAGCAGGGTCCAAGCATGCCATAGGCTAGAGACCATTCCCAATGCTTCTCCTTAAATACAGGAAGCAGACCACATTCCCAACGGCAGCTAGTCAGCTGCTTGTGGTAGATCCCACCATGGAGTTGATTGCCAGTCTCATCATGGGGATTAACTACCACCAGCTGCCCAGCCACTCAACCAGGCCCAGCCAAGTTGACACAAAAACATAACTACCACAACTCCACCCCTTGTCAACTTGGCACCTGTACAGATCTTCTAGTCACCTAGTGCCGCTCTGACAAAAAATATACCACAAATAGGATAGCCTTAACAAACAGGAGTTTATTCTTACAATTTGGAGGCTGGCTTTAAGTCCAAGTTCAAAGTGCCAGGCTGTAGGGGATGGGTGAAAGCTCCTCAACCTTGGGATGGAGCTAGAGGAGTTTCTTCACTCAAACAGCTGCTGGCTGCTGAGGCTGGAAGCCCCAAGGTTGGCAAGTAAAAAGGCACAGTCCCAAAGTTATCAGACCACATGGCAGGCCATTAGCTTAAGTCCATTGTAAGTCCCAAGGTCGGCAGAGCATGGCAAGCTGCTGAGCAACAACACGGCTACATACAGGGTCCAAGCGTGCCATAGGCTAGAGACCATTCCCAAAGGCTTCTCCTTATATACACACCCAAAGGCAGCTACCCAGATGCTTGTGGTAGATCCCACCATGGAGTTGATTTTTAGTCTCCTCATGGGGATTAACTACCACCAGCTGCCCAGCCACTCAACCAGGCCCAGCCAAGTTGACACACAAATCAAACTACCACACACTCCTTGGAGAGAACAATCATGGGAGAAAGAAGGGCTGTTTATGCACAGGGAGACAGCTCAAGGGGGCAGGAGTACATGGAGGGATAGACACAGGGAAGAGGTAACTATCAGGAGGAAGCAGGAGGGGAGCTGTTGCACTGTGGTAAATTGTAGTCAATGTCATAAGACAAAGTATATGTAAACTGCTGTATGGAAAGTGAATTTGCTCTGTAAATTTTCACCCAAATCACAATAATTAAAAAAAAAAGAATAGACATACAGAAGACTT
>NW_006921607.1:709091-713637 GCF_000298275.1 Orycteropus afer afer
CTGAACTATTAAGTATGTCTATGAAATGGGGGGTGTACCCAAGAACATGTATAGGGTTAGCAGACAATGGTCCTGTAAGTTTATGTAAATGAGCAGAATTCCCAGGTGTATAGTAGAGTTGACAAGGGGCAAGGTTGTGGTCACTGCTTGGTCACAGCCAGCTACCCAGAGGGACCAAGTAGTTGAATCTGTGGTCTTGGGACCATAGTCACAGGGGACATCAAGCTCAATTGGCATAACATACTATACAAAACATTGTTCTACCTCCTACTTTGGCAAGTAGCAACTGGTATCTTAAAAGCTGGCAAGCTGCCATCTAGATGCAATGATGGGTCTCTCCTAGTCCAGAGCAAAGAAGAATGAAGAAAACAAAATTCATGGAAACAATGAGTCCTAGTGACTGGTACACCATCCGATCTGCAGCCTATACGACTATGAGACCAGAAGAGCTAGATGGTGCCCGGTTACCACTGTCATCCACTTGGAAAGGGATCTATGTCATGAGACAAAGAATATGTGAACCACTGTACGGAAAGTGAATTTGCTCTGTAAACCTTCACCCATATCACAATGAAAGAAAAAAAAAAGGAATGTAAAATATATGTTTAAAAAAGAAAATATACAAAGAACAAACAATATATACTTTTAAAAAAAGTTCAGTAACACCACTGCCCTTTTAAATGACCAACTGAATAGCCATTCTTTTCACTACCTGATAAAGTCCTCTCCCAACAGCCTGCAGTCTATTATCCTCTTCCTTCTCTCTCCCTTCAACATGTGTTTAAGCAAAATATTTTTAGTAACATACATCTTTTTTTGTTTGCAGTCTCCCTAGATAAATAGAGGGCAGGACACTAACACTGAACAACCATATTATCCAAAGGCATGATTCATACATACAGCCTACTGAAGCCCCTAAAATAACACACTGTACCATTTACACTATTGCATAATAGGACTATTTTTAGACCCTGATTAATGCTTTGCATTTGTTATACATCCAGATGAAAAGCTTCATATAGATTTGAAACTGACAAAACAATAAGTATTAAAAGACATTCTCTTCCATTCTGTCTCTCAAGAATGGGTCACACGAGTAGCGACTGGGATCTTAAAAGCTTGCAAGCTGCCATCTAGATGCAACGATGGGTCTCTCCTCATCCAGAGCAAAGAAGAATGAAGAAAACCAAAGATTCATGGAAACAATTAGTCCTATCAACTAGTACACCATTCGACCTGCAGCCCATATGACTATGAGACCAGAAGAACTAGATGGTGCCCGGCTACTATTGCCAACCACTTGGAAGAGGGTCTATGTAGGAGATCCTGGATAGAGAAGAACAATGTAGAACAAAACTCAAAATCATTTGGAGGGAAAAAAAGGGGGGGCATATTTGCTGGTCCAATAGAGCCTAGTGGGACCACTGAGACTATGGCCCCTAGCTGCCCTTCAGATCTGGGATTGAACCCACATCTGTGGCTTCCAGCCAAACAATGGACAGGCATATGAGGTGAACATTTACCCAAGGTAGATACATTTCTTGGAGAGAACAAGCATGGGAGAAAGAAGGGCTGCTTATGCAAAGGGAGACAGCTCAGGGGGCATGAGTGCATGGACGGATGGACACAGGGAAGAGGTAACTATTGGGAGGAAGTAGGAGGGGAGATGTTGTATTGTGGTCAATGTCATGAGACAAAGTGTATGTGAACTGCTGTATGGAAAGTGTATTTGCTCTGTAAATTTTCACCCAAATCTGATCTTAAAAGCTAGCAAGCTGCCACCTAGATGCAACGATGGGTCTCTCCTCGTCAAGAGCAAAGAAGAAAGAAGAAAAACAAAATTAATGGAAACAATCAGTCCTCACGACTGGTACACCATCTGATCTGCAACCTATACAACTATGACACCAGAAGAACTAGATGGTGCCCAGCTACCACTGTCATCCACTTAGAAGAGGATCTGTGTAGGAGATCCTGGATAGAGAGGGAGAGCAATGTGGAACAAAACTCAAGATCATTTGGAGGGGAAAAAAAAAAACGTGGGAACCAGGTTTGCTGGTCCAATAGAGCCTGGTGGCACCACTGAGACTATGGCCCCTAGCTGCCCTTCAGGTCTGGAATTGAACCCACATCTGTGGTTTACAGCCAAAGTACAGGCATGTGAGTTAAACATTTACCTCAAGTAGACACACGTCCTGGAGAGAACAATCATGGGAGAAGGAAGGGCAGCTTATGCACAGGGAAACAGCTCAGGGAGCAGGAGAGTATGGAGGGATGGACACTGGGAAGAGGTAACTATGGGGAGGAAGTGGGAGGGGAGCTGTTGCATTGTGACAAAGTATATGTGAACTGCTGTATAGAAAGTGAATATGCTCTGTAAATCTTCACCCAAATCACAATAATTAAAAAAAAAAAATTCACCCAAATCACAATTAAAAAAAAAAAAAAAGAATGGGCTACAAAGCAACATATCTCTCTCTCTCCCCCCTACCCCTAGCGCCTAGTGGGCAAAACCAAAAATCCAAACAAACTGAGTAGATTCTGACTCATGGCAACCCAATGCTTATAGAATAGAAATGCACTCCCTAGTGTTTTTATGGCTGTGACCTTTTGGAATCAAATCACCAGACCTTTCTTCCAAGGGGTGCCTCTGGGCAGGGGGTTCAAATCACCAACCTTTCAGTTAATAGTCAAACGTTTAACCACTTGTGCCACCTAATGACTCCCTGTGGGCAGCTCAACCAAATTTGATTTAAAATGGAGGAAAACAAAAAAATGAAAAGTTAGCACCTGATGATAGGCAGTGTCACAGGGCCATAGTATCAGTTCCATTCTACTCCCCAAAAAGCAATCTATTTTCTAAGTTAGTATTGTCAAGCTACAAACAAAAGCTTTGTTTTTTGGACTAATGGAGGTTAAGAATGGTCCGTGATTGGCCTAAGAGTCCACAAACAGCAAGCTCCAAAGATTTCCCTGGTACGCTACAACACTCTTAGGAGTTATCTTCAAAGATTCACCTCGTCCCCTACACTGCCATGAACACTCTGATCTACTACACATCTGGAGCCCTTGATAAAAATGCATGTTCTCCTGATACATGAGTGTTTGTATTTGTTAAAACTGTGCATCTTATATGTCATAACGCCTCAATACAATTTTTCAAATGAAAAGACTTCTTATTCTGCAGACCTGCAGTGTGTATATGTGTGCATGCACACGTGTGTGTAGAAAGTAGGTGGGTAAAAAGCTTTCAGGTAATTCCATCTGAGAAGCACTGCTCCAGACTACATCACTTGTACCTTCTTCCACCTCAAAATGGAGAAAGTCAAGTACACTGAGTCTGAAGTCAGACACCAAGAATCAAAACCCAGCTCTACCACTTACTCACAATATGCCCTCAGATAATTTTACTGAACCTATTTTCCTTATCTGCACATTGAGGATAAAAAAATACCTACCTTGCAGGTAAGTGTGAGACTTTAATTTAGATGTTCATGAAATATTCAGCATAAACTCTAATACAAAAATGTAAGCACTCAGAAAATGGTTCTATGTTACCATTATTAGTGCCTTTGATTCCATCATTTTAAATCAATATTTGATATTTCTCTCAGTCCTGTAAGACGTACTCACCCAATCTAAAACTATGGAAGAATTTCTTAGATTCTGATGCAGTAAGTCTGCAGTAAGGGCAGGTTTGGGATCCACACTGCCCAAGGGCACATATGTGTATGGGTGTGTCAGGCCCCACAAGAATTCCCAATATGAACTGAATAATTAGTAGTGTAATGACATCAGAATGAGGTTTTCTAACCCAAAAGAAAAGTGTTACACCATCCCATAACCAATCTTCCCCACAACAAATGCAAAGAGATTTAGTCTGTACAGATTCAAAGTCAAGATTAGAATATATTCTTCCCAAGCAGTCAAAAAGCTGCCTCTCTAACAGGTGCACACCCCTGCACAGTGAAGAAAAAGCAAATGGAAGACCACCTTATTTATTTCTTTAGCAGGTGTCATTACCTGAGAGATGGTTTTTTGTGATTTATCAGCCAGAGAAAGCAATGAAGGAGAATACAAAACAAACAAAATGAGTATCTGTCTACTTCCAGTGCCAGAGTTGACTCTGATTCATAACGACACTGTATGACAGAGTAGAACTATCGCATAGGGTTTTCAAGGCTGTACATTTTTATGGAAGCAAACTGCCTCATGTTTCTCCCACAGAGCGGCTGGTGAGTTTGAACTGCCAACCTTTTTTTTGGTTAGCAGCTGAACACTTTAACCACTAAGCCACAGAGCTCCTTTCTGCCTGTCTACTTAGTTCCTTTGGGGGGATGGGGAAAAACTACAAAATCACTTTAACAATCTAAACCTGTGTTTTTCAGAGTGGTTTTTAAGTTACTTGTATCAAAACGATATGAACCAGAGTTCCGGCAAGATGGCGGACTAGGCACAAGGACTGCACAGACGCTCTTCAACAAAGAAAAGGGAAACCAATTAACACAGACACAGAAGATAATCTTGGACCCCTGAGCCTTGAAGG
>NW_006921607.1:715587-726035 GCF_000298275.1 Orycteropus afer afer
GTGTCATTGGAATTCCAGAACAGGAAGAGAAAAACAAAACCACTGAGAAAATTGTCCAAGATTTGTTGGAGGAGAACTTCCATGAAATGATGAAAGATGAGAATATCTCCATCCAGGATGTCCAATGAACCCCAAACAGGATAGACCCCAAAAGAAAATCACCAAGACACGTCATCATCAAACTCATCAAAACCTATATGACCATGAGACCAGAACTAGATGATGGCCAGCTACCACTGTCAACCACTCAGAAAGGGATCAGTGGAGGAGATCCTGGATAGAATGGGAGAATAATGTGGAACAAAACTCAAAATCATAAAAAAGACCAGGTTTGCTGGTCTGATAGAGCCTGGTGAGACCCTCTGAGACTGTGGTCTCTAGTTTCCCTTCGGTCTGGAAATGAACTCACTGTGTGGCTTCCAGCCAAACAGACAGGCATATGGGTGAACATATACATCAGGTAGACACACTCACTCCTTGGAACAATCAATCATGGGAGAACAGAAGGGCAGTCAGTATCTCAGATATAGCTCAGGAGGCAGGAATTGCACAAGAAAGGACTACAAAGGGAAGCGATAACTACAGCGAGGAAGTGGAAGAGAGCTGTTGCATAGTGGGGAATTGCAGTCAATATCATGAAAAAAATGTGTATGGGAAATGAATTTCCTCTGTAAACTTTCACCTGAATCACAATAAAAACTAAAGAAAAAAAAAAAAAAGATGTTAAAAGGCAAAAGAAGAAGAAGGAAAAAAAAAAAAAAGGAAAAAGAAGAAAGAAACTGCCAAACTTTTTCTAGCGAAACAGGGCTAAATTTAATCATTCGAATCATATAAAATCTGGGTCATTGCTTAAGACACATGACTATTCAATAAAAACCTAACACATATCCTGCCTTCTCCCCCTCATTTTTACAATCTGTATTTAAACAAGCTGATTTCGTGAAACAGAAATCCAACATAATAAAAATAATTTTTTTTTTTTTTAAATCGAACCATGCGTAAATGCCACTATATTGTAAAGCCCGCATTTGATTATCAAGATAGTTAATACTTTCAACAGTAGCAACGGCTGCAAAACAGAGGTCCTACGTATTAAAGAAGAAAATACTTGGCTGGATCAGAACGCACAAAAAGAAAGCTAATATAAAATGGAGAAACCGATTCTCTAGGAAGAGCATGTATAACTAACTCCCAATGCAGGATTCAGGAAGACGTCGTTTTCCCGTAAAAGAAAAAACCTTAATACCCAGAATGCTACAGCACTGAATCGGAAACATCTGGAAACAGACCGTAGATAGAGGAACTATCTGGGTGAGAGATGACCCACTTCTCAGGAGAAGAAATCACCTAAAGCTTAGAGGTGCACAGAAAACGGAATCCAGTTTTAGGCCAGAAGCAACTCAGGGAACAATTAAATATTTTCTGATAAGGCCGAAATCTTCAGAAAAAAAGAATTTAACGTCATGGAGATTCCTTAGAAACCCACGGACGATAGACATTGAAGATTCCAAGGGGGAGGCCAGCAGGGAGAAAATGAGTCACAAGAAACCTAGAGAATAAAATCATGTGACTCTCGGAAAGCGAATCCTCAAAAAGAGGAAGGAAGGGTCCTGGAAAAAGACCCTCTACTCCGACAACCGGGAAGCACAGACCCAGGCGCCTGAGAATCAAACGAGTAACGGGGGCCAAGGGCCCAAGCTCCGGAGCTTGGGGGGACCCGAGACCTCCAGCCGGTGTTCAACCCACGCACCAACGTGGGATCACCGTTCGGAGGCAGTGTTCCGCGCCAGCACAAGGGAAAACCGGCGGCCGAGTCGAGAGGGAGCCTCGCGGGGCACTTACGCGGACGCTTCTTCCTCAAGCTTTCGACACGCTGCCGGGACACAGACGTGGGGCCACTGTAGGAGCCCGGCCGTTCCCGCCTGGAGCCCTCCGCCGAGGCCCCAGCCGAGGCCCCAGACGCGCTGCTCGCCCGGCGCCGCAGCGGCTCCCGCTGCCGCCCTTCGGGACCCCCGGGCGCCAGCTCCCCAGCCGACGAGGCGGGGGTTGCGGAGGCCCTGCCGTGGCGCTCCATGGGCGCGCCAAGCCGGCCCGCTCCCATCCGCAGCAGCCTGTGCTGCCGCCCGAGCCAGGCCCCCAGCGCCGGATTCCTCGTCGCCTGCTCCCCAGCACCTCAACCCGAGCTGAGGCGCACCCTCGGTCGACCGCCTCTTCCGTTGCGCCAACGACCAACAAACCAATCCGACCAGAGTGGGGTCGGACCGAAGAAGTCGCGTCCAATCGACTCCATGACTCGAGACAGATCGACCGCGCCTCCGCCCAATGGGCAGCTCTCACGGCTGGGCGGGGAGATGGTGCTAGGGAGGGTATCCGGGCTTGGCGGGGGAGGGGAAGGTGCTGTTGGTGAGGGGAGAGTGATGGCGGCACCGCCCAATAGACGCGCGGGTGGAGGGGCCTGCGGCTCCTCTCCCTCTCCCGCCAGACTGGGTGGGTCAACAGGTTGGCGCCCCGGGGCCCCGGAACTCTCCCGGGACGTCCCCGCGCGCCCCTAAGTTCCTCCCCCTTCTCGGTCCCGCGCCTT
The DNA here is from genome assembly GCF_000298275.1 of Orycteropus afer afer. NCBI lineage: Eukaryota > Metazoa > Chordata > Mammalia > Tubulidentata > Orycteropodidae > Orycteropus > Orycteropus afer. The sequence goes on from NW_006921607.1 coordinate 718,169, forward strand.
TCTCCAGCCTAGCGGCGCCCCAGCGTGTGGCTGCCAGTCACTGGCAAATGCACCGCAGTTGACCTTAGCCTTTGTCCCTTGGCCTGGGTCTCAGCGGCCATGTAGGCCGCGGGCCCCTCCGCGCTGTTTCTAAGCTAACACTACCCCGCTACACAGCATCGCCACTGGCGAGTTTGGGCTAAGCCCCCTCCCTACCACCTGCATTGGAAAACTGTTCCGGTACCAGAAGGAATGAAAAGACTGGGGTTGGTCTCCATGGCAACTGGAAGAAAGAGGTGGGTTATAAATCCTTCGCCACCCTCCTGTGGTGAAGGAGGGGGTGTGGAAGCCCGGGAAGCGACGTTGGTTTTTTGAAGGAGAGGCTAGACCCTTTCTGTGTGGTTCGCTGAACCACATAGTATAATTTGGTGACGGCCTTGAAGCCGTGAATTTTTAATCATCTTACTCCTTTCTCTTTGGGAAAGAGGAAATGGACACTTCCAGCCCTGCAAAAGGCCTATCAACCTGAGTTGCCTTCAACCTGAGTCTGCCCAAACCTGGGATGATCCTCCCTGTTCAATACCTCCAAAGCATTCCCTCACTTCGTGGAATTTCACAAGATGATGGGCTTACCTTGCTTCTAATTATTTATTGTTGTTGTTAAGTGCCATGGACTCGTCTCCGACTCATAGCGACCCCAAGCACAGCAGAAGGAAACACTGCCCCATCCTGCACCAGGTTGACAATCCTTGCTATACTGGATCCCATCCCACTGCCACTGTCAATCCATCTCGTTGAGGGCCTTCCCCTCTTTCCTGGACCCTCCACCTTACCAAGCATGGCATCCTTCTCCAGTGAATGGTCCCTTCTGACAACATGACCAAAGTATGTGAGACAAAGTCTGGCCATTCTTGCTTCCAAGGAGCATTCCGACTGCACTTCCTCCAGGACGGATTTGTTAGTTCTTTTAGGAGTCCATGGTACTTTTAACATTCTTCGCTAACACCACAACTTGAAAGCATCGACTCTTCTTCGGTCTTCCTTATTCATTGTCCAACTCTCACATGCATATGAGGCAACTGAAAATACCATGGCTTGGGTCAGGTGTACCTTAGTCCTCAAGGAGACATCTTTGGTCTTCAGCACTTGAAAGAGGTCCTTTGCAGCTGATTTGACCAGTGCTTTATGTTGTTTGATGTCCTGACTGCTGCTTCCATTGGCGTTGACTGTAAAACCAAGCAATGTGAAGTTTTTGACAACTTCAATCTATTTATTAGCTGATTTTTTATTACCAGTTTTATTGCTATTAAGTGCCTACCCTTGGAGATTGCAATGTCCTGGGGTAAAGGGGAAGACCTTATTTTCTTTACCTCTCCTTAATGACTGGTAAGGAGCTCTGATAGCATAGTGGCTAAGGCACTTGACTGGTAACCAGAGGCTAGCGGTTCAAATCCACTAGCCACTCCTAGGAAGGAAGGTTGGGCAATCTATTTCCGTAGTGATACTGCTTCAGCAACCCCAGGAGGGGTCACTATGAGTCGGGTCCGACTCGATAGCATATAACAACACCACAACAATGACTGGTAGTAGCTGACTGAACAAAAAGTATGAGCTTCCCCTGTGCTTGTTGAATTGAATTCCCATGCTCACTCCAAACTAATCCTCCATTACTGTCCAAATAACTCTGGGAACTCCAACACCTGCAGGAAGTGGCCTCAGATAGCCCCTACAAGAGCCAAGAACACATATAAGCTACTCTTCTAAATCACAGTGCTGGGCATTACCTATCTTTCTTCTTCCCCCACCACCAAAAAAAGGGTCCTCCTTGACCTGAGGGAGCTTCCATCATGTCTGTGAGCTCTGATGTTGTTAGGTGCTGTCAAGTAGGTTACTACTCATAAGGACCGTATGTACAACAGAACGGAACACTGCCCAGTCATATGCCATCCTCATAATCCTTGCTATGCTTGAGCTCATTGTTGCAGCCACTGTGTCAATCCATTTCTCTGAGGGTCTTCCCCTTTTTTGCTGACCCTCTACTTCACCAAGCATGATATCCTCCAGGGACTGGTCCCTCCTGATTATATGACCAAAGTATGAGAAATGAAATCTGGCCATTCTTGCTTCTAAGGAGTATTCTGACTGTATTCTCACAACATGGCAGCCGGCTTCCCCTGGAGTTAGTGGTCCAAGAGAACAAGTAGAAGTCACAATGTCTTTTACAACCCTAATATAGGAGGTCATTCTCCATCATTTCTGCAACAGGTCAGCCTTATTCAGTGTGGGAAGTACTACACAAGAATGTGAATACCAGGAGGGAAAGAATCATTGGGGGCCATCTTGGAGACTGGCTACAGTTTGCCCTCTAGCCTCCAGTAATTCATATCCTCATCTCATCCTACTCTCTAGGAGCCAGGTGACAGACCCTCTGAGTTTCCATTGTGTTTTCCTAAGCTAACGTAGAGCATCAATGGGGAATAAAAATTAAGGTATAATCACAAAAGTATGAGGCTACAGAGGTTCACAAACCAAGCTCTTTCTCCTTTCATTGAGCTCCATAGGTATCAGGGAATATGAGGGGTGTAGATCAGGCCCCTTTCAAGCACACCACCTTTTTTCCCAAGGTGCATGTATGAGGGGAATTTATAAAAACCTTGCCTGCTGTCTTTCCCAAAGGACAAAGAACTTAAGCCCCTAGACACTCTTCCAATGGCTGACCTCTGATCCAGGGTCCACAGAAGAGACGGAGAAAATGTGTGTCATATGTGCTAGCATGTGGCATCTTGGTGTCCTCGCCACAGCTTACAGACAAGATGAGAGCATTGCCTGCTTTTACAAGTAAGTCTCAACTTGTCTCAGAAGAACAGGAAAAGAAAATTCAAGAGGAAATATGATCCATCTAGATGCAACGATGGGTCTCTCTTCGTCCAGAGCAAAGAAGAATGAAGAAAACCAAAGATTCATGGAAATAATTAGTCCTCACAACTGGTATACCATGCAATCCTCAGCCTATACAACTACGAGACCAGAAGAACTAGATGGTGCCTGGCTACCACTGTCAACCACTCAGAAAGGGATCTATATAGGAAATCCTGGATAGAGAGGGAGAACAATGTGGAACAAAACTCAAAATCATTTGGAAAAAAAAGACAAGGTTTGCTGGTCTGATGGAACCTGGTGGAACCACTGAGACTATGGTCCCTACCTGCCCCTCAGGTCTAGAATTGAACCCACACCTGTGGCTTCCAGCCAAACAAAAGACAGGCAGAAAGGCTGTTTATGCACAGGGAGACTGTTCAGGGGACAGGAGTGTGTGGATGGATGGACAGAGGGAAGAGGTAATTATCAGGAGGAAGTAGGAGGGGAGCAGTTGCATTGGGGTAAATTGTAGTCAGTGTCATGAGACAACGTGTGTGAACTGTATGGAAAGTAAATTTGCTCTGTAAACTTTCACCCAAATCACAATAATTAAAATATATATATATGAATTTAGGTATCAGGGAATATGAGTCAGAGTTGCCTAGGACTGGAAGATAGTCTTCCTTCCCAAATATTGAAAAAGTTGAATATAATCTCTTTATTTTCAAGTTCCAGGCCTATCTTTGATAAATATCCCTGATTTTGGGTACTGTTAATTTCTAGATAAACACTAATGTGTTCCCTTTAATAGTTATTACTTAGAAAAACAATCTGTGCCCAAGTAAGTTTAGGAAATAGATAAAATTAAGTGCAGTTTATCAAAGCTTTCGATATGTTTGAAGGGCATGATGACTCACCAAGAGGAGGCTGGAGTATGTACCTGTTTTCCAAATGTATTTGACCATGGTGCCCTTTTTTCACTGAACTTTTTACTCAGAACACACTTTGAGAATTTCATCTCTGAGTGGAAAAACTGCATGCAACTCTGTTATAGGCAGTAAAGACCTGGTTCTGTACATTTCGAAAGCCTGATGACTAGTATCATTATTTTCACTCCCAAATAAACCTATTTGTAGAAGCATCTGTTTCCTGAAAACAAGTTTGTCCTCATTTCTCTAAACAGCTCCACGCTCCTTAGTTCATTAATGGTACTGTTATTTCTGTTTCCCTGAGTAACTTGATTCGTCTCTTTCCTTGAGCCTCACACTGTTTAATAGAAATACAATGCAAACCCCATGTGTCATTTTAAATTTTCTAGTAGCCACATTTAAAAAAAAAAAGAATGGTGAAATAAATAATGTATTTTATTTAACCCCATGTACTCAATAACATTTCAAGTGCTCAGTAGCCACATGTGTCTAGTTCTATTGAACAAAGATGCTCTCTCTGATCAGGAATTGATTTTAATTGCCTCCTGCCTCCACTTTCTCTACTCTGCAGGCCAACTGCTGTAGGTTCTATTCATTTCTCGCTATTTACAAGTTTTTGATGACTTCTTTGCCTACAGAATAAAGCCCAAACAATTTAACATCCTTGGAACCCCACCATTTAGCATCTTCCCACTTTTCTTCATTACTTCCCATTTGCTTTCATATCATGTTCCAGCAAAACAAATCTTGAAATATGGCTTGCTCTTAACCCAATTCTGATCCTTGGCTCGCTCTTTTCTTGCCTCTATATGAAATTCCTTTACTCCACATTTCTACTTGTCCAAAATATAACCCAACTTCCATGATTTAACCCAAATGATGATGTTAGGTGCCATCAAGGCAATTCCAACTCATAATGACCCCAAGTGACAGTGGAACTGTCCCATAGGGTTTTCTTGGCAGTAATCTTTATGCAATCGGATCACCAATTCTTTCTCCCTCGGCCACTGGGTAGGTTCAAACCGCTAACCTTTCAGTTAGCAACTGAGCTCTTTTGTGTGTGTGTGTGTGTGTGTGTGATTTGGGTGACAGTTTACAGAGCAAATTCACTTTCCATACAGTGGTTCACACACACGTTATCTCATGACATTGACAGTTTACCCCAGTGCAACACCTCTCCTCCCACTTCCTCCCTATACTACCTCTTCCCTGTGTCCATCCCTCCGTGCACTTCTGCCCTCTGAACTGTCTCCCTGTGCATAAAAAGCCCTTCTTTCTCCCATGATCTCTCCAAGGAATGTATCTACCTCAGGTACATGTTCAACTCTTATGCCTGTGTTTTATTTGGCTGGAAGCCATAGGTATGGGTTCAATTCCAGACCTGAAGGGCAGCTAGGGACCATAGTCTCTGGTTCCATGAGGTTCTATCAAACCAGCAAACCTCGTCTCTTTTTTTTTTTTTTTCACATGATTTTGAGTTTTGTTCCACATTGTCAGTTAGCAACTGTTCTGGTTACCTAGTGCTGCTCTGATAAGAAAATACCACAAATGGGATGGCCTTAACAAACAGGAGTTTATTCTTACAATTTGGAGGCTTTAAGTCCAAATTCAAAGTTCCAGGCTCTAGGGGCTGGGTGAAAACCTCAACCTTGGGGTCCAGTTCTGCCTCCTGCTCTCGGCCCACTGGAGCTAGAGACATTTCTTCACTCACACAGCTGTTGGCTCCTGAGGCTGGGAAGCCCCAAGGTTGACAAGTAAAAAGGCACAGTCCCGATGTTACCAATCCACACGGCAGGCCATTAACTTAAGTCCACTGTAAGTCCCAAGGTCGGCAGAGCATAGCAGGCTGCTGAGCAACGACATGGCTACATGCAGGGTCCAAGCATGCCATGGGCTAGAGACCATTCTCAAAGCTTCTCCTTATATACAGAAAGCAGACCACATACCCAAAGGTAGCTACTAAGCTGCTCCCAGTAGATTCCACCATGGAGTTGATTACCACTCTCATCATGGGGAATACTACATCCAGCTGCCCAGCCACTCAACCAGGCCTAGCCAAGTAGACATACAAACATAACCATCACAGCAACTTAGCTCTTAACCATTCCACCACCAGGGCTTCTTATCCCAAATGATACTGCCTTCATAAGTCTTCATTGATTACCACATAAAGTCTGTTACATCATGCTTAATGCATTTATTGCATACGTCCTTATCTTAAAATTCTTATTGTTTGTGTTTTGTAATCCCAACTAGATTATGAGAGCTATTAGAATGAACCAAAAAAACAAACTCATTGCCATTGAGTCAGATCCAACTCAGTGACCCCTTCTTGGGTTTCCGAGGCGGTATCGCTACGGAAGTAGATTGCCCAACCTTCCTTCTGAGGAGTGGCTGGTGGGTTTGAACCGCCGGCCTTCTGGTTAGCAGTCAAATGCCTTAGGCGCTATGCCACCAGAGCTCCTTTCCTGCATTTTCCCATCTCCCACTATGCCTTTCACAAAGCAAGCATGCATGCATACATGCACAATGTGTTGATGAATGATTATAGTAGCAATGGCCACTGTGAGATCCTTTAAATACTAACATCTTTGTAGTGGACAGTGTTTACTATCTACCCAGCCCAAATCCATCCCCTCTTCCCTCAGAAATCCCCCCTACCAATCTACAGATTAGGCCCCAGCAGCCATGTTTGTACTTCGTAATCCCACCCACTTAGAATAGAGACTCACTTCTGAAAGTGTGATGCCACATCCCCCTGTAGGCAAAGAATCAGAGAAAAGAGAAAACTGATCTGCACAGAGATCCAAGAATGAACAGATGCACAGAGCAAAACAGAAAAACCGACTGTCAGATCTCCCAGTCCTGGTTTCCTATTTTCCTGGGCTGAATACATCCCTGTCTTGGGGTTCCATAGGTTCTCCTCTGTAATGTTAGAATGCATTTTTCTTTCTCTTTTTTGTTTAACTTACATTGTCTTCTATTACTTGGAAAAAAAGAATCTTAAAACAATCATGATGGAGACCATGCCCTCATTATCAAGGCCACTTATCCTGTCCTTGCCTACCGTAAGGGCTCAGAGACCATTTCTCAAGGATTCTCAAATTTCAAGCAACTAAAGAGGATAAAATGCACAAAGGAAGAATTGTCTACATCATTGTGGCAAATGGAGTTGTCTACAGAACTTTCCCTATCTGTGTTCCCTGCTCAGAATTCCTGTCCCTGGTCATACTAACAGAGAACATCAGTCTGCATTAATGAAAGGTGTGAAATTAACTTAATGAAATACTGTTTTCCATTACTCTCACACATTGACCCTCACACATTGACTTTAATGAATGGTTTATAAAGTATCATCAAGAGGTCTTTATATAAAGAATAGATGATGTGCTTAATGTTTGCAAGTTAATGGGGTGCTACTCAACTTCTTCAAAGGTATTTTTTTACTTAAAGTAGACCAAACATCCCCGTGTCAGTCTTCATCCAATTATTGCAGCAAAAGCACTTTTCCCTGGTTCTCCCTACCTTAAGACCTTCTTATCTGCTATTTCTGCCTTGAGAACTTCCAGGAGTTCTGGTAGCATAGTGCCTAAGGCATTTGACTGCTAACCAGAAGACCAGAGGTTCAATCCCACCAGCCACTTCTTTGAAGGAAGGTTGGGCAGTCTACTTCTGTAGTGATACAGCCTCGGAAACCCAAGGAGGGCTCCCTATGAGTCAGGTGTGACTATGAGTCGGGTCTGACTCGAGGGCACATAACAACAAGAAGAAGAGAACTTCCACACCCCAGGGCACCATCTTCACCTCCACTTCTTTGGCCCTTTTCATACACAGGTTTCAGCTTAAATATTCTCTCCTTTAGAGAATCCCCTCACTACCACCCTAAGTAGGTATTGTTTCCTCTCCCTACCTATCCCCCACTGTGATGGTTGGAGCTGTATGTCAACTTGGCTGGACCCCAGTTCTGGGTGGTTGTTCCCATGATGGGATCAGATGACTGAGTTCTGAGTGGCCAGTCTGCCCAAGGGGAGTTTCCTTAGGGGCGTGCTTGCAATGATATTCCAAGGACAATCTGGAAGAACGGCATTCCGAACTACAGA
>NW_006921607.1:727935-731596 GCF_000298275.1 Orycteropus afer afer
ATCCCTGAGGGTGGGACTCACCTGTCAGCATTTTTAAAAAAACATACTCCCCAGGTTATTCCTGTGTACAGTCAAGATGGAAAACATTCTAGGCCAGCCTCGCTTGTCTCAGGCCTCATTCCAGACAACCTTATCAGCATTTTTAGCAAGAGCTCCAAGTGATTCATATATGTGTTAAAGTTTGTAAAACTTTAAAACATAAACCTTGGTTCTTATCCTGACTACACCAGCTAAGTGACTGAGCAACTGTTCACCCTTGCTAAAACTTGAGTTAAACAAACTGTGTCAGGTCCACACAATGGAATACTATGCAGCCATTAAAAAGAATTTGGAATAGCTTTGTATACTGTAAAGGAGCTCTGGTGGCATAGTGAGTAAAGCATTTGGCTACTAACCAGAAGGTTGGTGATTCAAACCCACCAGATGATACATGGGAGGAAGATGAAGCAATCTACCTCTAAAGATTTACAGCTTTGGAAACCCAATGAGAGTCACTATGAGTCCAAACCTACGCAATGAATGGCAGTAGGTTTGGTTTGGTTTTGGTTTATATACTCTAGAGTGATCTCCACAAAATTTTAAGTGGAAAAAAAAAAAAAAAAAAACAGCCTTGGGGAAATATTAAAGGTCTTCTGAAATATCTTTTATTATTATTATTATTCAGCCTGTTTACTTACCCATCTATCTACCCACAAATAAATGCTGGCTATTATTGGCAATGCAGTACTGTACATGCAAAAGGGTTTATCTTTGTTGTCTGTACCTCCTGTGCCCACCACTTGTCTGTCAGTTTGTCATACTGTGGTGGCTTGTGTGTTGCTGTGAAGCTGGAGGCTGTGCCACTGGTATTTCAGATACTAGCAGGGTCATCCATGGTGGACAGGTTTCAGCAAAGCTTCCAGACTAAGACAGACTTGGAAGAAGGAAGGGGCCATCCACATCTCAAAGAATTGGCCAGTGAAAACATGAATAGCAGTGAAATGCTGTCTATTACTGGAAAACTTGATGAGTAGCCCTGTAACATTATCTGATATAGCACTGGAAGATGAGTCCCTCAGGTTGGAAGGCACTAAAAATACTACTGGGGAGAGCTGCCTTCTCAGAGTAGAGCTGACTGTAATGATGTGGATGGAGTAAAGTTTTCGTGACTTCTATTTGCTGATATAGCATGACTCAAAATGAAAAGAAACAGCTGCAAACATCCATTAATTATCAGAACATGGGATGTATGAAGTATGAATCTAGAAAAATTGGAAGTTGTCAAAAACGGAACACATAAAGATTGATGTCCTAGGCATTGGTGAGCTGAAATGGACTGGTTTTGGCCATTTTGAATCAGACAATCATATGATCTACTATGCCAGGAATGACAAATTGAAGAGGAATGGTGTGGCATTCATCATCACAAAGAATATTTCAAGATCTATCCTAGAGTACAATGCTGTCAGTGATAGGATAATATCCATGCGCCATACAGAAGACCAGTTAATATTACTATTATTCAAATTTACACATCAATGACCAAAGCCAAAGATGAGGAAATTTAAGATTTTTACCAACTTCTGCAGTCTGAAACGGACCAAACATGCAATCAAGATGTGTTCATTATCATCACCGGTAGCTGGACAAAAAGGCCTTGGTGATATAAAGAATGCTGTAGATCGCATGATAGAATTTTGCAAGACCAACAACTTATTCATTGCAAATACCTTTTTTCAACAACATAAACAGTGGCTGTACACATGGACTTTGCTACATAGAGTACACAGGAATCAGATCAACTACATCTGTGGCAAGAGGTGATGGAAACGCTCAGTATCTTCAGCCAAAACAAGGCCAGGAGCTGATTGTGGAACAGACCATCAGTTGCTCATATGCAAGTTCAAGCTGAAGTTGAAGACAATTAAAACAATTCCACAAGGGTCAAAATATAACCTTGATTATATCCCTCCTGAATTTAAAGACCATCTAAAGAATAGATTTAATGCATTGAACACCAATGACCAAAAACCAGAGGAATTGTGGGATGACATCAAGAACATCACCCATGAAGAAAGCAAAAGGTCATTAAAAAGAGAGGAAAAGAAGAAAAGATCAAAATGGACATCAGAAAAGACTCTGAAACTTGCCCTTGAACAGACAGTAGCTAAAGCAAATGAAAGAATTGACAAGATAAAAGAGCTGAACAGAAGATTTCAAAGAGCAGCTTGAGAAGACAAATCAATTATTATAATGAAATGTGGAAAGACCTGGAGTTAGAAAACCTAAAGGGAGGAACATACTCTGCATTTCTCAAACTGAAAGAACTGAAGAAAAAAGTCAAGCCTCAAGTTGCAATATTGAAAGAGTCTGTGGGCAAAATATTGAATGATGCAGGAAACATCAAAAGAAGATGGAAGGAATACACAGTCACTGTACCAAAAAGAACTGGTTGATGTTTGTCTATTTCAGGAGGTGGCATATGATCAAGAACCAATGGTACTGAAGGAAGAAGTTGAAGCTGCACTGAAGGAATTGGTGAAAAACAAGGCTCCAAGAATTGACAGAATACACATTGAGATGTTTCAGCAAACAGATGTCATGCTGGAGGAACTCACTCGTCTATGCCAAGAAATTTGGAAGACAGCTACCTGGCCAACTTACTGGAAGAGATACGTATTTGCACCCATTCCAAAGAAAGGTGATCCCACAAAATGTGGAAATTATCAAACAATATCATTAATATCATACACAAGTATAATCTTGGTGAAGATAAATAAAAAATGGTAGCAGCAGTATATTGACAGAGAACTTCCAGAAATGCAAGCTGGATTCAGAAGAGGATGTGGAATGAGGAATATTATTGCTGATATCAGATGAATCTTGGTTGAAAGCAAAGAATGCCAGAAAGATGTCTACTTGTGTTTTATTGACTATGCAAAGGCATTTGACTGTGTGGATCATTACAAATTATGGATAACATAGTAAGGATTGGGAATTCCAGAACACTTGATTGTGCTCATCAGGAACCTGTACATAGACCAGAAGGCTGTCATTCGAACAAAACAGGGGGATACAACATGGTTTAAAATCAGGAAGGGAGTGCATCAGGGTTGTATCCTTTCACCATATTTATTCAATCTGTATGCTGAGCAAATAAACCGAGAAGCTGGACTATATGAAGAAAAGTGGGGCATCAGGATTGGAGAAGGCTTATTAATAACTGGAGATACACAAACGACACAACTTTGCTTGCTGAAAGTGAGGATGACTTGAAGGACTTACGAAGATTAAAGACTATAGTCTGCAGTATGGATTACATCTCAACATAAACAAAACAAAAATCCTCACAACTGGACCAATAAGCAGCATCATGATAAATGGAGAAAAGATTGAAGTTGTCGAAGACTTCATGTTACTTGGTTCCACAATCAACACCAATTGAAGCAGCAGTCAAGACATCAGAAGACATATTTCACTAGGCAAATCTGCTCCAAAAGACCTCTTTAAAGTGCTGAAGAGCAAAGATGTCTCTTTGAAGACTAAGGTGTGCCTAACCCAAGCCATGAGTATTTTCAATTGCCTCATATGCATGTAGGGGCTCTGGTAGCATAGTGCCTAAGGCACTTGACTGCTAACCAGAAGGCTGGTGGTTCAAAGCCACCAGCCACTCCTCGGAAGG
>NW_006921607.1:732556-735308 GCF_000298275.1 Orycteropus afer afer
TAGTGATACTGCCTCAGAAACCCAAGGAGGGGTCACTATGAGTCAGGGCTGACTCGACGGCACATAACAACAACAACAACAACATCTAGAAAGGAAAGAAAAATGTGGACTTCTTGTTATTATAGAAAATTTCAAAAAATACAAAAGTTAAGTATCACGAACCCTCATGTACCAGTCGCCCAACTTCAGTAATAAACTGATGGCCTTTCTCAGTTCTTTACCACTTCCCTGACCCCAGTGGATTATTTTGAAATCAATCTTCAACAAATTATTTCATCTGTAAATAGTATAGGGTGCTCTGTCGGCGTAGTGCCTAAGGCTTTGACTGCTAACCAGAAGGCTGGCAGTTCAAACCCACCAGTCACTCCTCGGAAGGAAGACTGGGCAATCTACCATAGAGATACTGCCTTGGAAACCCAAGGAGGGATCGCTATGCATCACAATTGATTTGACGTGATGATGGTGAGTACTTTTTTCTAATCGTGAGTACTTTGCACATGTTATCAGGAGGGACCAGTCCCTGGAGAAGGACATCTTGCTTGGTAAAGTAGTTGTTGCTACGTCCTGTCAAGTCACTTTTGACTCATAGCTACCCTATGTACAATAGGACAAAACACTTCCTTGTCCTAGACCATCCTCACAATAGTTGCCATGCTTGAGCTCATTGTTGCAACCACTGTGTCAGTTCATTTTGTTGAGAGTCTTCAACTTTTTGCCAACTCTCTATTTTACCAAGCATAATATCCTTCTCCAGAGACTGATTCCTTCTGATAACATGACCAAAGTATGAGAGACAAAGTCTGGCCTTTCTTGCTTTTAAGGAGCAGTCTGGCTGTATTTCTTCCAAGACAGATTTGTTCATTCTTCTGGCAGCCCATGATATATTCAACATTCTTCACCTACACCACAATTCAAAGGTAATAATTCTTCTGTAGTCTTCCTTATTCATTGTCTGGCTTTCACAAGCATATGAAGCTATTGAAAAGGCAATGACTTGGGTCAGGTGCTTCTTAGTCTTCAACCCACTGCTATAGAGTCGATTCCAACTCACAGCAACCCCTATTGGGTTTCCAACCTTTATGGAAGTAGACTGCCTTATATTCCTCCCATGGAGCAGCTGGTGGGTAAAGCCAAATGCCTCACCCTCTACACCACCAGAGCTCCTTTAGTCTTTCTAGGTGACATCTTTACTCTTTTACACTTTAAAGAAATCTTTGTCAGCAGATTCACCCAATGCAATACGTCATTTGATTTTTTGACTACTGTTTCCATGGTTGTTGATTGTGGATCCAAGTAAAATGAAATCCTTGAAAACTTCAGTCTTTTCTTTATTCATCATGATGTTGCTTACTGGTCCAGTTGTGAGGAATTTTGTTTTAGGTTGAAATGTAATCCATACTGGAGGCTGTAGTCTGACCTTCATAAGTAAGTGTTTCAAGTCTTCTTTGCTTTCAGCAAGCAAGGTTGTGTCATCTGCACATTGTTAATGAGTCTTCCTCCAATCCTGATGCCACATTCTTCATATAGTCCAGCTTCTTGAATTATTTGCTCAGCATACAGATTGAATAAGTATAGTGAAAGGGCACAACCCTGATACACATCCTTCTTGATTTTAAACTATGCATTACCCTTTTGTTCTGTCCAAATGATTTCCTCTTGGTCTATGTACAGGTTTCTCATGAGCACAATTTAGTATTCTGGAATTCCCATTCCTCACAATGTTATCCATAATTTGTTATGATCCATGAAGTCAAATGCCTTTGCATAGTCAATAAAACACAAGTAAACATCTTTCCGCTGTTCTTTGCTTTCAGCCAAGATCCATCTCACATCAGCAGTCAGTCATATCCCTCATTCCACATCCTCTTCTGAAGCCAGCTTGAATTTCTGGCAGTTCCCTGATAATGTACTACAGCAAATGATTTTGAATTATTGTCAGCAAAATTTTACTTGAGTATGATATTAATGATGTTGTTCAATAATTTCCACATTCTGTGGGATCACCTTTCTTTGGAATGGGCATAAATATGGATCTTTTCCATTCAGTTGGCCAGGAAGCTGTCTTCCAAATTTCTTGACATAAATGAGTGAGCACTTCAGCCTTGCATCTGTTTGTTGAAACATCTCAATGGGTCAATTCCTGGATCCTTGTTTTTCACCAATTCCTTCAGTGCAGCTTGGACTTCTTCCTTCAATACCATTCATTCTTGATCATATGCTACCTCCTGAAATGGTTTAATGTCAATCATTTTTTTTGGTACAGTGACTCCTTTGATGTTTCCTGCATCATTCAATATTTTGCCCATAAAATCTTTCAATATTGCAACTTGAGCCTTAAATTTATTTTCTTCAGTTCTTTCAGCTTGAGAAATGCTAAGCATATTCTTCCCTTTTGATTTTCTAACTTCAGGTCTTTGCATATTTCATTATAATGCTTTGTCTTCTCGAGCTGCCCTTTGAAATCCTCTGTTCAGTTCTTTTACTTCATCATTTCTTCCATTTGCTTTAGCTACTCTCCATTCAACACCAAGTTTCAGAGTCTCTTAGACATCCATTTTGTTCTTTTCTTCCTTTCTTGTCTTTGTAAGAATCTTTTGCTTTCTTCATTTATTATGTTCTTGATTTCATCTCACAGTTTGTCTGGTCTTCTTCAGTCACTGGTAATCAATGTGTCAAATCTATTCTTCAGATGGCCCCCAAATTCAGGTGGGATGAGCTCAAGGTCATATTTTGGTTCTTTTTTTTTTTTTTT
>NW_006921607.1:740208-744723 GCF_000298275.1 Orycteropus afer afer
GATTATCTTCTGTGTCTGTATTAATTGGTTTCCCTTTTCTTTGTTGAAGAGGGTCTGTGCAATCCTTCTGCCTAGTCCGCCATTTTGCCCCGCCTCTCCATATTTTGGTTCTTGTGGACTTGTTTTAATTTTCTTCAGCTTCTTCAGTTAAACTTGCATATGAGCAATTGATGGTCTGTTCCACAGTTGGCCCTTGGCCTTGTTCTAATGATACTGAGCTTCTCTATTGTCTCTTTCCACAAATGTAATCCATTTGATTCCTGTGTATTCCATCTAGTGAAGTCCACATGTATAGTCACTTTTTACATTGTTGAAAAAGATATTTGCAATGAATAAGTCATTGGTCTTGCAAAATTCTATCATGCGATCTCCTGCATCATTTCTACAACCAAGGCTGTATTTTCTGACTACCAATGCTTCTTCTTTGCTTCCAACTTTTGTATTCCAAACATCAATAATTATCAATACCTCTTGGTTGCATTTTTGGTCAATTCCAGACTGCAGAAGTTGGTAAAAATCTTCAATTTCTTCATCTTTGGCTTTAGTGGTTGATGCTTAAATTTGAATAATAGTAGTATTAATTAGTCTTCCTTGTAGGCTTATGGGTATTATTCCACCACTGACAGCATCATACTTCAAGATAGATCTTGAAATTTGCTTTTTGTCAATGAATGTCATGTCATTCCTCTACAATTTGTCATTCCCAGAATAGGAGACCATATGATTGTCCTTTTCAAAATGGCCAGTATCAGTCCATTTCAGCTCACTTATGCCTAGGACATTGACCTTTATGCATTCTGTGTCATTTTTAACAACTTCCAATTTTCCAAGGTTCATACATATCCCACATTCCAATTATTAATGGATATTTGCAGCTGTTTCTTCTCATTTTGAGTCATGACACGTTAGCAAATGGAGGTCCTGAAAGCTTTACTCCATCCATGTCATTAAGGTCACCTCTGCTTTGATGAGGCAGCTCTTCCCCAGTAATATTTTGAGTGCCTTCCAACCTGAGGGTCTCATCTTCTGGTACTATATCAGATAGTGTTTCACTGCTATTCATAAGGTTTTCAGTGGCTAATTTTTTTCGGAAGTGGACCTCCTCTTCCTTCTAACTAGTCTTAATCTGGAAACTCCACTGAAACCTATCCACCCTGGGTGACCTTGCTGGGATTCAAAATACTAGTGGCACAGCTTCCAGCATCCCAGCAACACACCAGCCACCACAGTATGGCAAATTGACAGATGAGTGGCAGTGGTAAAGTAGAGGGTCAGCAAAAAAGAGGAAGACTTTCAAGATGGATCAACACAGTGGCTGCAACAGTGGGCTCAAACCTAGCAATAATTGTGATGATGGCACAGGACCGGTCCGTGTTTCATTCTGCTGTACATAGGGTCATTATGAGTCAGAACTGACTTGATGGCATCTAACAACAATACTGTTCATTACAAGTTAGTGTTTAAATTCTAATTGTCTTTTTTCAGTTATTCAAATTAGTTTCCAAACAAGGTCAATATACTGCATTTGATTGCTTTGTCTCTTGAATCTTCTTTTAATCTACAAGTTTTCCCCCTTTCTTTTCTTTGCAAGTTATTAGTGTAACTATAGTGTAACTTGTTGTCCTGTCCCCTGAATGCTTGTAAGCTGATAGTTTGAACTAGAGGCTTAATAAGATTCAGGTTTAATTTCTTTAAAAGAATTCCTTGTAGATGTTTTTTACTTCCTATTTATCTCATCTGGAGGACAGGAAATTCCAAGGTCTTAACAACCACCATTTCTTTGGTTTATCTCTTTTTGAGGTGTTGATTGTTCAGTTGGTTCAGGAATAGTCAGAGTGATTCATCGATTACAAAGTACCCCTCAGCTTTGTGTGTGTGTGTGTGTTTATATGTATGTGTTTGCTTTATTATTTGTTTTTATTGAGGTGAGATTCGTATAACATAAAATCAACCATTTTAAAATGTGCAATCTGGTGGCATTTAGTACATTCATGATGTTGTGCAACCATCACCTCTTTCTAGTTCCAAGACATTTTAATCATCCCAAAGGAGACCCTATACTTATTAAACAGACACTCCCTCTTCCCAACCCCACCCCCAGCCCTGGAAACCACTAATCTGCTTTCTGTTTCTGTGGATTTACCTATTATGCATATTTTATATAAATGGAGCAATACAATATGTAGTCCTTGGGTCTCATTTTTCATTTGGCTTTTTTTTTTTTTTTTTAAAGATTCATTCACATCATAGCTTGTATCAGTACTCTGTTCCTTTTAATGGTTGAATAATATTCCATTCTGTGGATATACCACACCTTGTCTTTCCATTTATCCATTGATGGACATTGGGGTTATTTCCACTTCTTGGTTATTGTGCATAGTGCTGCAAGGAATATTCATGTGGTGTTATTTGTTTGAATACCTGTTTTTAATTATTTTTGGCATATACCTAGCAATGGAATTGCTAGATCATTTGGTAATTTTTTAAAAAAATTTTATTAACATTTAACTTTTTGAGGAACCCCACCACCACCACCACCAAATGAGTTTTTCACCTGCTGATGTTAGCAGCCATTGGCAGATTGGCAGTCATTGCCTAGATCCATTATTTCATTAAAAAAAAAAAAATCCTCACTGCCATCAAGTCAATTCATAGTGACTCCCATTGGGTTTCCAAGGCTGTAAATCTTTACAGAAGTAGATTGCCTCATCATCCTCCCACAGAGCAGCTGGTGGGTTTGAATTGCTAGCCTTCTGGTTAGCAGGTAGAAAATTATGATATTCTAATTCCAGTGTTCCTTCTAAAGGATCTCTATGGTGTAATGGTTAAGGAATTTGGCTGCTGTGATAGTTGGAGCTGTGTGTCAACTTGGCTGGACCACATTTCTGTGTGGTTTAAGCTGTTGTGATGTGGTTATTCCCATGATGGGATCAGATGATTATGTTTTGAGCAGGCAATCTGTTGAAAGGGAGTTTCCCTAGGGGTGTGGCCTGCTTCCAAGAATATCTATGGACATCCTGGGAAAAGAGACATTCTTCTGTGGATCGGGATTCTGTTGTGCTGCCTACAACTGTCCGTGAGTGAACAATCCACCATTCAGCCTGGAGATCTTGGATTCGTCATTTGTTGGAGTCAACAGCTGGTGTACTGCCTGCCAGCCTTGAGCTCCTCAGCCCCTGTGGCTGCAAGAGTTGGGAAAAGCCTCCAGCTTGATGTTTGATCCAAGAACTTTGGACTTGCCAGCTTCTATAAGTGTGGGAGCCATTTTCCTAAGATAAATTTCTATATATATACATATATATAAGCTTTACTGTTTTGTTTCTCTAGAGAACCCAGTCTAACACAGCTGCTAAGCAAAAGGTCAGTGGTTTAAATCCACCATCTGCTCCACAGAAGAAAGATGAGACAGTCTGCTTCCATAAAGATTTACAACCTTGGAAACCCTATGGGGATCAGTCACTGTGAGTCCAAATTGGCGATGAGTATGGATTTTTTTGAGTTATTGTTCCTTCTGCACTTACTAATTTATTTTTTATTTTTTTTAAGAGAAACCTGCCTTCATCAACTCTTTGGAATCCTGAGATCAAAGTCTTATAGAAAAGGTAGAATGAGGACTGATTTTTTTTTTCCCCTTTATTAACCAGTTTTCAGAATGAGTTGGTTTCCTAACATCCTCTAGAGCTGACCAATGAGTTATTTTTAGTATTATTATGAACTCTTAGGCTTTTGAAACATATTTTATTAATTTTAATCCATTGGCATCCTTATTCTTTTTTGGTTGTTGAGAATATATATACACAGCAACCAAAAAACCAAAAGCAAACTCACTGCCATCAAGTCAATTCTGACTCATAGCAACCCACTTTGGGTTTCTGAGGCTGTAAATCTTTATGGAAGTAGATTGCCCAGTCTTCCTTCCAAAGAGTGGCTGGTAGGTTTGAACCACCACTCTGGTTAGCAGTCAAATGCCTTAGGCACTATGCCACCAAAGCTCCTTATACACAGCAAAACATACACCAATTCAACAGTTTCTACATGTACAATTCAGCGACATTGATTACATTTTTTTAAGTTGTGCAACCATATTCTCATCCTTCTTTTCTGAGTTGTTCCTCCCCATTAACTAAACTCACTGCCACCTGAGCTTCCTATCTAAACTTTTGAGTTGCTGTTGTCAATTTGATACCGTATAGATCATTCTTAAAAGAACATACTGCTCATATAGCGTTGGCAGACAATGGTCCTATAAGTTTATTTGTATGATCTGAATTCCCAGGTGTATAGTAGAGCTGACAAGGGGCAAGTCTGTAGTCACTTCTTGGTCACAGCCTGCTACGCAGAGAGACTGAGTAGTTGAACCTGTGGGCTCGAGACCATAGTCACAGGGACATCAAGCTCAGTTGGCATAACATACTACACAAAACATTGTTCCACCTCCTACTTTGGTGAGTAGCAACTGGGATCTTAAAAGCTTGCAAGCTGCCATCTAGATGCAACGATGGGTCTCTCCTCATC
>NW_006921607.1:745416-746696 GCF_000298275.1 Orycteropus afer afer
AAAAAAAAAAAAAGAACATGCTGCTCAAGGAATACATTCTTTACTAGATAAGATAAGCTATTGTTTGGTTTTAAGAAGACTTTAGGAGATATTTTGGGGTTAAGGTTTAAAAATTACTTCAGGGCAATAGTTTCAAGGGTCCACCCAGGGGCTTCCATAGCTCCAGAAAGTTTGGAGTCCATGAGAATGTGAAATTCTGTTCTGCATTTTCCCCCTTATGATCAGGATTCTTCTATAGAATCTTTGATTATAATGTTCAGTAATGGTACCCAAGTACCATCCAGTTCTAGATTGCAAAGGAGGCAATTAGTCACACATTCCATATCCTCCTCCTGTTCCTGACTATCCTACTTCCTATTGTTCTAGGCAAATAGTGACTAATTGTTGTGCCTTGGATGGCTGCTTGCAAGTTTTTAAGACCCCAAGCACTATTTGATGAACAAGGAGGTAGAACAGAAGCACTAAACATGCTATCAGGCCAATTAACTAGGATGTCCCATGAAACCATGACCCTAAATCTCCAAACCAAGGAATCGAATACTGTAAGGTGTTTAGTTATCTGTAAGTATCCTTAGCAGCTACTTTTTTTTTAACTCAACTTTTTACAAGTGTACAACTTATAGACAACACGTACGATAATTGCCTGTACAACTCCACCTTTAATGCAATTGTCCATCACTGTAAACTAAAACTCAGTACTCCATAAACAATAACTCCCCTTTACCCTTCCCTCCTGCTCCTGGTAACCACTAATAAACTTTGGCCTCTGTATATTTTTCAGAGTCACTATTCTTTTTGATGTTCAAATTGTCACACATGTGGCCAATGGAAATCTCTTCAGACTGACTTCTGAGTCTTTTAAACTTGACTCTGGTACTCTTCAGTTGTGGTTGCTGTTAGTTGCCCTCTAGTAGAGTGGAACTACTGCATAAGGTTTTCAAGGCTATGACCTTTCAGAAGCAGGTCACATGCCTGACTTCTGAGGTGTCTGTGGGTGAGTTTGAACTGCCAGCTTTGCACTAGTAGTTGAGTACTTTTTCTCTGATTTTATATGTATCTCTTTTATCTTAGTTTAGGAGCTCTGGTGGGCTAATGCCTAAGGCATTTGACCGCTAACCAGAAGGTTGGAGGTTCAAACCCATCAGCTGCTCCTCAGAAGGAAGATAGGGCAATCTACTTCCATAAAGATTTACTGCCTTAGAAACCCAAAGCGGGTTGCTATGAGTCGGAATCAAGTCGATGGCAGTGAGTTTGGTTTTGGTTTTGTTTATCTTACTTGG
>NW_006921607.1:747162-750216 GCF_000298275.1 Orycteropus afer afer
CCCAAACCCATTCTGTTAAGTCGATTTCGACTCATCCGGACCTTATAGGACAGAGTAGAACTAACTGCTCCATAGGGTTTCTGAGGCTGAAATCTTTACAGAAGCAAACTACCACATCTTTCTACTGTGGAATGGCTGGTGGGTTTGAACTGCCAGACTGTTCAGTTAGTAGCTGAGCACTTTAACCACTGCACCACCAGGACTCCTCCTGTCTCTCCATACATAACCTTTTTTTTTTTGGTCATGATTTTATTTATTTATTTATTTGTTGTTGTAATTTGGGTGAAAGCTTACAGAGCAAATTCATTTTCCATACAGCAGTTCTTACACAGTTTGTTTCATGACATTGATTGCAATCCCCATATTGTAATGGCTCTTTTTCCACTTGCTCCCTGTGGTTACTTTTTCCTGTGTCCTTCTTTCCTATGCATTCCTGCCCTCTAAGCTATCTCCCTGTGCAAATACTGCCTTTGTGATCTCCCATGGTTGATTGTTCTAAGGAGTGTACCTACCTGGTGTAAATATTCACCTTATATGCCTATTGTTTGGCCAGAAGCCACAGGAGTGAATTCAATTCCAGACCCAAAGGATTTCAGGGGTTTCACCAGGCTCTATCAAACTAATTAGCCTGGTATTTTTTATGATTTTGAGATTTGTTCCAAATTTTTCTCCCTTTCTATCCAGGATCTCCTGCACTGATTCATTTACAGGTAACTGACAGTGATAGCTGAACACCATCTAGTTCTGGTGTCAGGGTCATATAGGCTGAGGTTCACACAGTCAACTAGTCCCTCAGACTAATTGTTTCCATGAGTCTTTGGCTTTCTTTATTCTTCTTTGCTCTGGACGAGGATACACCAATTGTTGCATCTAGATGGCCACATGCAAACTTTTAAGACCCCAGTTGCTACTCACCAGAGTAGGATGTAAAACAATGTTTTTGGGTAGTATGTTATGCCAATTGAGCTTGAAGTCCCCCACAACCATGGTCCTGAGCCTGGAAACCCAGTGACTCACTCCCTCAGGGTGTTTGGCTATGGCTAAGAAGTTATTATAACTTTTTCCAGTTAGATTTATTTATACAGACATTCTTAGCACATGTACAAACACGTATGTAGAAATATTGTCTGCCAAACTTACATATGGTCATGGGTATATTCCCTTTTAGGAACTTTGGTGGTGTAGTGCCTAAGGTATTTCACTGCTAACCAGAGGGTTGGCGGTCCAAACCTACCAGCCACTCCTAAGAAGGAAGATTGGGCTATCTACTTCCATAGTGATACTGTCTCAGAAACTCAAGGAGGAGTTGCTATGAGTCAGATATCCGACTTGATGGCAGTGAGTTTGATTTTTTGGTTTATATCCCCTTTTGCCTAGAAATACTTGATCATTCAGCCTGTCTGGTGTGTTAAGCTGGGTTCTCTAGAGAAGCAAAACCAGTAAAGCTTATATATACATATAGAGAAAGAGAAATTTATCTTAGGAAAATGGCTCACACGCTTATAGAGCTGGCAAGTCCCCAAGTTCTTGGATCAAACGTCAAGCTGGAGGCTTTTCCCAACTCATACAGCTGCACGGGCTGACAAGCTCAAGGTTTACAGGCAGTATACCAGCTGTTGACTCCAAAGGATGATGAATCCTAGATCTTCAGGCTGAATGGTGGATTGTTTGCTCATGGACAGTTGTAGACAGCACAACAGGATCTGATTCACAGAAGAGTCTCTTTTCCCAGGATGTCCATAAATATATTGGAAGCAGGCCACACCCCTAGGGAAACTCCCTTTCAATGGATTGGCTGCTCAAAACATACATCCAATCCCATCATGGGAATAACCCACATCACAATTGCATAAAGTACACAGAATCGTGGTCCAGCCAAGTTGACACACAGCTCCAACTATCACATCTACCTATAAATCTACCCACAGATTAATGTTTGTTTTTACTGATAATGAAATATTGTGTATTGTCACGGCCAGCGCGACAATTCTAGAACAGTGGGTAAGAGAATGAGTTAAAAATGAGAGAAAAGTTAAAGGATGGGAACGAGAGGGACACTCAGAGCCATTGCAAAGCAGTGCCAACTTTATTATGATTCTTCTCAAGATTATATACAGATTGAATATGGAAAGGATATGAAAATAATATAATTAACAAGTTACAGATTAAATTCAATCATTCTTGTTCCCAGGACATTCACGTCACCAAAACTCAAATTACTATGACTCAGGTCACCATGACCTCCTAAATTCCAGCCTCATTCTTCTATATAATTATGTTCCCTATAAATCTTATGATCTCTGTTAACTTATTAACTTTAGATTGGCTTCTGTATACTCTGGTTCAACTAAAGTTTATGCCCCTTTTGCACCTGCTGTTTCTCTGAACAACACAAGGGAGAAAATGGCTGATGGTGTTCTAAGAGCAGGGCTCAACCTTCAGGGACACTTAAGAGCATCAACCCACAAGACTTAGGGCCCATCATTCCTAGTCCTTATGGGGACACTAAAAGTATCAACCTATTTATGGGAGCCATTGCTCAATTAGTCACTCACCATGTCCCAACAGTCCTTTCAGACTTAGGGCTCTCCACAGTGTATGTAAAAATATTTCTCTTTGTTGTCTGTACCTCTTGTCCACCTGTCTGTGTCTTCCCTTTCCTTAGTGTCATTGTGTTGGTAACTCACTTTTGGTATATTGCCTTTCCCCTCAGCCAAATCAATACTTGTGCCTTACCTATCTAGCAATTTTCCCTCCCATCCCTGGTAGCCAATAAAGAAAATCTCCTTCCATATGTAAACCTTTCCTTGACTTTTTACCATAGTTGACTAATATATTTGTCCTTCTGTGACTGACTGATTCCATTCAGCATAATGTTCTCCTAGTTCACCCATGTTATGAGGTGTTTCACAGATTCTACATTAGTCTTTTTTTTTTTTTTAATTTTATTTTGATTTGGGTGAAGATTTACGGAGTAAATTCACTTTTCATACAGCAGTTCACATATACTTTGTCTCATGTCATTGACCAAAATTTACAATGCAACAGCTCCCT
>NW_006921607.1:763375-784861 GCF_000298275.1 Orycteropus afer afer
ATCTTGCCGGAACTCTCTACATCTTCTTTAGTGAAGTGTCTGTTCATGTCCCTTGCCCATTTTTTAATTGGGTTTTCTTTTTGCTGTTGAGGTGTTGAAGTTTTCTATAAATTTTGGAGATAAATCCTCTGTCAGATATGTATGTTATAGCCAAATATTTTCTCCCAGTCTGTAGGTTCTCTTTTTTACTCTTTTGGAGAAGTCTTTCAATGCACATAAGAATTTAATTTTTACTGTGGTCAATGACATGAGACAAAATATATATGAACTGCTGTATGGAAAGTGAATTTGCTCTGTAAATCTTCACCCAAATCACAATTAAAAAAAAAAAAAAAAGAATTTAATTTTTAAAGGTCCCAGTCATCTAGTTTCTCTTCCCTGCCTATGCATTTTGGATTATGCTTGATAGTCTATTTATTGTCATAAATTAGGGCCCTTAAATTTACCCATATTTTATCTTTGATGAGCTTTATAATTTGGGGTTTTACATTTAAGTCTTTGTCCCAACTTGAGTTTTTTGTGTATGGGGTGAGGTATGTGTGTTATTTCATTTTTCTGCAAGTGGATAGCCAATTTTGCCAGCACCGTTTGTTAAACAGGCTATCTCTCTCCCATTTAATCGGTTTTGGTCCTTTGTCAAAGATCAGCTGTCCATAGATGGCGAGGTCTATTTCTGGGGTTTTGATTCTGTTCCATTGGTCTGTCTATCATTATACCAGTACCACACTGTTTTAACTACTGTGGCTGTTTGGTAGGTTTTGAGACCTGAGAGTATGAGACTACCTACTTTGTATTTCTTCCTTAGCAGTGCCTTGCTTATTCGAGGTCAAAAAGTTTATTTTTTAAACAAAAGATTACATATTATAAGCATTTTCCCCCTTAGGAAAACATCATGGAGTTCACTCCATAGCAGTGGATTGCCTCCTTCCTGTTTGCGGCTGCATAGTACTCCAGGGTATGAATGTACCACAGTTTATTCAGTCAGCATCTTACTGATGGACACCTGGATTATTTTGCTGGTCTTCTGCTATTTACAAAGATCATTGTAATGAATAGATTTGTTCATACATTTTATTTTTGCCAGTGTATCTGGCAAAAATGGGATTGTTCTGAAAATGGGATTGCTCAGTTAGAGAATAAATGTGTGTCATTTTACAGGACAGTGCCAAAGTTCTCTCCTGTGGTAGATAGTCACTAAAATAGCTCCCAGTGATCCCCATTTCCTGGTCAATTGCTCCTTGAGTACAGTTCACAAAAGTGATACAATGTCATTTCTGAGATTAAGTCACAGAAGACTGTGACTTCCTATTTTGCTCACACCCTCTTTCTCTTTGTTCACTCTGATGAAGCAAACTGCCATATTGTGTGCTGTCCTATGGAGAGATGCACAGGGCAAGAAACTGAGGGTGGCCTCTGGCCAGCACTCAGGGAGGAAGTGATGCTCTCAGTTAACAGCACATGCGAAACTGAATCCTGCCAACAACCACTTGAGCTTGGAACCCATCCTTTCCAAGCTGAGCCTTGAGATGACCTCAGCCCTGACTGCAGCCTTGTGAGAGACCCTGAGCCAGAGGATCTGCCTATCCTGAGTTCGGAATCCTGATCCACAGAAACTCTGAGATATTAAATGTATTGTTTTAAGCTATTACATGCAGCAATAGATAACTAATATGCCTTCACTGGGGTTGTGTTAGGTATGCTTTTTAGTGTTAGAGGACTGTAGAAGAATGCGAATTAATCCATTGAGGTCACTTGGCCGAAAGTCTTGTGTGGCACTGTGTGGGGCTCTGTCTCTGCCCAGTTCTCCATTTCATCAGTGATTTGGATGACCCATCCCCTGCATGATGAACAAATTCCAGAACCAGAGGGTCTTTCAACCAACCGAAATACTGTAATGACTGAATAGGACTGTTATGAAGTAAATTTAATTGAACAAGGACTTATAAAGCTTGGCAACAATACTTTGTGAGCACTACAGAGAGTTGTACAGGAGACTGGAGGCCAGAAGTGCCTGTAGTCCACCCCACTGCTATGAACAGGACCTCAGGCCCCAAGCTAAGGATCAGGGCTATAAAATGGCACAAGGTCCCTGAGTGGTACAAATGGTTTGTGCTCAGCTTCTAAAGTTTGGCAGCTTAAACCCACCCTGAAGTGCCATGGAAGAAAGGCCTGGTGTTCTGCTTCCACAAAGATTACAACCAAGAAAACCCTGTGGAGCAGTTCTACTCTGTAATAAAAGTTAGTACCAACTTTACAGCAATGGGTATGGGTTGTTTTTATAAAATGGCACAGAAGCACATAGAGAATAATGTCCATGAACACTCTAGAAGAGAATAGGACTGCAGGAGAGTGGAGGGCATTTTCAATGTGGCTCTTTGTCTTTAGAACAGAGCTTCTTAGAAATGTAGAGTGTCTCCATAGAGAGGTACAGCAGAGGTACTGACAACAAAGATGAACCTTTTGCATGTACAGTACTGTGTTTTTAGTGATGGCAAGCATTCATCTATGGATGGATAGATGGGTAGACAGGATGAATGATCAGGTATTTCTAGGCAGGGAGGAGCGTGACCATGACTGTGCATAAGGTTAGCAGACAATGTTTCTACATGCATATTTGTATGAGCTGTATGTCCAGGTATATAGTAGAGTTGACAAGGGCCAAAGTTGTGGTGGTTTCTTGGCCACAGCCACCTACCCGAAGGGAAGGAGTAGTTGGACCTGCGGGCTCAGGACCATGGTTGCAGGGGACATCAAGCTCAATTGGCACAACATACTACACAAAAATATTGTTCTACATCCTACTATGTTGAGTAGCGACTGGGATCTTAAAACCTTGCAAGCAGCCATCTAGATGCAACAATGGGTCTCTCCTTATCTAGAGCAAAGAAGAATGAAGAAAATCAAAGATGCATGGAAATAATTAGTCCAAGGGACTGGTAGACCATGCAATCCTCAGCCTATATAACCATGAACCAGAAGAACTAGATGATGCCTGGCTACCACTGTCAACCATTCAGAGAGGGATCAGTGCAGGAGATCCTGGATATAGAGTGGGAGAACGATGTGAAAGAAAACATGAAATCATTAAAAAAAAAAGACCAGGTTTGCTGGTCTGATAGAGCCGGCCCCTAATAACCATTCAGGTCTGGAACTGAACTCACTCCTGTGGCTTTCAGCCAAACAGACATATGGGATGAACATTTACATCAGCTAGATACACTCCTTGGAGAGCTGAATCATAGAAGAACAGAAGGGCAGTGTTTGCACAGGGAGACAGCTCGGTGGCAGGAGTGCATGGGAGGGAAGGACACAGGGAAGAGGTAACTTTGGGAAGGAAGTAGGAAGAGAGCTGTTACACTGTGGGGAACTGCAGTCAATGCATGAAACAAAATGTGTATGAACTGCCGTATGGAAAACGAATTTGCTCTGTAAACTTTCACCCAAATCACAATAAAAATTAAAAAGAAAGAAATGTAGTCTTTCAATGTCCCTGAGCTATAAATGTGGAAGTTATGTTGGCAAATTTCTCGTTGTATATGTTTTCACCACAATAAAAGTTTAAGAAAGAAAGAAAGAAATGTAGAGTCCTAGGCCACATTTATGTTAACAGGACCCTTGGAGAATTAGTGTATATACTCAGATTTGGGAAGCCCTGGCCTATATTACTCTGTATATATTGGGATTCTGATTTTTTTACACCAAATATGTTTTCATGGATTACCCGCATAGCTGAAAAAATGTTTCAAATAGATTATAAGAAAGGTGACCATTCAGAGGGGAGACTGACATCCTTGGACTAGATGAGAAGGAGTGTCCACCAGGCCAGCGCAGAAGGTGACTGCACCCTCTGAGAATCTGTCTCTGGGTAGAGAAGGCAGAAGGGCAAAGTGCGGGATGATCCAAAAGTTCTGTTTCTGTTCACTGCACTAACCTGCCTAACTGCTAGCAGCGTCTGGCTACAGTGGGCCCTCATCATTGCAGGTTGAATGAAGGGCTGAAGGACCCCAGGTTCTAGAAGCAGTAATGGGGCCTGTTATATGCAGATGAATGAATGAATGTGGGCTCACAATTTGAGGGACATTGCTGTGACCGCAAGCAGAAAAAAAATTAAAGCAATCCTTCCTGCAATTACCACAGCTTCACTCTCTCCCAATTCCTTTGGACAAACCTCCTGCAAGAAACTCATTTCCAGCTGCATGGGAGAATGAAAGGACTATTTTTCTCTTCCTATGTTAAATACAAGCAAATTGCTTAAATAGAAGACAGCTCCTGATTGCTAGGAAATCAGCCATTCAGTTGGATTCAGATGGCACCTGGTGATCAGGGAGGAGGGAGTGGAGAGATGGAGGAAGCTGGTGTAGCCTGTCCAGGACCAAGGACGCTCAAGGACTGATGGGACCGAGTTCTGGAGGAAAGATTTGACATCACCTGGCCCAGCCCTCAGTTCACAAGTCCTGGAGAGTAAGAGGCATTTCCACCGTTCTCCACTTCCTTCCCCTTCCCTAAGCACAAGGGAATCCTTTAACAAATATGGCTGCTAAACCGAACTGGCTTCCTGAAGCCAGAGATTTTAGGATCACGCCCCCCTGCCCCAGCTCACCCAGCCTCAGGGCATTAAACTGCACATGTGCTTGCACACACACACACAATGATTATAATCCTATTGTTACACATTCCCAAGATATATTTATCATGTATTGCATGCTTCTACAGTTTTAGCAGGTGGCAGATCTTGGCAGTAGGCAGGGATATGCTGGTGTTAAAATCTCTCTTTAAATGGGGCACCAGGTTCCAGACACCTGATCAGCTGTGGGTCATGGGCATAGATACCAACCAGCTCTGGGTCCTAGGGTCAGTCTCCTCTGATCTTTCCTCTCTCAGTCTTTCTTGCAGGCCAGCTGTAAATTGGATTAATAATGGTATCCCTTTCATAGCACTGTCATGAAGATTAAGTGAGTTAATAATATATGTGAAGCACTCAGCACAATGCCTGGCACACAGTGAAGGTATATGTAAATGGTAGCCATTAGTATGATTGCTATTGTTGTTAATACCAGCCACAGCAAGGAAAACACTAGAGGTAACCATGTTCCAGCCCCATTATGTGGACTTTGTGGCACTGGGCTAAAAGGGAAAGAGCAGAAAGGTGAGCACAGGGGTTATCACTTGGGATACATTGGATCCAGGACCCTGGACAATATTTTCCCTGGAGGTAGGGGTGTTTCTTAGCCACCAGCTGCGTGACAATGTGTTTATGGAAAGCATGGGACCTTATGGCTTGAATGACTGCATTTCCAAGAGAAAAGAGTAGTTGTGTGGAAAATTCTGTCTGCTGGAAGGGCTGTCAGAGCCTATAGGAAGCCCCTGGTGCAATAGGACAAGCTGTCACTAGGCAACACCCATCAATCATCACTTCTCAAGGAACTTGACCTCCTTGGGTACCCTTCTCCTAAGACAGGGGTCCAGCGTTGCTCACATTTTCAGCCGGTTCAATATGAGGAACGCTGCCCACCAAGAAACAGAGAGTGCCTGGTTATTACACAAGGCTGACTTTAAATAGAGGACTTTTGCCACAAAATCCTGACTCAAGTCTGACCCTTGGTTTTCTGAATGTTTTAGTCTCTGACTTAATAAAAAGAATCTGTATAGAAAATGGGGAAGCAGGCAGGCATGAAAGAATTATTGAAGCTGGGGGTGGGCAAGGGGTTTGTAGTCTAGTCCCTCTGCTTTTGTGTTTGGAGACTTTTCCATAACAAAAGTGTGGAGCTTTTTAAAATAAGCTATTAATAATCTGTGGCCTGGCTAAGTTAAGGGTATCTCCTTGATCTTTGGCTAGAAGTTCCCTCAATCCAAGAGCATCCAGCAAGGGAACAAGATGAAGTGTGGTATCGGTCTGGCATCAAGCAGGATCTGCTGGTGTTTACTGGGAAAGAGGCAGGGGAGGTGCCTGTGCTTTGAAGAAGATGTAACATTAGCAGGAAAAAGGTAGAAGGGGGTATAGGCAGGTACCTTGGCAGCACTGGGGCAGTGGTGATTCAGTGGTAAAATTCTTGCCTTTCATGCAGAAGACCTGGTTCAATTCCCAACCATTGGACCTGATATGCAGCCACCTCTCATCTGTCAGTGGAGGCGTACATGTTGTTATGATGCTAAACAGGTTTCAGTGGAGCTCCCACACTCAGACAGGCTAGGAAGAAAGGCCTGGCGACCAACTGCCAAAAGCCAGACAGTGAAAACACTGTAGATCCTAACGGTCCAAGCTGCAGCCAATCATGGGGATGGCACAGGACCCAGCCATGTTTTATTCCATTGTGCATGGGCTCACCACGAGTTGGGGGCCAACCTGATGGCAGTTAACAACCACCTTTGCAATAGGTGATCCCAAGTCCCCAAATGTGGATGATTGGGCCCACCACTGGGGTTAGAGGTCCTCCCTCCTCTTTTCCTTAGATTCTGGCCTTCACATCATCCAGGCCATAACTGGGTATCCCCGACACATCTTCAGCTGAAAGCTGCACTCTCAGCACAGGACTCTCTGCAGCCTGTCATCAACCATCCCAAGGCCTCTCTGGGCCACACACCTGGATATGCTGGTCAATTGCCACCTCTGCTTAAAGGTGCCATTTCAGAGGCATCAAGCTGACAACTGCTGAAAAAGGAACGCTGTGAAATGCAGTCCAAGTCAGAGCTTCCGGACAGCATGGGAGGAGTGCTGGGGCCTCTCCACACTTCCTATACCTATAACCCAAAGGTAATTCCCACAGTGGCTGGTCACTGTGCTTGAAATTCCACTATTTGAGCCATTTGGGCATCATTCTTTGGGGCTACATATTGCTTTTTTGAGACAGTTTTCAAAGATACCTTTGAAGACTAACACATTAAAACCTGTGCGTGAACTGTTCACTGAGCTGCTTGATGTGGGTACCCAGAGGCTGGAGGGATGGGAAGAGAGGGAGTGAAGACAGGGAGCTGGGTAAGGACGACTCTCTTTCAGGGTACAGGTTTTTGGGTTTGGAACCACAGGTTAAGAGAAGTCCAGAAGTAGAGCTCATGAGGTCGCTGAAGTCCTCCAGGGCAAAGCACAGAAAGGCTATAGCAGCTAGGCAGGGAGCATGGCCCACAACAGCCAACCCCATCCCTGATGGTTCCCAGGGCTCCAGTCCCCACCTTTGTGGAGACCAGGAATGGAGGTGGCCTCTAAAGTTCCTGTGTCTGCCCCTTTCCCTTGCCCAGTGATAGATGCCTGATGGACACCCACGAGGATACCCTCAACCATCCCACTGTGTTTCTGGTGTAAATGTAGTTAATATGCATGAGCTGGAGTGTAGGGGGACCCACAGGGCTTTAGGGGTAGAGGATGGGGAGAACTCTCCAACCCATCCCCAGTACAACTTCCCCAGGGGATACTCCTCCCTCCACAACAATTCTTCCATGCACCCATTTTAAAGGAGCATATACAGAGAAGGCAACAGGGTCTGGGTCTGCCTGCAGAAGAGCAGCCCAAGGCTCCAGTCCTTCCACACACATGTGACAACACCATGTACCCAACCCGAGCAAATGCCAGGCACCAGTCTAAGCTTTACACAGACAAACTCGTTTAATCCTCACAACACTATGATATTTATATATACACACACTACTATTGACCCATTTACAGGTGAGAAAACTGAGGCTCAGAGAAATTAATATTTCATCCAAGATCACAGAGCTAGTAGGAGGTGGAGCTAATGGTAGAGAAGCCTAGGTTGCCCATGTTTATCCACTGTGCGCCCTGCATGGCGTGCCTTCATCTCCACCTGGCTGGCAGGGACAGGTGGCTACTCCCTCCAGACTGGGCACTTAGCAAACCGTGTATGTATGCTTCAATCTCAGAAGAACCCAGTGAAGGAAGAGGCATGATACTCACTGCGTACATCGAGAAGCAATACCAGAGAAGTCAGATAACCTACTAGGGCCACACAGCCCAGGAAACAGCAAAACTGAAATCCAAATCTCTGCCCGCTTCCCAGCTTGAGTAGGGCACTGAAGAGAATAATGGAGACCAGGAGGGAGGGACAGAGGAGGAAGAGTGAGGAGGTGGGATATGGAAGTGACATCTAGAGACAGACTCATGGAGACTGTCCTCAGGCCTGACAGCTGCCTCTGCTGGGTTCCAAGGAAGCTCTGAAACCTCCCCAGGTGGCCTAGTGAGGACTGGGAGGTACAGGAGACCCAGAGCAGCTGTCACTGGAGATCTACTCTCACTGTCCCACCCACTCCAGTACATAGCCTCAGGCCTCCATGGGGCCTGCATGCCTGCCCCCAGACTCCTAGCTACTGGGAACATGGGCAGGATAGGTGGTGCTAGATCTCCTGACCCGTGGTGAGCTTCGACAAACAGGGATGAGGGCTGGACAAGGTACCTCCTCCAGAGAACACGGGTGAGGCCCGATTGCAGGATAGGCAGATCAGGAGTGCAAGGGGCAGTCCAAGGCCCAGAAACCAAGGATGATGGCCACATAGAGAACCAGCTGGGATGGAAGCACTGCCTCCTGCCCATAGGGCATTTCCTCTCCCTCAGACCCCACCCTTGCCAGCCCTGCGAAAAGGACCAAGGGCTCCCCTGCAAAGAGCTAGGACCAAAGACTTCCCCTCTGGAAGAGGAGCTGGTGTGCTGCTGGGAAGGGAGCAGATGCACGGTGGGGAGGGCCTAAGGGCCTTCACTTGAGTAGGCGCTGCCGGTATAGCACTGCCAGCAGCACGGCCAGGAGTACGCCAGCTGTAGCCGCCCCAAACCACGGAGCCCAGGGGAAGGTGTAGACACATGGACATGGTTCCTCCTGCTCCAGCACCTCTTGCACCAGGGGCTGTGGGGCAGCAAGCACTCCAGGGTTGTCATCCAGGAGGTTAACACTGGGGTCTTTGCTCACGTGGAGCCCAAAAGAGCCCACAGAGCTGGACACATACTCGTCTTCCTCTGGGATGTTGCTGGGCCTTGCATCTAGGGAGTCGCTGCGGCTGATGGCTAGCTCCTCAGAGATGCCTGAGAACGGCTGGCTGACCACGTGGGATACCAGCTCCTCTGGCTTGCTCAGCTCCAGCCCTGAGGCCAACGTGCTGTCTGGCCAGAGAGAGCTGCCTCCAGGGCTCACAGGTGCTGTAGCTGCTGGGGTCTCCTGGGAAAGAGAGGAAGGTGCTGGAAGGGATTGGGCGTGGCTAGAAACAAACAGGTTGGGCAGCTCCGCTTTCAGGCCAGAGCATGTATCACAACCAAGCCACAGTCCTTAATGCTCCTGGGGTCACTAGCTCTTGAGGACCTAACCCACTGGTGTTACAGATGGGGTAGGAGGGGACCAAGGTCCTGCAGTAGCCTTGGTAGGGTGGCCCCATCCTGCATCAACATTCTGCAGGGTCAGAGGCCTGGCCATTCGTCTGACAGCCCCACAGATTTGGTTCCTCCAGGCATATAGAAGCAGTGGGGCTGGGCCTGGACTGTTGTCCATTAGCCCCTAGTCATAGAGAGGTAGGCCACACATCCTGGTGGTGAAAAGCAAGGCATCAAGGCATGCAGACCACCCACTCTATCCAGCATTCACTGCTCTCAAGCAACCTCACTTCCTCATCTGCAGAATGGGGTTAAGCCTAACAGGGAGCTATGAGCTCTAAATGAGTTAGCAGAAAGTAGGGGTGCCCCATCATGCCAGATCCTTGAGGCATCCACACTTAGGAATTCTAATGACTATTATTACTCCTGGAAAACATGGAATAGGGTCTAGATGAGGTTGGTTCTCAGTTATCCCTTCACCCTCAAAGAGAAGTCCTATACTAGCCCAAGCTGGACACAGAACAGGCATTGGGTAAGGGTTTAAGGAAAAGGCCAGGAAGACAAACTTTCCTAGGGGAAAGGGGCCTGGGTCACTGTTAGGGGGGACAAGAACTCACCTCTGGTCTACTGCTGTTCCTGCTGATGGACACTGTGTTGATGGGCACCTTGTTGGAAACCATGCTAGTGGGCATCCTGTGGTCAGACCCCAAGCCAGTGGACACTTTGGATGGCACTGTGCCAACACGCATTGAGTTGGTGGGCAATTTGGATGAATGCACATTAGAGGGCATTGTACCAGGGGGCTTCACACTGGTGGGCAACTTGCTGACAAAGGCTGAGTTGGCAGGCACTTTGGAGGGCACTGTATTTACAGGCATTGTGGGCAACTTGGAGGGTGCTGTGCTGATGGGTGCTGAGTTGGTAGGCACTTTGGTGAGTGCTGTGCTGGTAGTTACAGAGTTGGTAGGTACCCCTGTCTCACTGGAGCAGAAGGTAACCTCAGCCTGGTCACCAGCACCACCTGCAGAAGGCAAGCCAGTGGGTGTGAAGGAGGAGGTGCCAGTGGATGGAGCTGACGCTGGAGGTCCAGGCAAGCGGCTTGCTCTGGGGGTGGAGCGGGCCAGGGGCTGGAAGGAGACGGACGGAGACACAGGCCCACAGGGTGATGTGGGGCTGGAGACCATGCCTGCAGGTGTCAAAACAAAAGCAGAAATACGAACCCACAGGACCATTACCTTAAACTCATAGTCACTCTGGGATCAGAGGGCTGGAGAAAGGTCTCTCTGGCCCAGGTCCCACCACCCTGACCACATCCAGGCTTCCAGTCTCCTGCCTATGGAGGGAGACTCCACAGCCCCTTTGGCCACCGCTCCCAGGGCTGCAAGCACATCCTTGGATTCTACTTCCCCTTACTCCTTGACCTATAGACCTGAAGCTGCCATTCCCCAAGAATGAGATGGTCCCTCCCCCTTAGAGTCCCTAGGAGTGTGGAGATCATTATTAATTATTCTCTCTCCTTTTTTGTCTGGCCGAGATCTCTTCCTTCCCTCTTGTGTCTGTTTTCCTATCTTCTCTTTAGCCTGATGGAATCCTGGTGGTTCCTCACATTGTCATCTTTCCTCCTCCCACCAAGAGAAGCAGGAGCAATCCTGGAGCAGGCAGAGGGCAGCAGAAGGCTCAAGCAGACCAGTTCATACCAGTCACAGGGGCACCAGAGGCCCAGCTAGCTGCTAGTGTTTGCAAGGGCTGGGGGGACAAAGAGAGGCAGGGACAAAGCCAGCCCAGGGAGGAGGGCCTGCCCTGGGGGAAGCAGGAGGTAGCAGGTAGTGATGGTTTGTAAAGATGGCCCCATCAGGATTCCCCCTGGACTCTATGCAAACACACATGACAATAAAATTAATAAAATAAAATGAGAAAACACACATGCCAGGTCCTATGATTGACAAAGGCCAGAAGTGATTCTGATGTGACCCCCAAACCTAACATCACAGATCCTCATGAGCCTGTGTCCAGGAACATACGAAAATCTAAGTGTCCTTTGCCTCCCTGGTCCACAGCAGCATTTCCTGAAAGATGTGTCATGGCAATCAACATGGCAAAGTACAAATGGGTCCTTGTGGGAAAGTTTCGGGGTAACTCAAAATCATAAAAAAGACTAGGCTTACTGGTCTGATAGAGACTGGTGAAATTCTTGAGACTATGGCCCCTAGTCACCCTTCAGGCCTGGAATTGAACTCACTTCCATGGCTTCCAGCCAGACAATGGACAGGCATATAAAGTGAACATTTATACCAGGTAGATACACTCCTTAGAACAATCAACCATGGGAGATCAGAAGGGTGGTATATGCACAGGGAGATAAGTAAGGGGGCAGGAATGCATAAGAAAGGACACAGGGAAAAGGTAACCACAGGTAGGAAGTGGGAGGAGAGCTGTTACATCATGGGGATTGCAGTCAATGTCATGAAACAAAATGTACATGAACTGCTGTATGGCAAATGAATTTGCTCTGTAAAAATGTTCACCCAAATCACAGTAATTAAACAAATAAAAAAGGAAAAAATAGTTTTGGGAGACAGAAGTGTAAGGCACCAAGATAGCTTCTCTGAGCTTTTAACTGTTCATGTGCCCTGTGGCTGTCCCAGGTGTACTCAGTGCTGACTGGTCACCAGTATCATATAGAACAGTTTGGGAAGTAGTGGTATAGAGAGATACTAGCCTGGAGGTTGGATGGATGACCGGATATTCCTGAGGGGGACCACCGAGGTCTAACGCCTATGGTGCCAAGCCTCTGGCTGATGAAGACCATACTGAGAAGTTTTAGTGATTTGCTGGGAGCTGCAGACCTCTTTGGGGTGGGACAGTGTGTAAGAGAGCCTCTGCCCACAACTGGCCCACCTCTGAACTCCACTTGCCACTGTCCTCCAGGTCTTGGCTGATACTCCCCCAACTGTCATCCAGGTCTTGGCAGGTCCCTTTGATAGGAAATGGCTCAAATTCTGCTCCCCTCCTTGGATCTGCATCCTTGGCCAAGTGACTGGCCGTCCTCTCACCTAGGGCTAGAGTCTGTCCTCTACTTCTTGAATCTGCACTGGCCTATAACTTGCCTTGGCCCACAGAATGGAACAGGTGTGACACTGGGTCCCGTTTTGAGCAAATGCTTTAGGAAACCCTCCCTCCCTCGTAGAATTCTGCCAGCTGCCAGGAGATGGATGTAACTGCTGAAAGATGAGAGGTGCTGCAGCCAGCAGCCAGGAACATAGCCACTAGCTGACCAGTGACACAAGAAGGAACCCAGCCAAGTCAGTTGCCACTCCTGAGCCATAGAATCATGAGTATTTTAAGCAACTAAATGTTGGAGTTGTTTGTTACGTGGCAACGCTGATACTGCTTCTGAGGAATCAGGTTGCTCCCCGGGGTGAATCCTCTTTACTCCAACCCTTCCCTCCTGTCCAAGGAAGCCAGAGGGGAAACTCTAATCCTCAGCCTCACTGGAGAGGTGAGAAAGGCCCTTTACCTCCTGGCTGCATGCATACCTGCTTTGTGGGTTCTGCCCAGTTCTGTGTCCTGCTCCTGGTGCCTGCTGGAAGTTACAGAGCTGAGGGTCGCTGTATCAGAGGAGGGCTCCAGGGTCCCAGCTGGCCTCCTTGGGATAGCCCCTGAGCTGGGTGTCTGTGGGGCTTGCTCTGAACTCTGCAAGAGGGAATATGTGACTAAGGCAGCCACTTCTCCCAGGAACCCAAACAGAGTCTTATACCCACCGGCCAGCTCCTACAGACCTCTGCCCATGCCTTAGATGATCTTGTACTTGCTTCATAGAAAACACACACACCATCCATGGGGATTCCCTGTCCATCTGTCTGGCCCTACAGAAAAGCATCCCTCTCTGTGGCCATTGCCCAGACCCCTTTCCAGAGATTCAGGTCTGTAGTTTGGATTTTCCTGGACATCTCACTGCCCACTCATCACATCCCAAAACAATCAGTTATCTTCCCCCAAATCTGACTTTGCTGGCAGTAAGATCAGTCCCTCTATCCACGCCCCTGCCCATCATCTCCTGTTTCCCCCACCCTCTTCATCTGGTCCCCAGGTCTCTCAACTCAGCTCAGCATCTCATGTGCACCCTTGAAAAGATCGCAAAAGTTTGGCCTCACAGCATCTGGTTGAGGGTTGAGGGCTGCCACAGTGTGAAGTCCTGGTCAAGGGCCTGGAAGCTGGGCTGGGCAGCTCTATGGGGGGAGCTCTGGAGTTTCTCAGCAGAGATTAGTCATATTTTGTGGAGGGAGGGAGGGCTCTAGAAGGCCGGGTATGCAGGAATGGGCAGACAGGAATAAGAGAACAAGGTGACTCAAGGCAGATGGTGAGGACGCACCTCCCCCAGGGACTCTGGCAGCTGAGTGTCCTGGACAGGCAAAGGATAACTTGGCTCATCCTCTCTGTAGCCATTGTGGGGGACGCTGGGGGCTGCAGCAGGCCTTGGAACCTCAGAAGTGACTGGCAACGGCTCCTTTGGGGCTGAGGGGTGATTTGGAGTTCCTGGAGGACAAAGATACAGCATTACAGAAATCAGGGGTGTGCCCAGTAATGGGAGAGGCTGGAGTGCTCTCAGAGGGAACACCAAGTTTGTGGCTCCCTGGCCCCCAACAGCTTCAAAAGCAATGCTAAGGTGGGGTGAGGTGACAAACACAGCTGGGAGGAGTGGGGGAGGGGGAGGAGTGAGGGCAGGAGTGGGAGAGAAAGAGGAAATGGGAAGGACAGAAAGACACAGGAGGACGGGGTAGGAGTCAAGGAGCCTCACAGGCTTCTGATCACCCCCCAGACTGGTCATCTGTCAGTCACTCCTTTTCTCCCCTCAGGCATTCTCCTTCTCCAACTAACCCACCTTGAATGCTGCCTCCTCAGCGCCCCACTACAGCCCCTGACATTGTCCATGAAGAAGAAGAAAGGAAGGGAGAAAAGAAGGGAGGGAAGAAAAACGAAGGGAGAAGAGAGGAAGGGAGGAAGAAAGGGAACAAAGGAAGGAAGGAAGCCAGACAGGGAGGCAAAGATGGAGATGTTTCAAAGTTGTCAATCTGACCAGGGTCTCACAGGGGTCACCTGGGAGGGACTGCCTCTGGCTGGTTTGATTAAATGTTCCTGAGGCATAACTTCTTTCCTTCCAGTCTCACCCTTCAGACCCCATCTCATCATGTGCCCTCTGGGCACCTGGACAGGAAGTTGGCATTGGGAGGAAGTCAATGCATAAGGGGGCATACCTGGAGGGTAGAGCTAGAAGGATCTAGAGGAAACTAGGGGAAGTGTAAGGAGGGAGAGGAAGGAAGGAAACCATGAGGGAAAAACAGAAGACAGTGAGGGAGAGAAAGAAGTGAGATGAATAGAGAAAGGGAGGGTCAACCAGGGGAGAAGAGACAGGAGGAAATGAGAAAGGGTGGGAGGCAAACGTTAGAGGAGACCCCATTTATAGGGCACATTGTAGGCACCAAGCCCCAGCTGAGCACTCAACATGCCATGGTCTCATAGTATCTACTGCAGCCTGTGAGGTTGTGGCAGCCAATAGCCCATTTTACAGAACAAGAGACTGAGCCTCAGGGAAGTTACGGGATTTGGCCAAGGGACACTGCTAGTAAGTGGTTCATTTGGGA
This sequence comes from Orycteropus afer afer, assembly GCF_000298275.1. Taxonomy (NCBI): domain Eukaryota; kingdom Metazoa; phylum Chordata; class Mammalia; order Tubulidentata; family Orycteropodidae; genus Orycteropus; species Orycteropus afer. The sequence goes on from NW_006921607.1 coordinate 778,322, forward strand.
TCCACACCTAGGTTTGTCCATTGTCCAGGAGTGATGGGAAGTAAGGTGACAGAGACAGGCAGGGGTGAGGGAAAAGAGAAGGGAGGCTAGGGGAGGGATAGACAGGGGTGCCAGGAGAAGGGCTAGAGCAAGAAGCTTACGGGGCAGGTTGCTCTCGTAGACACGGGCCACTTCTTCAGCAAGAACAGACAGCTCACAGGCCCTCAGTGCCCCAATGAAGGAATCTACCCAGCCGCTTCGCCGCCTAAGGCTATTGAAGAGGTCCCAGAGAGTGTCACGGTTCCCTATGCGTGTGTAGGAGGCCCGAAGCCGATCCTGGAAAACACAGCCCCACCGCCATACTCAAAACAGGTAGTCCCAGGTCTTTCCCACTCCACAGGGGTAGCTGCAGGAGGAGGTATAGAGAAAGCTATTAGAAAGGGGCAGCGTCTAGAACTGGGTCAAGCCCAAGGCAAGGCCAGGGTTCAAACCCAAGTATAAGGTGAGGGAGAAAAGAGAAAAAGTACAACAACAATCATAAAGCTACTAGAAACAGGAAATAGGCTGACAATGTCCTAGGTTCTAGGTTAAGGGCCTTGCATAAGTTATCTCGTTTAATACTATTATTATCCCTACTTTGTTTTTTGTGGTTGTCAGGTGACGTTTCAGTCATTTTCAACTCAGAGTTGACCCCACGTGACAGAGAAGAACTGCCCCATAGGGTTTTCTTGGTTGTGATCTTTACAGAAGCAAATCTCCTGCAGAGCCCCTGTTTGGGTTCAAATCTCCAACCTTTCGGTTAGCAGCTAACTGCTTAACCATTTGTGCCACCAGAGCTCCTTTCCCTACTTTAGTGATTAGGAAACTGAGACTTAGAAGAAGCAAGGCAGCAAAGGCCCTACAGCAGTGGGGTGGGGCCTTTAATCAGTTAATCAAATGCAAAAAGACTTGAGTTTATATGTCCCCCAAGGTGAAAAGGAAGGTTTGGGATTCACAGAGGAAAAGGTGCATAGAAAAAATAAGATGCAAGGGGGCAAAAGAGAGGGGGCCAACTATAAATAACAAGGGGAATGAGAAGATTAGGAAGGTTCTGGAAAGACAGCCACTGCTTTTAAAATTGACCCAAATTCTGTATGGATAGCCAAACTATGGTACATACACACAATGGAATACTATGCAACACTAAAGAATAAGTAGAATCTGCAAAATACCACATAACACGGATGAACTTGCAGGACATTATGCTGAGCGAAATAAGTCAATCACAGAAGGACAAATATAGAATTAGTTCATTATTGTAAAAAGTCAAGGAAAGGTTTACATATGGAAGGAAACTTTCTTTGTTGGTTACCAGAGGTGGGAGGGAAGGGGAAAGAACACCAGAAAAAAAAAAAAAAAAAAAAGCATTGACCTATATCACTTTAGTTTTGTGTATTTCACAGTACATAAATTATATTTCAATAAAATGTATTTAAAAAAATCAACCTAAATTCCATTTTGAAATCCACCCAAATTTCCACATCAAAACTGATGAGCAACCAGAGAACAGAAGCAAAATCCCATAGAAAACATTAGCTACAAGACTAGGTGACAAGAGGGAGAGGCCAAACCCCATCAGCACATCTTCATACTAATACACTTATACGGGAGGAAGCAGAGAAAAGCAACTGGGCTTCTGAGAAAAAGATCCCAAAAGAGCCAACAGGTACCCACTGGGAAGCACAGGGTTCGATGTGAGAATAGCAGATAAAAGTGGAGGGGGATCTGCCCACTTGGCTAAGAGTCACCAAGAGTTCTGAGGGGCCAGAAGGTGGGCTCCTATGAACTCTCAAAACTGAGCCCCAGGGATTAAGAATGTTTTACAAAATAACTAACTGGCCATCAATCTTCAAAAATGTCAACGATGGTCAGAGAGTCAAGGAAAGACTGAAGAACTAGTTCAGATTAAAGGAGACTACATAGACAACTAAATGTGACACAATTCTGAAATGGATCCTTTCCGCTTAAGGACATTATTGGGGCAGCTGGTGAAACCCGAATGGGGTCGGAAGTTGGATGGCAATAAAGTATCGATGCCAATGCCCTGACTCTGATGGCTTTTTTGTACTTATGTAAGAGAATGTTGTTTGTAGGTAATATATATAGCAAAGCATTTGCACAGGTGATAGAGCATATTGTCAGCAACATAGTCTTAAACAGCTCAAGGCAAAAAAAAAATTCTTTGCATGGTACCCAGCTACCACTGTCAACCACTTGGAAATGGATCAGTGCAGGAGATGCTGGATAGAGTGGCAGAATAAAACGGAACAAGACTCAAAATCACACACACACACACACACACACACAAAAGTATCAGGTTTACTGGTCTCATAGAGCCTGGTGAGATCCCTGACAGTATGGCCCCTACTCATCTTTCAGGTCTGGAACTGAACTCATTCCTGTGGCTTCCAGCCAAACAACAGATAGGCATATAGGGTGAACATTTATATCAGGTAGATACACTCCTTAGAATGATCTATCATGGGAGAACAGAAGGGCAGTACTTGCACAAGGAGATAGCTCGGCGGGCAGGAATGCACAGGAGAGAAGGACACAGGGAAGAGGTAACTACAGGGAAGCAGTGGGAAGAGAGCTGTTACCCTGTGGGGAACTGCAGTCAATGTCATGAAACAAAATGTGTATGAACTGCTGTACAGAAAATGAATTTGCTCTGTAAACTTTCACCCAAATCACAATAAAAATTAAAAATAAAAATAAAAAGAGAAATAAATAAGTTCTTTGCACTGGTCTTACAACTGTTCTATAAATTTAAAATTATTTCAAAACAAAAAGGGGAAAAAAAACAAACATAACTGCTCCTTAGGGTTCCCCACCCGCAGAGTCCCAGGACAAGAAGAAGAGAATGAAAACTGAGCAGGACAAGGACAAAAGAGATGAAGAAAGTAGGAGTTTCAGGTAAAAGTGGGAAAGGGGACCAGAGGCAGGACATCTCAGAAAGCCAGCAGCCATGTTGTTGAGCACTACACAAACACAACACAAGAGGGAGCTCAGTGAAGTCATTTGGAACCACACTCAGTGTTAAGAGTTAAGGAAAACTAATTTTGTGATAAATAAGCAACAGGACAAGTTCAAGGACAAAAGGCAAGAAGAGACAATGATAAGAAAAGGAAGGACTTGGCCCTGGCTTGGGGATGGGGCTGAGCTCTGACATCCACAGCCGTGCCCCCAACCTATGACCACCTCTCTCTCCGGCTCACCTGGTCACTTGGTGTGAGGCAGGACAAGTAAGGCAGAATCTCGAGAACATCGATATGACAAAAATTTCTGTGATGGTGGCGGATATACAGATAGGTGTTGTCCTCAGCAAGCGTCATCACTGCTTAGATCCTAAAGAGAGAGAGGGTGAAAGGGAGATGGACTGAGAAGAAAAAAGACTGGAAGGAAACAGGTCACACATGGCAATAGGGTTGGGGGTAAGGTGAGACAAAAGGCAATTCTTTCTCCCTCAATTTTTTTAAATTTCTAATTTTTTCTTTAATGACCATATCCTATTTTATTAACCCCTGGGACCTCAATGAATTTGTTGAAAAACTAATTGATAACCAAACAGAATCAGATCCAGAAGACCCAGGGCCCATTTCTGCCTTACAGTTGGTTGGTCAGTGTTAAGGTGGGCTCTGGCTGCCCCCATCATCCCAGACCTACATCTCCATGAGGCCCCTAGCTGTTGTACCTGAGTGTACTGGCTCCCCTCCCAGCACCAAGACCTCAGGCTGATAGCAAGAGTTCCACCCAGAAGTACTGCTGCTTTTGGGCATACTGGGAGGAAAAAAGAGGCCCAAGATGATAATAATTAGATCATCCTACTTTAGAGGTTAGGAGCTCTGGTAGCATAGTGCCTAAAGCACTTGACTGCTAACCAGAAGGCTGGCAGTTCAAACCCACCAGCCACTCCTTGGAAGGAAGTTTAGGCAATCTAAACCCCGGAAACCCAAGGAGGGGTCACTATGAGTTGGGCCCGACTCAGCAGCACTAACAACAGCAACAACAACTTTAGAGGTTAAAAAAATGAGATGACAAAAATTTAGAGAATGCTCTAGATAGTGAAAGAGCAAAGAAATGAGGTTTTCAGGCTCTAAGATCAGGTTCTTCCTAGAACATAACTGTAGGTCCACCATTAAAGCTTGCTACACACATGTTCTCATGGTAGGAAACCACTTCCACTGCTCTAAACTCACTGTGTGTCCTGAGACAAGTTGGCAGGCTTTTCCTCACTTCCACGAATAGCTCAGGAAGCTTTAATTAAAACCCAAACCCACTTCCATGGAGTCCAACTCACAGAAACCCCGTAGGACAGAGTCTAATTGCCCCCATGGGGTTGTAAATCTTTATGGAAGCAGACTATCTCATATTTCTCCCACAAAGCGGCTGGTGGGTTCAAACTGCCAACCGTTTGGTTAGCAGCCAAATGCTTTTAATCACTATGCCACCAGAGATCCTGACAAGGTAACAGTTCACCCTACAAATTTGAAATTTTGAAAGTGCCTAAAATATAAGCAACTGCTGTTGTTTGTTTTATGTTACACTTATTATAATTTTTAATATAGTGTATTTGCCAGTTTCTTACCTTCCTCTCCCATCAGGGAATGCTACAGGGAATAAGAAAGACAAGGCCTCTGCTATCACCCAATTTATATTCTATTGGGGTGGGACAGATAGTAGATCAGTAAACATATATGCAAATAAGAATTCCAGGTAGTAATAAAGCTATACAAACCAAACTAAACTAAACCAAACCCACTGCCACTGAGTTGATTCCAACTCATAGAAACCCCTATTGGGTTTCCTATGCTGTAAATCTTTCTGGAAGTAGACTACCTCATCTTCCTCCCGTGGAGCAGCTGGTGAGTTTGAACTGCTGACCTGCTCGTCAGCATGCAAATGTTTTACCCACTATGCCACTAGAGCTCCTATAGCGAAGATGAATCAACAATGGCGAAGATAAATAGGGTAATGAGCTAGAGTCCCTGGAGAAGCGGGTGCTACTTGAATTGACTGGTCAAAGAAGCCTCTCTGAACACATGACATTTGAGACGAGGCTTCTTAGCTGTGGAAAGATTGGCGCTCCAGGCAGAGGATACAAGGAATGCAAACACCTAAAGGTGGGAAGAGGAGCTCTGGTAGCGTAGTGGCTAAGGCACTTGACTGCTAACCAGAAGGCTGGTGGTTCAAACCCACCAGCCACTCCTCGGAAGGAAGGTTGGGCAATCCTACTTCCGTAGTGATACTGCCTCGGAAACCCAAGGAGGGGTCGCTATGAGTCAGGGCTGACTCGAAGGCACATAACAACAACAACAACAAAGGTGGGAAGAGCTTGGCATATTTGAAAACTAGAAAGCAGGTCAGTGAGGCCAAAGTTTAGTAAGCAGGGGGAGGAGGCGGAGATAGGATCAGGGAGGTTGGCAGCGGCCTCTCATACAGGGTGCTGCAGGAAAGTTTTATTTGGAGTGAAATGGGGAGTCACTGGAGGGCTGTGAGCAAAGAAGTGAAAGGATCTGATTTACATTAAAACCTCTTTGCCTGTGTATGAGGACCCTGGGCTATGCTGTTGTTATGTGCCATTGGGTCGGACCCAACTCATAGCAATCCCTCCTTGGGTTGCCGAAGCGGTATCACTACGGAAGTAGATTGTCCAACCTTCCGTCTGAGGAGTGGCTGGTGGGTTTGAACCGCCAGCCTTTGGTTAGCAGTCAAGTGCCTTAGGCACTATGCTACCAAGCAAGAGTCACAGTAGGGCAGAGATGGTGGATATGGCCAGGATGGCAACTAGGAAGTTGGCAAGAGGTGGTTGGATTCCTGCTGCTTTCTGGATGTAGGAGGTGAGGGAAAGAATCAAGGATGACACCCTGGGGGGGGGCTGGTGGGTGGATGACGGTGTTTACCAAGGTAGATAAGTTGGGATCAGTGGCCAAAGAGTTTTGAGCAAGTGAAGCTTGAGATGGTACTGGCTGTCAGGAAGGGAAGGAGCCATAGAAGAGAGGGCCAGGCTGAGGCTGGAGTAGAAACAAGTGCCACTTGAACTGGTAGGTGTCAGGCTTCGGTGAGACCTCTAGTGTTACACAGGAGAGGACCTAAAAGCTGCTGAGGTGTCCAGGCCCTGCCACATGGCAAATGGGGCAGCAGTCCTGTCTACCCTCAATCAGCCTTATGTTACTCTGCCAACTATGAGGCACCTCATTCCTGGTGGAGTGAGTGCTAATGACAGGTCAGGAGGATGAGGAAGGTAGAGATGGTAGGGATCCTTTGAGCTTTCAGGAGATAAGCAAAGAACAACTCTGTGGTGGCCAATAGACAGACCCCTTTCTCCTTTCCTCTCCATGGCACCCAGGGAGGTGCCAGCAGGGAGTCAAGTGAGGCACCCCTTCTGTCCTTAAAACACTGAGCGTTTCAAGTGGGCTAAGAGAGGCGGGGCAAGATGGCGGACTAGGCAGAAGGATTGCACAGACCCTCTTCAACAAAGAAAAGGGAAACCAATTAACACAGACACAGAAGATAATCTTG
>NW_006921607.1:788006-818543 GCF_000298275.1 Orycteropus afer afer
AGGAGTGGCAATACTAATTTCTGATCAAATTGACTTTAAGACAAAAACCACCATACGAGACAAAGAAGGACATTATATAATGATTAAAGGATCAATCAAGTGGGCTAAGACAGCATTGATGTGGTCCAAAAAGACAGAAAGCTCATTATTGAGAAAGGCAATTCTCAAGGTTCTTTCATTTAATCCTTGCACAGTCCTATGACACAGGAAGTGAGGTGAAGTTGCACAGCTTGTCAGTGACCAGGGCAGGATTCGAACCCAGGTGTTGCTACATCATTGCAACATGTGGAGCCCCTTGCAGCAAGTGACCCACACACAGCCCCTACCTTCAAGCCCGAAGAAGGACCACTGCAGTAAAGGGGGTGGGGGGGCACCAGGTAGGGGATGCGTCTGGTAGGATGCCTTCTAGTGAGAACTGTTAATCTTTCCGATCAGGCTGGGGACATTATAACTTTGACCTCCAGGGCACCACCCGCGGTTCCCCACTCCTTAACTGTCCTTCCAAATGTTTATGAGGTTTTCACTGCATCCAGAGAGCGCAGTTTCTGATCTGTTTTTCCAATGTTTCCCATCTCAGAGGAGGCGCCGGCGGAGTGTTCCCGGCGCACCAAGGTGAGTTTCTCACCTGAGTGTACCAGAGGCTCCGAGCGAATTCCGTGGGGAAAATATTCAGCCGTCCCAAAGGGCAAGGCCTTACAGGCTCGGCTCCGATTCCTGGGCCCGACCTATGTCCGCGGAGGGCGGCGAGGCTGTCCTTCCAGCAGATGTCACCACCCAGCCCTCGACCCCCTGGACAGGACGTCGCTGCCACAAGTCGGCGAGCTCAGACTCGCCCCGGGGTCACCCTGGGCCTGCGGTCGGAGGGAGGAGCTCAGCCTCCGGTTCTCTTCTCGTCTCCTTCCGGCCCAACCTCCCCTTCAGCTCTAGCTGACGCCCTGCGCCACACATTCCCCCAGGTCGCCCGCGAACCCTGTGTGCCGCAAGACCCATTACGCGCGCCCTGTATTCCAGCACACCCTGTGTCCCGTGGGTCCCGACGGACTCCCATTCAGCTCCTGCCGTCGCAGCCCTCCTCTGCGAAGGCATCCGCGTGCCCTGATGCAAGAGGATCAGGCGCCACGGATATCGGTCTTACCTCCGGCAGCCACGACCCAGCAATCAGCAGACGGCCAGGGCAACCGGAACCCTCTCGGCGGGGAAAATCAGCAGACGGCCAGGGCAACCGGAACCCTCTCGGCGGGGAAAGAGGGCGCTGGGGCGGGGACGGAGCCACGAGGCCATTGGTCGGACCTCAGGGGGCGGGGACTTGGCTTCGGAGGCTGGAAGTGTCGCGCTCTCAGCTCCCCAGACGGAGTAAATTCTGCTTGTGGCCTGGGAGTGGATTATTTCCTTCCCTTGTTCGTCTCGAGAAACTTCCAGGGGAAGTCCAGGGTCCAGCCAGAAATCAGGCCAGCGACCAGTCTCGGATTCTTTGCCCAGTTTGGAATTCGGCCCCCACACTTTCTAAGTGAAGCTCCCCCTCTTTCCTCTCTGTGCTCTGAGAGGTGAGAGTCTTAATGTGGTTCTCTCCTGGGTCCCCAGGGCCCGACACACTTGGTGCTCAATAAATCTCCGATGATTCTCAAAGATCACGAGGGCGTGCATGCCCAGCCAGATAGCACGCTGAGTGTGAGAGAGCTAGATCGGAATTGGGGTGGGACAGCCTGGTAGGTGGTCCTGTATCTCCAGCCTGCAGCTTTTAAAACATGTAGACAAAGAAGGGCACATCACGTCTACGGTGTTCTTGTCAGGTGATAACCTGAAACTAATCATGTTGTGTGCTGGGGAGTCGGACCGGACTCATAGCGACCCCTCCTTGGGTTTCCGAGGCGATATTACTACGGATACCAGGGAGCTCTGGTAGTGTAATGCCTAAGGCACTTGACTGCTAACCAGAAGGCTGGCGGTTCAAACCCATCAGCCACTCCTCGGAAGGAAGATGGGACAATCTACTTCCAAAGTGACACTGCCTCGGAAACCCAAGGAAGGGTCGCTATGAGTGGGGTCCGACTTGACAGTACATAACAACAATAACAACATCACTACAGAAAGCCTTAGGTATTATGCTACCCTGAGCTCCTGAAACTAATCATGAGGGGACATCAAACCCAAAATGAGGCACATTCTAAAGGTATGCTGTTTGCTAGAGAAGCCACTAGCTTGATTTAGCTATTCTAATGAACATTAAATAAAATTTAAAACTTTCCCAGCCCTACCAGCCATATTGCAAATGCCATTTTCATGTAGCTAATGGCTGTCATATTGGACAGGACAGATATAGAGCATTTCTGTCATCTCAGGAAGTTCTACTGGGCAATTAAAAATAAAAATTCTATGGGACAGCATGGACCAAAAAAATCACTCTTCAAAAATGTCAAAGTCATGAGTGGGAGAACAGTGTGAAACAAAGCCCAACATCATAAAAAAAAGAAGATGACGACGACCAGTTTTGCTGATCTGATACAAGCTTGTGAGACCCCTGAGACTACAGCCCCTAGCTACCCTCCAGATCTAGAATTAAACTCACTCCTGTGGCTTCCAGCCAAATAATAGGCGGCACATGGGCTGAACATTTACATCAGGTAGATACACTCTTTGGAGTGATTAATCATGGCAGAACAGAAGAGCAGTATTTGCACAGGGAGACAGCTGGGGAGTGGGGAGGCAAAAGGGCAGGATTGCACAGGAAAGAAGGACAACAGGGAAGAAGCAACTACTGGGAGGAAGGAGGAAGAGAGCTGTTACATTGTGGGGAAATGCAGTCAATGTCATGAGACAAAATGTGTATGAACTGCTGTATGGAAAATGAATTTGCTCTGTAAACTTTCACCCAAATCACAATTAAAAAAAAAGAAAAAGTCAAGGTCATTAAAGACAAGGAAAGGCTAAGAAACAGTTCCAGATTAGAGTCTAGAAAGACACCACGACTAAATGCAATGTGGGATCCCGTGTTGGATTCTAAAACAGAATAAGGACAACAATGGGACAACTTAGAAATTCAAATAAGATTTTTGGATTAATTATTAATTTTGTATCAGTGCTAATTTTCTGGTTTTGGTCAATGTACTATGGTTATGTAAGATAGAAACATTTATATTATTTTTGCAACTGTTTTGCAAGTCTGAAATTATTTCAAAATGAAAAAGAATCTTTTGACCCTATCTGGACATTCTTATCATTTTATCTTTATTGTTTATTGTATTTCACGGACAAGATTCATTGCTCATTGTCCCCGTACTTATGGAAGAATGAGTCCAGAGCATGATCTATGGCCTAAGCCGCCCTCACTGAGGGCTTCAGACCCCTCACCTCCACACCTAGAGCTCATTCCCAGCGGATGGCCAGTGTTCCAAAGAGGGCCGTGGTCTCTACGTGATGATTCGGCAACCACCTGCTCACATTTCCCCCTAGAGAACAGAGGTCAGGCCCAAAGATAGAGCCAGAGGGCCCAGAAAAAGGACATGTTGTCATATCTGAGTCCCTTCAGGGAACTCTTCCAAGACTGGAAACAAAACATAATCCTAACCTTCACCTCATTTCAAATCCTTTTTAACTGTTATTCTTTAAACTATTTTATTTTTTCACACTGTCAACGTATTTACAAAAGAAAAAAATATATAGCTAAACAGCTAATGTGGGATAAACAAAAATGACTGATGAAGAAAAACAAAATCCATACTTATAATACCACCACCCCAGGTAATGGCTGATGGCACTCAGTATCTTTTCTTCTATTACTTTCTTTTCTACAATACAGGTCTCCAACACCTCTGGCTTCCTGGAGTAACCCTAGCCCTTTCCAATACCTTGACCAGATCAAGTCATGATCTGGGGTGAGATTTCTCTGCCCACATCAGCTCCTGGGTCAGTCCCCACCGCAGTGGGCTCCTTATCAGACCTCAAGGTATCCTGTTGCTCTTCACCTACCATTCAGGGGCTGCTATCTAGCCCTTCCTTTCTGAGCTCACTGACACAGAATGTTTAGCAACAGATACTTACTGGGAACTGAGGGTTGGAATACAGAGAAATGAAAACACAGGCAGGATATGTCTTCAAAGTTAGATGTCTGTGGTCCTAAAATTCAAGAGCTTCTCGCCATGGAGAGGACTTCTGCCTGGCCACGTCCCTCCATGGCCCTAGTTTCCTGCCCCTTCTTGCTGTCATCCCCTCTTGCTGTTTCTTGTCCTATGGCCCCATCCTCGAAGTCAAGAGTTCAGTGCAACAACAACAACGTAACACCATCGAGTCGGATCCGACTCATAGCAACCCCTCCTTGGGTTTCTGAGGCTGTATCACTACGAAAGTAGATTGCCCAGTAGATTGAGGAGTGGCTGGTAGGTTTGAACCGCCAGCCTTCTAGTTAGCAGTCAAATACATTAGGCACTATGCCACCAGAGCTCCCAGAGTTCAATGTGTGAGACCATGTTTCTATATAACCACCCTGTATGTAACCATTTTAAGTATGTAGCCATTTTGCAATATGCTTTAGCATTTACTTCAGGCTTTAGTGCTTTAGTTACTGGAAAAACCACAAAGAGTCCTGACTACCCCCACCTCATCGATACTCCCAAACATACTCCTTAGCAACAACCAATCAGTAAATAGCCAGAAAATACCTTACCTAAAATAGTTAGAAATGGCAGTTTGTGGCTTCGGCCCACAAGACAGAGCCAGTCAAGTAGGAACAACTAGCAACTTGAAAAATGTCAACCAATCCTGTAATTTTCTGATTGAAACTTCCTCATTTCTGCTGTAACCCCTATACAAACCCTGTTACCCCTGAGTTCGGGGCTCTCAATCCTGAACCGCTGCGTCGGTGACAGTTGAGGGTCCAAGCTCGAGCTTGAATAAACAACCCCTATGCTTTTGCAGTGCAATCGGCTCCTTGGTGGTTTTTGGGGATTCAAGATCTGGGCACAACAAATGCAAGAAACAAAAAACCTTTAAGTACACATTTTGCGCAGGAAGAGCTTTGTTTTTTGAGGTATAATTTACAATCAGTAAAATATATAAATCTTAAGTGTGTGATGTTATTGTTAGGTGCCGTTAAGTCAGCAACTCTGTGTACAACAGAACAGAACATTTTCTGGAACTGCACCATTATTGCTATATTCGTGTCCACTCTTGCAGCTACTATGTCAATCCATCTTGTTGAGGGTCTTCCTCTTTTTCACTGACCCTCTACTATACCAAGCATGATAATGGGACTGATCCCTCCTGATAACATGTCCAAAGTATGTGAGATGAAGTCTCACAATCTGTGGTAGTTAAGGTTATGTGTCAACTTGGCTGGTCTTGGTTTAAGTGGCTGGGCAGCTCGATGTAGTTATTCCCCATGATGAGTCTGGTAATCAACTCCATGATGGAATCTACTGTGAGCAGCTGAGTAGCTGCCTTAGGGATGTGGTCTGCTTCCAGTATATAAGAAGCTTTGTGAAAAGGTCTAGCTTCTTGGCACATTTGGATCCTGCACTGGCTGCGTGATCAGCGAGTAGCCTGACATGTTGTCTGCTAATTGAGACTGTTTCTGGACTTGAACTAGCAGCCTGCCATGTTGCTTGATAATCTTGGGACTGTGCCATTTTATTTGTAAACCTTGGGTTTGTCAGCCTCAGCAGTCAGCAGCTTCCTCAGTTAAGAGATGCCTCCAACTGTGGTGGGCTAGGAGCAAGAGGCAGAACTGAAGCCCAAGGTTAACGGGCCTTCACCCAGCCTCTAGAACTGGCACTTTGAACTTGGACTCCTAGCCTCCAAAACTGTAAGAGAATAAATCCCTGTTAAAGCCACCCACTTGTGGTTATTCCTGTTAGAGCAGCACTAGAGAACCAAAACAGAATTTGATACCAAGAGAGTGGAGTGCTGCTCTAACAGAAACCTAAAATGTGGTAACAGGAGTAGAATGCATCCTTGACCTGAGATCCCTGTGCTGAGACCATGGCAGAGAGACTGGCAGAGAGATGATGACAGCAGAGAGACCAGCATGAGACAGAGTAACAGGCTTACCAGCCCATGGAGGAAGAAAGCTGAAAGTCTTTGGGCAGGAGGCCTCCTGGTGGAGTGGGTTGTCTTTGGGCACTAATTAGTAGAAGAGACCACCATGAGATGGTGCAGCAGGCTTGCTGGCCCATGGAGCAGAAAGCTTTTGGGCAGGAAGCTTCCTGGTGGAGTGGGTTGCCTTCAACCATTATTAATTGACAAAAGCTGAGAGAGCAAGGAAATAGGAAGCAGAGCTGCCTCATCCTCAAAGGGTAGAACTATGGCCTCTGAGAGTGAAAGCACCATAACTTTCTAGGTTTCAGAGTCAGATCTTTACCAACTTGGTTCTGGAGTGTGGGGCTGCCATTCATGAGGGCCAGTGGGATGAGGCTGTAGCCACTGCCCAAAAGTGAGGGGGTAGTGCTGCCATGCCCAAGGGGCAGAAGAACAGGGCCCTCCAGGCCAAGAGAGTGAGGTTGCCACTCGGGCTGGGAGACTTGAGCCACTCAATGAAGGAGATCTGTACAGGTGTTAAGTTGACAAGGAGTAGAATTGTGGTAGTTAAGGTTATGTGTCAACTTGGCTAGGCCTGGTTTTGAGTGGCTGGGCAACTGGATGCAGTGATTCCCCATGATAAGAGTGGTAATCAACTCCATGGTAGAATCTGCTGTGAGCAGCTGAGTAGCTGCCTTGGGGAAAGAGTCTGTTTCCAGTATATAAGCAGCCTTGAGAAAGGTCTCAGAGTTTTTGGCACATTTGGACCCTGCATGTAGTGGAGTCTTCATCTCAGTGGCCTGCCATGTTGTCTGCTGATCCTGAGACTGTTTCTGGACTTGAACTAGTGGCCTGCCCTATTGCTTGAGTCTGTGGCATCTCACTTGTTGACCATGGATATGTCAGCCCCAGCAGCCAGCAGCCAACTGAGTTAAGAGAAGCCTTAGGCTTCAATGGGCTGGGAGCAAGAGGCAGGGCTGAAGCCCAAGGTTGAGGGGTTTTCACCCAGCCCCTAGAGCTGGCACTTTGAACTCGGACTCCTAGCCTCCTAAACTGTCAGAGAATAAATCCCTGTTTGTTCAAACCACATATTTGTGGTATTTTTCTGTTAGAGCAGCACTGGAGGACCAAAACACCATACTTGCTTCTAAGGAGCATTCTGGTTGTCCTTCTTCCAAGATTTGTTTGTTTTTCTGGCAGTCCGTAGTATAGTAAATATTCTTCATCAACACCATAATTCAAAGACATCAACTTTTTTTCAGTCTTCCTTATTTATTATCCAGCTTTTGGATGTATATGAGGTTATTGAAGACAATGGCTTGGGTCAGGTGCATCTTAGTCTTCAAGGTGACATCTTTGCTCGTTAACACTTAAAGAGGTCTTTTGCAGAAGATTTGCCCAATCCAATATGTCATTTGATTTCTTGACTTTTGCATTGATTGTGGATCCAAGTAAAAATGAAATCCTTGATAACTTAAATCTTTTCTCCATTTATCATGATGCTGTTTATTGGTCCAGTTATGAGGATTTTTGTTTTTCTTATGTTGTTTTTGTTTTGTTTTGTTTTTTATGTTGAGGTGTACTTCATACTGAAGGCTGTAGTCTTGGATCTTCCTTAATAAGTGCTTCAAATCTCTTCACTTTCAGCAAGCAAGATCGTGTCATTTGCATATTGCAGGTTGTTAATGAGTCTGCCTCCACTCCTGATGTTGTGTTCCTCTTCATATTGTCTAGTGTTTTAGATTATTTGCTCACCATACAGATTGAGTAAGCATGGTAAAAGGATACAACCCTGATGCATGTAAATCAGGCCCCCTAAATTTGCCTCTATTTTTTCTTTGACAGTTTATATAGTGACACAAGCCATGGTATTTTCAATCGCCTCATATGCATGTGAGAGCTGGACAATGAATAAAGAGGACTGAAGAAGAGTTGATGCTTTTGAGCTGTGGTGTTGGCAAAGAATGCTCAAAGTGCTGTGGACTGCTAAAAGAACTAACAGGTCTGTCCTGGAGGAAGTCCAGCCAGAATGCTCCTTGGAGGCAAGAATGGCCAGACTTTGTCTCACATACTTTGATCATGTTATCAGAAGGGACCATTCCCTGGAAAAGGATGTCATGCTTGGTAAGACGGAAGGTCGATGAAAGAGGGGAAGGCCCTCAACGAGGTAGACCGACACAGTGGTGGTGGCAATGGGCTCAAGTATAACAAGAATCATGGAGCTGGCTCAGGACCGGGCAGTTCTGGTGTGTATAGGGTTGCTATGAGTCAGAGACAACTCGATGGCACCTAACAACAACAACAACAACATAGTTTTAGGTTTTATGTTTAGGTCTTTTATCCAACTTGAGTTTGGTTTTGTATATGGTGTGAGATATGGGTCCTGTTTCATTTTTCTGCAAAATGGATATCCAGTTTTGAAACCACCATTTATTAAAGAGATTTTCTTTTCCCTCAATTAATGAGTTTTGGCCCTTTATCAAAGATCAGCTGTCCATCGGTAGATGGATTTACTTCTGGATTCTCATTTGTGTTCCACTGGTCTGTGTGTCTGTTGTTGTACCAGTACCAGGGTATGTAGTGGGTGACTACATATCTACTGTGGCTATGTGGTAGGTTTGGAGATTGCGGAGTATGAAGCGTCCTCCTTTCTTCTTCTTCTTTAGTAGTGCTTTACTTATCTGAGGTCTCTTTCCTTTCCATATAAAGTTGATTAGTTTTTCCATCTCTTTAAGGAAAGATGAAAGGAGCTCTGGTAGCATAGTGCCTAAGGCACTTGACTGCTAACCAGAAGGCTAGTGGTTCAAACCTATCAGCTACTCCTCGGGAGGAAGGTTGGGCAATCTACTTCCGTAGTGATACTGCCTCAGAAACCCAAGGAGGGGTCGCTATGAGTCGGGGCCGACTCGATGGCACATAATAACAACAACGACAACAACAAGGAAAGATGATAGATTCAATTTCCTGTTTTTTGTGTGTGCAATTCTGCCCTCCTGCCCTGCCCTCGCTGCTTCCCCATATCTTTTCTATCCCTTTATTTTGTCCTATTTCCTGAGTTCCTCAACTTTATTTTCCAAATCTTCCA
Organism: Orycteropus afer afer; assembly: GCF_000298275.1. NCBI lineage: Eukaryota > Metazoa > Chordata > Mammalia > Tubulidentata > Orycteropodidae > Orycteropus > Orycteropus afer. Next base: position 797,101 of record NW_006921607.1, read on the forward strand.
ATTAATTTTTATTTTTTTAAATTGTGTAAAATATATATAATAAGAGATTTGCCATTTCAACTATTTGTATGTGCACAATTCAGTAACGTTCATTATGTTCACCATGTTGTGGAATCAGCATCACTATCCGTTTCCAATTTTTCTCCTCACTCTTAATAGACACTCAGTGCCCTAAGGCAATAACGTCTTTCTAATTAATTTTTTAATGCATTTTATTGAAATATAATTCATGTACAGTGAAATATACAAAACTAAAGTGACATGGGTCAATGCATTTTTTTTTCTTTGCAGTGTTCCCTCCCCTCCCACCTCTGATAACCAACAAAGAAAGTGTCCTTCTATATGTAAACCTGTCCTTCACTTTTTACAATAATGAACTAATACTATATTTGTCCTTCTGTGATTGATTTATTTCACTCAGCATACATAATGTCCTCCAAGTTCATCCATGTTATGCAGTGTTTTGCAGATTCTACATTATTCTTTAGGGTTACATAGTACTCTATTGTGTGTATGTACTATAGTTTGGTTATCCATTCTTCTGTTGATGTGCATGTAGGTTGTTTCCATCTCTTTGCTATTGTACATAGTGCTACAATGAACATGGGTGTGCATACATCTGTTCTTGTCCTGACTCTCACTGCTTTAAGATATATACTAGTAAAGGGATTTCTGGGTCAAATGGTATTTCTAATTCCAGCTTTTAAAGGAATTGCTGTACTGTTTTCCACAGTGGTTGTATCATTTTACAGTCCCACCAGTAGTGGATGAGAATCCTAAGCTTGCCAGCATCCTAAGCTGGCACATCCTTGCCAGCATCCACCATTTTCTGTCTTGTTGAACTTTGCCATTTATGCTGGGGTGAGATGATATCTCATTATTGTTTTGATTTGCATCTATCTGATGGCTAATGATCATGAGCAATTCTTCATGTATTAGCTGGCCACTTGAATATCCTCCTAGGTGAAGTGTCCATTCATGTCTTCTGCCCATTTTTTAATTGGATTGTTAATCTTTTTGTTGTTGAGGTGTTGGAGTTTTCTACAAATTTTAGAGATAAGTGCCTTGTCAGATATGTAATTATTGACAAGTATGAATTTGTCATCATTTTGTTATGGGCTTTTTCATGGTGTTGATTTCTCTGTTCCATATAATTTTCTGTGCTGAGCTCGCTTTGTTTATGAATTGTCTTATCACTTCCTTTGTTGCTATTGTTATAGTATTTGCTAAATATTTGTACTGGTCCTCTTTTTTTATTTTGATGTGAAGGTTTATCATTTTTCTTTGAGATTACCCTGTGATTTATAATTTCTTCCCAAATTTAGAACAGTCTGTTCTATCTTTTAGTTGTCTTGACTTCTCTACCATTTAGAAATTCTGTAACTACACAGTTTTTTCCCTCTTTTTGGTTTGTAGTTGTCTTCCTTTGTCAATTGATGTCTGTGGTTCCCTGTATACAATCTTGTAGGCTTCTTTATTTTGGATACTTCTATAACTGGGTTCATTTCTGGGTTATGTCATCATGTGTGTTAATGGTCAGTTGTTGTTTGCTATTGTTGGTTCTCTGTCCAATGGACTCCCTTTATCATCTCTTGTAAGGGTGGTCTGGTTTAAATTTCTGTCCCTTAATTTCTGCTTATCTAGAAATGTCCTAATTTCACCATCATATTTGAGGAACAATTTTGCCAGGTACATAATTCTTGGTTGGAAATTTTTCTCTTTCAGGGTTTTATATACACCATCCCATTGCCTTCTAGCCTGCATGGTGTCTGTCAAGAAATCCAAACTTATTCTTATTGGTTGCTCCTTGTTGGTAACTTTCTGTTTTTCCTATGCTGCTTTTAGGATTCTTTCTTTGTCTTTGGTTTTGGTGAGTTTGATGATAATATGTCTTGGTGATTTTCTTTTGGGGACTATCCTCTTTGGGGTTCATTGGACTTCTTGAATGGATATATTCTCATCTTTCATCATACCAGGAAAATTATCTTCCAACAAATCATTGACAATTTTTTCTGTGGTTTTATTTGTCTTTTCCTATTCTGGAATTCTGATTACATGTAGGTTATTCCTTTTGATGGCATCCCACATGAACCTTAGCCTTTCTTCATTTTGTTTTGATCTTTTTTCTGATTGATCCCTTTCCAAAGAAGTATTGAGGTATTACTTGCCTTCAATCTCACTAATTCTGTCTTCCATTGATTCAATTCTACTCCTTTGCCCATTCAATGTGTTATGTATTTCTGAAAATTTAGTATTAATCTTCTGTCTGTAGACTTTGTATCATTTCTAATCTTTCATTTATTTTGTCATTTTGTTCTTGTATTGGCTTTCGAAATTGTTCTAAGGTTTTCTCTGTGTTTTCCTCAATTTTGTCAGTGTTTTCCTTGATCTATCTCTCAATTCGTTGAAGGTACCTAAATATAATTCTTTTGAGTTCCTTATCAGGGAGTTCCAATGCTGCATCTTCCTCGGGGATGTGTTTTGGGTCTGTATCCTGGTCCCTTGTTTCTCTGGCTTCTTTGTGTGGACTGTGATGCTCTGTTTTCTCCGAGGTATCGTCATGTTTTTGTGTTTATATTTAATTGGTGATTGTATGTTGGAGTGACTTGCCCATGATTTTTTATTTCTTTATTTTGTTTGTATGTTATCTATATAAGCAGGGTACTGTGCTGTGCTCCTCTATTCGCTAGTTGGCAGCACTTACACACCCACCATCTGTCTCCTTTCCCACTGTCTGCCTCCTGTATGGCCCTGCTGACCTCGGCAAACGGAGCCTATTCTTAGGTCTCTGGAATCTGAATGAGAATGTTGTCACTTTAAAATCCAAAATGGCCACTGCTTGTAAACATTCGAAATGTCTGCGCTCTGGTCACTTTAATATGCAAAATGGCCACCACTTGTAAACAATCAAAATGGCTGTGCCCTCAGTCACTTTAAATACCCAAAATGGCCACCATGTGTAAACCTTCAAAATGGCTGTGCCCTCCGGACAGCCAAAAGTCCACAGCTCAAGTTGTCTCCCTCCTTGCTGTCCCTTCCTAGTCCCAGGACACCAGCACAGTCATCCCTGCAGCCTTTGGCAACCAGGGCTGATCTTTAGGTCAATTATCAGGTCCTAACACTACTTGGAAATATTTAGGCTTCTGGTGCTGTCAGAGTAGCTGACAGTCCGTGCTCCGACCATCTCTGTACTCACTGTTTTTGTTCAGGTTTTTTCACTAGTTGGTGCCTAATCTACTTTTGTGTACTTCCTTTTAAAGCTCAGGGCTCCAGGATTATCTCCTGTATCTCTGTCAATTTGTTTCTCTTTTCTTTGTTGAAGAGGGTCTGTGTAGCTTGTCTGCCTATTCTGCCATCTTACCAGAAGTCTCTCTAATTAATTTTTAATGTAGGCAATAACATTTTTATTTTCTGAGAACTTGTTCTTGTTCTGTTGTTCTGGTCTTTTTTTTTTTTTTTCCTCTTTTGGTGGAGTGATATAATCTTGAATCAGCTAAGGAGAGCAAACAGAGGCTTTTTTTCCCTAAAGCTCTCCTTTGTTCCTAGCACTGTTTTCCTCTGAAGCCATTTTTTGCTATTTGCTTATCTTAGAACTTGTTCTTGTTCTGGTTGTTCTGTCTTTTTTTTTTTTTTTCCTCTTTTGGTGGAGTGATATAATCTTGAATCAGCTAAGGAGAGCAAACAGAGGCTTTTTTTCCCTAAAGCTCTCCTTTGTTCCTAGCACTGTTTTCCTCTGAAGCCATTTTTTGCTATTTGCTTATCTTGGTTCCAGTACAGGTCTTCTTCAAATGCCTAGTTAACTTTGTTCACATTAAAATGGCATAAAACAAAAGAACAAATATACATACATATACATACATACATACATACATATATAAATATATATATATATATATATTTAAGTAGGCAATAAGAAATATTTGGGTGGTTCTGTGCACATCCACTTGCCAGAATGTGAGGGTCTTTTACAAGGGGCTGCTGGGTTTCTTTAGAGTATGGTGTTTTTAACCATATTTGGCTCATTGACTCCTTGGGTTATCTGGTGAAGTTCATAGGCCAGAACAATGCTTTTGAATGCATTTTAAAATACATAGGTACCCAATCATAAAATGTTCAAAGGATTAGGACAGATATTTCACCAAAGAGGATATTCAAAGAGCCATAAACACATGAAATGATGTGCCACGTCCTTAGCCTTTAAACCAAACTCACTGCCATCAAGTCAGATCTGACTCATAGTGACCCCTCCTTGGATTTCCAAGGCAGTATCACTACAGACGTGGATTGCCCAACCTTCCTTCTGAGCAGTGTGGCTGGTGGGTTTGAACCACCAATCTTCTGGTTAGCAGTCAGATAGATGCCTTAGGCACTAGGCCACCATAGCTCCTCCTTAGCCATTAAGGAGATGCAAATCAAAACCACAATGAGATACCATCTCATGCCATTAAAACAGCAATGATAAAAAAAAAAAAAAAAAAGGAGAACATTAGATGCATTAGATGTTGGCAAGGTTGTGGAGAAACAGGAACTCTCATCCATTGCTGATGGGTAAGTAAAATTATATAGCCATTGTAGAAAACAGTTTGACAGTTCCTCAAAAAGTTGAACATTTGTGGAAAAGAATATGGTGATCCTCAAGAAACTAAGCACAGAACTGCCATATGCCCCAGCAACTCCACTCCTAGGTATATACCCAAGGGACCTGAAAGCAGAAAACAGACACTTGTACACCAGTGTTCGTTTCAACACTCTTCACAATAACCAAAAGGTGGAAACAACGAAATGTGGTACATATATACAATGGAATACTACTCAGCCAGTAGGATAAGAGAAGTCTTGATACATGCTACAATATGGATGGAGCTTGAAGACATGTTGAATGAAATACATCAGTTTTAAAAAATGACAAGTACTGTATGACCTCACTTATACAAAAAGACAAGAAAAGGCAAATATATAGACACCAAAGTTTATTAGTGGTTACTAGGACACTTGCCTGCTAACCAGACGGCTGGCAGTTCAAATCCACCAGCCACTCCTCGGAAGGAAGGTTGGGCAATCCTACTTCCGTAATGATACTGCCTCGGAAACCCAAGGAGGGGTTGCTACGAGTCGGGTTTGACTCGACGGCACATAACAAAAACAACAACAACAGGAGGTGAGAGGGTGGGGAAAAGGAGAGTAATTATTGCTTATGGAGTACTGGGTTTCAGATTACGGTGATGGAAAAACCACACTGACATGGGTAGCATTGCATAGTTACTGTAGTTCTGTCAGTAAGTTGTACACCTGTAAAAAGTTGAACTGGCAAAAGTTATGTGATAAGACATATGCACAATAATGACCAAAAAATCTTCTGAGTTGCTTATGTATAACCAAACATCTTATGAGATTTGGTTCCTTGGTTTGGAGGTTTAGGGTTCATGGTTTCATGGTATATCCTAATGGCCTAATATCATGTTTAGTGGTTCTATCTCCTAGTTCATTGTGTAGAGCATCCAAAGGGCAATTGTTCTCTATACTCCCTGGAGCAACAGAGGAAGAAAGAGAGCCAAGAATAGGAGGAGAATATGGAACATGTGACTAATTGCTTCCATGAACAACTGCCTCCTTTGCTATGAGGCCAGAAGGACTAGACGGTGCCCACCCTGCTACCATTACTAACATTTTGATCAAAGATTCTATAGAAGAGTTTTGATCAAGAAGTGAAAAATGCAGAATAGAATTTAGAATTCTCCATAATTGTAGACTTTCTGGAGCTATGGAGGCTGGATAAACCATTGAAATTATTGCCCTGTGTGGTAGTTAAGGTTATATGTCAACTTGGCTGGGCCTGGTTTTGAGTGGCTGGGAAGCTAAATGTAGTTATTCCCCATGATGAGGCTGGTAGTCAACTCCATGGTGGAATATGCTGTGAGCAGCTGAGTAGCTGTCTTTGGGATGTGGCCTGCTTTCAGTATATAAGGAGGCACTTTGAGAAATCTCTTGAGTTCTTTGGCACACTTGGATCCTGTATGTAGCCAAGTCTTCATTCAGCAGCCTGCTATGTTGTCTGCCAATTATGGGACTGTTTCTGGACTTGAATTAGTGGCCTACCATGTTGCTTGATAATCTTGGGACTGTGCCATTTTACCTGTCGACCTTGGGTTTGTCAGCCCCAGCAGCCAGCAGCCAGCAGCTGCCTGAGTTAAAAGAAGCCTCCAGCTCTAGTGGGCCGGGAGCAAGAGGCAGAACTGAAGACCAACATCAAGGGTCCTTCACTCAGCCTGAAGAGCTGGCACTTTGAACTTGGACTTCTAACCTCTTAAACTGTAAGATAATAAATCCCTGTTTGTTAAAGCTATCTATTTGTGGTTATTTCTATTATAGTAGCACTAGAGAACCAAAACACCCTGAGATAATTTTTAAACCTTAAACCAAAAATACCCCTGAAATCTTCTTAAAACCAAACAACAGTTTAGTTTATCCAATAATGTCTACCTTGAGCACTGTGCTCTTTCAAGACCTATTTACATGGGATCAAAGTAACAAAAACAACTTGAAAGATTAGATAGAAAACAAAACGTAGGGGGCAGTGGGTTTATGTTAATGGGGAAAGAAGAACTCAGAAAAACAAGGTGTTTTGGTTATCTAGTGCAACTCTGACAAAAATATACCACAAATGGGATGGCTTAAAGAAACAGGAGTTTATTATCTTATAGTTTGGAGGCTTTAAGTGCAAGTTCAAAGTGCCAGGCTCTAGGGGCTGTGTGAAAGTCCCTTAACCTTAGGCTTCAGCTCTACCTCCTACTCCTGGCCCACTGAAGCTAGAGGCTTTTCTTCACTCAGCTGCTGGCTGCTGAGGCTGACAAGCCCAAGGATGACAAGTAAAAATGCACAGTCCCAGTGTTACCAAACCACACAGCAGGCTATTAATTTAAGTCTGTTGAATGTCCCAAGGCCGGCAGAGCATGGCAGGTTGCTGAACAACGACACGGCTACATGCAGGATTCAAGTGTGCCATAAGTTAGAGACTGTTCCCCAAGGCTTCTCCTTATATACAAGAAGCAGACCACATTTCTAAGGCAGCTACTCAGCTGCTCATGGTAGATTCCACCAGGGAGTTGATTACCAGTCTCATCATGGGGAATAACGCCAACCAGCTGCCCAGCCAAGTTGACATACAAACCTAACTACCACACAAGGTGAAAATAGTTGCACAATTCAAGGAATGTAATCAATGTCACTGAATTGAAAATGTATATATTGTTGGCTTGATACATGTTTTGCTGTGTATTTTCTCAAAAGCAACAAAATAAATTAAAAAAAAAAATTTAAGTTGAATATAGAACTGCCATATGACCTAGAGATTCCACTCTTAGGTATATATCCCTGTCTTAGATCTCTAGTGCTATTATAACAGAAACACCACAAATAGATGGCATAACAATCAGGAATTTACTCTCTTACAGTTTAGGAGGCTAAAGGTCCGAATTCAAAGTGCCAGCTCTAGGGGCTAGGTGAAGGCCACTCCACCTTGGGCTTCAGCTCTGCCTCCCGTTCCAGGCCCCTAGAGCTGAAGGCTTTGTCTGACTCAGCTGCTGGCTGCTGAGGCTAACGAATCCAAGATTAACAAGTAAAATGGCACAGTCCCAAGATTAGCAGACAACATGGAAGGCCACTAGCTCAAGTCTAGGAACAGTCCTAAGAGTGGCAAGCAACACGGCAGGTCACTAAAATGAAGACTTAGCTAAATGCAGGATCCCGATGTACCAAAAACTAGATAACTTTCTCAAAGTTTTTCCTTCTATACTGGAAGCAGGCCATACTCCAAAGGCAGCTACTTAGCTGCTCACAGCAGATTCCACTATGGAGCTGATGACCAATTTCTTCATGGGGAATAACTATCCCGCTGCCCAGCCACTCAAAACTAGGGCCCAGCCACTTTGACACACAACATTAATTACCACAACACCCAAACAACTTAAAAGCAGTGACACAAACAGACAGATGCGCACCAATGTAGCACCTTTCACAACACCCAAAAGGTGGAAACACCCAAAATGTCCATCAACTTAAATGGATAAACAATATGTGGTACATACATACAATGAAATATTACTCAGCCATACAGAGAAATGAAGTCCTAATACATGTCACAACATGAATGAACCCTAAAAATATCATGTTGAGCAAAGTCAGTCAGTCACAAAAGGACAAATACTGTAGGATCTTACTCATATGAAAAAAGCAAATATATAGAAACCAAAACTTATTAGTGGTTATCGGAGGTGGGAGGGAGGGGGAAAAAGGGAGATTTTGCTTATGGTCCATTAAGTGATGTTAACGGTGGCAGAATGATTTGCAAAGAATAGTGAGAAGGTTGCACAACTTGAAGAATGTAATCAACGTCGCTGAATAATGCATACACAATTCATTGAACTGCTGTATATTCTGTTGTGTATATTTTCAACCACAGTAAAAAAATATATACATAGGTGCAACAACATGGATGGACCTGGAAAACATTTATGCTGAGTGAAATAAGTCAATCACAAAAGGACAACTATTGTATGATCCCATTTATATGAAATATGTAGACTAGGCAAGTGTATAGAGACCAAAGTTTTATTAGTGGTTACCAGCAGAGAGGAGAAGAGGAAGGGAGAAAGGAGGACTCATTGCTTAGGGAATACTGAGCTTCTGCTAAGGGTGAGAGAAAAATTTGGAAACAGATAATGGTGACGGTGGAACAACATGATAAAGATAATTGATGTCACTGAATTGTATACGTGAAGAATGTTGACATGACAAATGTTTTATTACATATATAGTTCCCAAAATTTAAAAAATGCATAGGATTATTTTAAAAATGATACTGAAATACAGTTTAGTGGGATGAATTGTGGCCCTCAAAGGATGGGTCCACTGGGAGCATCAGGATGTGATCTTACATGGGAGAAGGGTCTTTGCAGATGTAATTAAGGTTAAGGATCTTGAGATGGGATCATTCTGGATTAGGCTGGGCCCTAAATCCAATGATGAGCATCCTTATATGAGAAAGAAAAGAAGGTACAGACAGACACAAAGGGGAAGGTCATTTGAAGACAGACAGAAATCAGAATGATAGCATGTACAAGCCAACAAAAGACAAGCATTGCCCAGTGCCACCAGAAGCTATGAGAGAGGTGTGGAATGGGTTCTCTCTCAGAGGCTCCAGAAGTAACCACCCCTGCTGACACTTTGATTTCAGACTTCTGGCCTCCAGAACTGAGAGAATACATTTCTATTGTTTTAAACCACGAATTGTTTTAAGCCACTAAGTTTGTGGCAATTTGTCATGGCAGCTGTCTTGGTAATGTAGTGCTGCTATAACAAAAATACCACAAGGAGGCATTAACAAACAAAAATTTATTTCCTCACAGTTTGTTGTTGTTGCTGTTAGGTGCCATCGAGTCAGCTCCGACTCATAGCAACCCTATGTATGACAAAATGAAAACACTGTCCGGTGTTTTCACAATCCTTGTTATACCTGAGCCCATTGTTGCAGCCACTGTATCAATCCATCTCCTTGAGGCCCTTCCCCTTTTTTTACTGACCCTTTACTTTACCAAGCATGATATCCTTCTCCAGGGAATGGTCCCTTCTGACAACATGACCAAAGCAGGCGAGATGAAGTCTGGCCATTCTCACTTCCAAGGAGCATCCGGGCTGCAGTTCTTCCAGGACAGATTTGTTAGTTCTTCTGGCAGTGCATAGTACTTTCAGTATTCTTCGCCAACACCACAATTCAAAGGCATCAACTCTTCTTTGGTCTTCCTTATCCTCACAGTTTAGGAAGCTAGAAGTCTGAATTCAGGGCACAAGCTCTAGGGTAAGTCTTTCTCTCTGTGTTAGCTCTGAGCAAAGGTCCTTGTCTCTTCAGCTTCTGTTCGCTGGTGAGCTTCATGCGGTAGGGGCTCTACCTTCCCCCATTTCTGCTCTTTTATATTTCAAAAGAGATTGATTTAAGACACATCCTACACTAACACTGCCTCAAAAAAAAAAACCTATTCTTGCTCAGGAGCATAGTCAGTCACAGGGGACATCAAGCTCAATTGGCATAACATACTACACAGAACATTGTTCCACCTCCTACTTTGGTGAGTAGTGACTGAGATCTTATAAGCTTGCAAACAGCCATCTAGATGCAATGATGGGTCTCTCCTCATCCAGAGCAAAGAAGAATGAAAAAAAACAAAGATTCATGGAAACAGTCCCAGTGACTGGTACACCATGCAATTTGCAGCCTATACGACTATGAGACCAGAACTAACTAGATGGTGCCCAGCTACTACTGTCAACCACTCAGAGGGGGATCTATGTAGGTGTGATAGTCGGAGCTGTGTGTCAACTTGGCTGGACCACAATTCTGTGTGGTTTAAGCTGTTGTGATGTGTTTATTCCCATGATGGGATCAGATGATTATGTTTTGAGCAGGCAATCTGTTGAAAGGGAGTTTCCCTAGGGGTATGGCCTGCTTCCAGTATATCTATGGACATTCCAGGAAAATAGACATCTTCTGTGGATCGGAATACTGTTGTGCTGCCTACAACTGTCCATGAGTGAACAATCCACCATTTGGCCTGGAGATCTTGGATTCGTCATTTGTTGGCATCAACAGCCAGTGTACTGCCTGCCAGCCTTAAGATCCTCAGCCCCTGTGGCTGCAAGAGTTGGGAAAAGCCTCTAGCTTGACGTAGAAAAGCCTCCAGCTTGATGTTTGATCCAGGAACTTTGGACTTGACAGCTTCTATAAGTGTGTGAGCCATTTTCCTAAGATAAATTTCTCTATATATACATATATATATATAAGCTTTACTGGTTTTGTTTCTCCAGAGAACCCAATCTAACACAGTAGGAGATTCTAGATAGAGAGAGAGAACAATGTGAAACAAAACTCAAAAGCATTTTGGGGAAAAAAAAATGGTGACCAGGTTTGCTGGTCTGATAGAGCCTGGTAGAACCACTGAGACTATGATCCCTAGCTGCCCTTCAGGTCTGGAATTGAACCCACACCTGTGGCTTCCAGCCAAACAAAAGACAGGCATAGGAGTTGAACATTTACCTGAGGTAGATACACTCCTTGGGGAGAACAATCATGGGAGAAAGAAGGGCTGTTTATGCACAGGGAGGCAGTCCAGGGGGCAGGAGTGCATGGAGGCATGGACACAGAGAAGAGGTAACTATCAGGAGGAAGTGGGAGGCGAGCTGTTGTATTGGGGTAAATTGTAGTCAATGTCATGAGACAACGTGTATGTGAACTGCTGTATAGAAAGTGAATTTGCTCTGTAAACTTTCACCCAAATCACAATTTAAAAAAATAATAATAAAAACCCATTCCAAAATGATATTACAACCACAGGCACAGGCATTAGTATTTGCAACACATATTTTGAGGGGACACAATTTAATACAGGAGCAGCCCCAGGAAACTATCACATCATCAAACAAATGTGCACTTTAGTAAATAAATTAAATATTTAAGTAATATCATGCATAAAAGATAATCTCAAGTATCTGCATGAACTGCCACATGGAATTATCTGCAATTTCTTTTGGTGACTAAGTCTTACAGAACCAAAATCAAACCAAACTCGGTGCCATCAAGTCAATTCTGACTCATAGCAATCCTGTAAGCAGAGTAGAATTTCCCTATAGGGTTTCCAAGGCTGTAATCTAGTTCTAGTGGCACAGTGTTTAACACATTTGGCTGCTAACCAAAAGGTTGGCTGTTCAAACCCACCAGCTGCTCCATGGGACAAAAATGAGGCAGTCTGCTTCCGTAAAGATTTATAACCTTGGAAACCCTATAGTGTTGCTATGAGTTGAAATCAACTTGAGGGCAGTTGGATCAATCCTCATGGAAAGGAGCCTTGATTATGTAGTGGTTAAGCACTCAGCTGCTAAGCAGAATGCAGCAGTTCAAATCCACCAGGCACTCTGTGGAAGAAGGTTGGCAGTCTGCTCTGGAAAATATTACAGAAAAATCTGTCCATGGTATATTCAATATTCTTCACCAACACTGTAATTCAAATGCATCAATTCTTGTGCGGTCTTCCTTATTCGTTGTCCAGCATGCATATGAGACAATTGAAAATGCTATGGCTTGGATCAGGTGCACCTTAGTCCTCAAAGTGTCATCATAATCATTGTCATCATAATTATTGCTTTTTAACACTTTAAAGAAGTCTTTTGTAACAGATTTTTGCAGTGCAATATTTTGATTTCTTGACTGATGCTTCTATGGGCATTGATTGTGGATCTAAGTAAAATGAAATCCTTTAAATGTGAGGGGCTTGGGGCTGATGAGCAGGGACATAGAGCAGCAGCACAAAGGGCACAAGGAAGGTAGCCACCTGCAGAAACATTGTGGGAATGTGCTGGGGCCACACAGAGGCCCTGCAGGGGTCAGGCTCAGCTCTGCACCACTTGGTCACACAACCCATGCAACAGGAGCTGGAGAATTTGGGTTCACGGTGCAGAGCTGGGGCAGACATGGGAGTCAGGGTGGTGGGGTGGTGGTGGCATTAGCCATTAAAGAGATGCAAATCAAAACCACAATGAGATACCATTTCACCTTGGCTAAAATGTCACTGATAAATAAAAATAGACAACGAATGTTGGTGAGAATGTTGGGAGATTGGAACACTTATCCATTGCTGTTGGGAATATAAAATGGTATACCCACTATGGAAAACAGTATAGTGCTTCCTTAAAAAAGTAGAAATAGAACCACTTTATGATCCAGCAATGTCTCTCCTAGGCATATACCCTAGAGTCTGAGTAGAAGTGACACAAACAGATATATGCACACCTCTGTTCATTGAAGCATTATTCAAAATAGCAGAAAGAAAATGAAAACAGCCTAAGTGCCCCACAGATGGACGAATAAGCAAAATGTAGTACATACATACAATGGAATACTACATAACCATAAAGAACAATGATGAGTCTGTGAAATATACTATAACATAGAACTAGAGGACATAAGGCTAAGTGAATTAGTCAATTATATAAGGAAAAATTGTATGATTCCACTTTAATAAGAAAGTAAGAATAAATATTTACACAAAGACCAGTGTCCATTGGTGGTTGTCCAAGCATGGTGGATACTCACTCTCTAGATTGTAGATAACTTGCTATTTTTGGTGATAAGAAAAGTAGCACAGAATATGGGTGTAATGAGCACAGCTTGACCAAACTAAACAATGCCATTAAGAAGTGCACGAGAGAAAAGGAAGTTTATGCTAAAGACTATGACATATATAACTTGGCAACAATAACTCAGAAATGAGTGTATGGTCACATAGTAGGTATACAGGCATATATGCGGATGGGTGAGTACATATGTGCACACAGACAGAAGAATCTATATGTTCGTGTACATACAGGTATGTGTGTGTACACATATATATTCACAGAGGACACAATTATAGATAATTCTCAGACATAATACCTTGAGAGAATGGTTTTCTGGGTTTGAAAGCTTAGCTCCTTAGTCCCATGGGACAACTCAGTTAACTGGCACCAAAAAGTTCATATTCTGCATCCTAGTGAGGTGAATAGCATCTTGAGTCTTAAAAGCTTACAAGAAGCTATCTAAGATACAACTACTGGTCCCTACTTGTTAGAAGCAAAATGGAAAAAAAGGAAATCAAAGTCTTAGAGAAGACACTTGCCTACAGGGCTAAGAGCCTACACAAGTCACAGCCTCATCCACCCTGAGATCAGAAGAGCTGGATGGTGCCCAGCTACTACTACTGACCATTCTTATCAAGGGCACAATAGATTGACCTGGATAAAATGGAAGAAAAACATGGAACAGAATTCAAATTCTTTAAAAGTCCAGACTACTGGCCCCATTGAGACTACAGGACTCCCTAAGACTATTGCCTTGAGATACTCTAAACCTTGAAGCAAAACTATCCCAAGGTCACCTTTTAGCGAATAACACATTGGCATACAAAATAAAGGATTTTACCTGCGAATATGGTGCTCCGTTAAAAAACCATCTATATGTGACCAAAATGTCAACAATTACTCTAAAGCAAAAACGAGAAGGCATGGTGGCAGGAAACTAGAGCACTGGTGCAAAAAGGACCGGGAGGCAGCATCTTCTGACCTCCTGTAACTTCACAAGACAGAATCACCATCAGCAGCCCAAGGCTTATTCCTATGAGGCCAGACATGCCACCACCCTCCAGCCTTTTTACCAACTTTGACACCAACTGTCCCCCCATGGTGCTTACTACTTCTCTGCTGGGTTCGATAATTTGTTCCAGTGGCCACACAGAACTCAAGATAATACTCATGATTATGGTGTTTATTAGGAGCTCTGGTAGCGTAGTGCCTAAGGCACTTGACTGCTAACCAGAAGGCTGGAGGTTCAAACCCACCAGCAACTCCTTGGAAGGAAGGTTGGGCAATCTACTTCCCTAGTGATAGTGCCTTGGAAACCCAAGGAGGGATCACTATGAGTTGGGTCTGACTTGACGGCACATAACAACAACATGGTGTCTATTAGGGAAGTAATAGGGTACAATTCAGGTCCAGGAAAGCACTCAGGATACAATTCTTCCATCAGGACAGTCTCCCCTCTGCTGTGCCCTCAGACACACCTCTCTTGCTGTTAGCCTCTCGGCCTGGCCTCTGCCTCTGTGGGCCAGGTAAGCCTGCCACTCTGTCTCGTGCCTTTTGGTTCCACTGCCACCGTTTCTCTGCCAGGGCATCTCTCTGCCGGGATGTCTCTGCCAAGGAGGTCCAGTGCAGGGATCTTGGGTCCAAGGATGCACTCTACTTCACCTCCAGCTTTTCTCTCTTGATGGCAGTGAGATTCCCCTCTCTGCCTCCAGAAGGGCTCATTTTAAGCCTGACAGAGTGGCAAAACTAAGCAATCCCAACATCAGAGTTCTACCCACCTTATTTGCATGGTCCCACCCAGCAATCCAGTGGGAGTTACAAAGATTATGGCTAGAAAAGCCTTACCAAGTAATTCACTGAACAACTGGGAACAGAACAACCAGAATGCAATTAATGAGAATTATTTTCATATTTTAAAAATGTACCTAATGTCACGGAACAACTTGTGTAGAAGTTGTTGGTGTGTAGACTTTCACTGAAAACATAATAAAATATCATTTAAAAAATAAAACAAGTCAGTGTAGAAAGCAAACCAGCATGACTCAGCACAGCAGGACTTGCAGCAGGAATCTTGGAGATGCTACATGATTGCCTCCTTTGCTGTAATGTGCTATTTATCTTCTGGGAAATGGACATGTGGTTCAGGCAGTACCATCCTTGAGAGATAACAGTTTACTGTTTCTATCTGCTTCTAAGAAAGATAAACTTTTTACATGGTGATGTTGCAGAGTCCCTGGCCCTGAGGGTCTCCTATGAACTACCTATTCATTCACTCATTCAATATATATTGGGTGCCTACTATGTGCAGGGGAGCTCTGGCGGCATAGTGCTTAAGGCATTTCACTGCAAACCAGAAGGCTGGCAGTTCAAACCCACCAGCCACTCCTCGGAAGGAAGGTTGGGCAATCTACTTCCATAGCAATACTGCCTCGGAAACCCAAGGAGGGGTCGCTATAAGTTGGATCCAACTTGACGGCAGTGAGTACTATGGGCAGAGTCCCTGGGTGATGCAAACAGTTGTGCCCAATGCTGCTAACCAAAAGGCTGGTGGTTCAAGTCTACCCTGAAGCACCTCCAGAAGAAAGGACTAGCCATCTACTTACAAAATGGAGTCCCCAAAGATGATGGGCCTTAGACACAATTCAAGCTGGGAACTGAACTCACCCCTGTGACTCAACTTTCAGCTAAACGAGAGACAAGCCTATAAGGTGAACTGTGATACCAGAAGGTATTCACTCATTAGAATAATCAACCACATGAGACCAAAAGGGCAGCACTTGCCCAAGAAGAAAGCTAAGAAGGTAGGAAGGGATAGGAAAGAAGGACGAAGGGCAATGGTAAACGCAGGGAGGAAATGGGAAGAGGCTGTTACATGTGGGACTGCAGCAAATGTCACAAAATGAAATGTGCATGAATTGTTGAATAGAAATCCAATTTGCTCTGTAAACTTTCACCTAAATCATAATAAAAAAGAAAAGAAAGAAAACCCTATGGAGCACAGTTCTACTCTGACACACATGGGGTAGCCATGAGTTAGAATCCACTTCATGGCAACCGTTGTTGTTATGTGTCAGGTGCTGTGCCAGGCATTGGAAACAATGTGGAAAACAAACCCCCTGCCATTGAATTGATTCTGACTCACAGTGACCCTATAGGACAGAGTAGAATTGCCCCACCAGGTTTCTAAGGCTGTAAATCATTATAGAAGCAGACTGCCTCATCTTTCTCCCATGGAGCAGCTGGTGGGTTCAAACCACAGACCTTTCAGTTAGCAGCCAAATACTTTAACCACTGCACCACCAGAGCTCATGTAGTAAATAAAAGAGATACAATATAAGCCCCCCTGGAGGTTATAATCTGATAGGAAAAACTAAATAATGCACAAATAAACATACAAAATAGGGGATGCTGTTGAAAAGTTAATATAACTATTTTTGCCTCTTGTTGTTGTTGTTATGTGCCGTCGAGTTGGCCCCGACTCATAGCGACCCCTCCTTGGGTTTCCGAGGCAGTATCACTACGGAAGTAGGATTGCCCAACCTTCTTTCCGAGGAGTGACTGGTGGGTTTGAACTGCCAGCCTTCTGGTTAGCAGATTTTTGCCTCTTAAGGTTACATAATTTATCCTTGGGAGGATGCAACCTTTCATGGTCTCCTTCAGCTTATAGACATTAATGGGGAAGGAAGTCTTACCTAAGAATTTAATCTCTGTTCCATGAGAGTCTGCACTTTCACAGCAGGGTTGAAAATGTGCTTTGAGGTGCTGGAGTTGGAACCCTAGAAGAGTGTTTTTCTTTTTCTTTGTGAAGTTAAGATATCAAAAGGTAGGCTTGAAACCAAAGTGGTGGTGGGGATGCAGCCTAATTACTCAGTATAAATGGGAAATGAGAAATGATCAGGAATGAAAGAGGGTGTGGAGACCAGAGACAATAAAAGGGAGCATCCTGAATGTTCAGGGTAGACTGAAGCTCCGGGTAGGGATGAAGAGTGAGAAAATCCCCACGGAGTTGGGGGGATGGTTACAAGACTTAGAAGAATGAGAGTGTCTAACAGTCAATTTTAAGGTATCTGCTCTATCGTTCTGTAAGATGTTGTTATATGCCATTGTGGTAGTTAAACTGTATGTCAACTTGGCTAGGCCTGGTTTTGGGCAGCTGGACAGCTGGATGTAGTTAATCCCCATAATGAGACTAGTAATCAACTCCATGGTGGAATCTATTGGAGCAGCTGAGTAGCTGCCTTAGGGATGTGGTCTGCTTCCAGTATATGAGAAGTAGCTTTGAGGAAGGTCTCTAGCTTTTGGTATGCTTGGACCTTGCATGTAGCTGAGTTGTTATTCAGCAGCCTGCCATGATGTCTGCCAATCTTGGGACTGTTAATGGACTTGAATTAGTGGCCTGCCGTGTGGTTTGATAATTCTAGGACTGTGCCATTTTATTGGTCAATATTGGGTTTGTCAGCCTCAGCAGCCAGCAGCTGCCTGAGTGAAGAGATGCCTCCAGCTCTAGTGGCCCAGAGTAAGAGGCAAAGCTGAAGCCAAGGTCTGAGGGTCTTTCACCCAGTCCCTAGAGCTGGCACTTTGAACTCAGACTTCTAGCCTCCTGAACTGTAAGAAAATAAATCCCTGTTTGTTCAAGCCATCCCATTTGTGGTGTTTTCTGTTAGAGCAGCACAAAGTAACCAAAACACCTCCTAAACTGTAAGAGGATAAATATCTGTTTGTTAAGACTACCCATTTGTGGTATTTCCTGTTAGAGCAGCACCAGAGGACCAAAACAGCCATCAAGTTGATTCCAACTCATAGTGACTTTATAGGACAAAGTAGAACAGCCCCACAGCGTTTCCAAGGCTGTAATATTTATGGGAGCAGATCACCAGGTCTTCTCTCCCACAGAGCTGTTGATGGGTTTGAACTGCTGACCTTTCAGTTAACAGCTGAGTGTTTAACCACTGCACCACCAGGGCTCCTTAGCTTTCCTCTATCCCTCCTAAACATTAGTACAAGTCTATTATATCCAAATGCCTGATTCTTTGTGGGCATCAAGAGAAAGAGTGTGTATGCAGTGTTTGGCTAGACACAGCAGGACAGAGAAAACCACTACATGGCCTGAGATACAGTGAGACTGGCAGAAAATTAGAGCAAGCAGTGCCCAGGCAACACGTAAGTCCCATGTAAACCCCCAGAGATGCTGGGATATTACTGGTGTCCCACTGCAGGTAAGTTGGGAGCTCAAGCAACTTGCAGTTGAATACTAAGAGATGGGCCAACCCCATAAGGGTGGAGGTTTTGGAACTAACCTTAAGACAGATAACTGCAGTACATAGGCAAGCATCATGAATTTCACCACCTACAGACTCTCACATTGGTTAAACTCAACTGGGTCCACTCAGGGCTTTATTTTCAGCTTTACTTACTGAAGTTCTTACTACAAATAAGAGATATAACTTCAGGGGCTGAAATCCATTAAATGGGTGCAGTGTAGTAAATTACCTGGTATGGCTTTTCTAGCCATAAGTCTTTGTAAATGCCATAGTGGAATTTGCTGTGAGCAACTGAGGAGCTACTGATTGTAAATGTTATCCACCTGGGGTATTTCTGTTGGGCATGGCACAAAGCAATGTTCTGGGAAGTTCGCTCTCTCTCAGGTGCTTAGAATTCTGATGTTGTGATTGGTTAGTTTGGCCACTCTGCCAGGCTCAAAATGAGGCCTCCTAGTGGTAGAAGAAGTCTGACTGCTGGCTGAGAAGGACATGCTGCTGAGAGAAACGTACTCCTGGGAGACACGCACTCTTGAGAGACACATGCCGCTGGGAAAGAGACACAGAGAGACATGCCTGCTGGTAGAGTGGCTGAGAGAGATGTTTGGCTGAGAGACAGCGGGCTAAGAGAAACTAAACGTTGTCCCTGAACCTGAATTATAGCCTGGTGCTTCCCTATTAAACCCCATAATATATGAGTTCTGTGTGGCCACTGCAGCGAATTATTGAACCCAGCAGAGAGGTGGTAGGTGCTGTGGAGGAATGGTTGGTGAAAGGGCTGGAGGGAGGCAGCATGTCTGGCCTCGCAGGAATAGGCCTTGGGCTATTGATGGTGATTCCTTGTACAGTTAGAGGAGGTAAGAAGTTGTGGCCTCTCTGCCCCTTTGGCAATGGGCATTTAACAAATGGTGCTAGCAAAACTGGATATTCCTTTGCAGAAAAATGAAACAAGATCTGTACCTTATACCATACACAAAAACTAACTCCAAATGGATCAAAGACTTAAATGTGAAAGCTGAAACTATAAAGTTCCTCAAGGGAAAAAAAAGGGGCAAATTTAGGGGCCCTAATTTTTGTGGGTATTTTTGTTTTATTTTGTTTTAATTTATGGTATAAGCAGACTGTCAAGCATAACCCAAAATGCACAAACAGCTGAAGATAAACTAGATGAATGGAACCTTCTAAAAATTTTTATGTGCTTCAAAAGACTTCTTCAAAACAGCAAAAAGAGAACCTACAGATTGGGAAAAAATATTCAGCAACGACATATATGACAAGTGACTTATCACTAAAATTTATAGAAAACTCCAACACCTTGACAACAAAAAGATTAGCAATTCAATTAAAAAAATGGGCAGAAGACATGAATATATATTTCACCAAAGAGGATATCCAGGCAGCCAGCAAATACATAAAGAAATGCTCATGATGATTAGCCATAGGAAAGATGCAAATCAAAACAACAATGAGATACCATCTCACCCCAGCACTAATGGCAAAGTTCAACAAGACAGAAAATAACAAACGCTGGAGAGGATGTGAAGAGATTGGGACTCTCATACACTGCTGATGGCAGTGTCAAATGATACAACCACTGTAGAAAACAGTATGGTAATTCCTTAAAAAGCAGAAATTAGAAATACCATTTGACCCAGCAATCCCATTACTAGATATATATCCTAAAGAAGTGAGAGCCAAGATAAGAACAGATATATGCACACTCATGTTCATCACAACACTATTTACAATAGCCAAGGGACAGAAACAACCTAGGAGCCCATCAACAGAAGAATGGATAACCAAACTATGGTACATAGGCACATGGAATACTATGCAACACTAAAGAATAATGTAGAATCTGCAAAACACCGTATAATATGAATGAACTTGGAAGACGTTATGCTGAGTGAAACAAGTCAATCACAAAAGGACAAATATAGTATTAGTTCATTATTGTAAAAAGCGAAGGAAAGGTTTATATATGGAAGGAAACTTTTTTTGTTGGTTACCAGGGATGGGAGGGAAGCAGAGGGAACACTGCAAAAAAAGAAAAAAAAAAATTATTGACCCAGGTCACTTTAGTTTTCTGTATTTCACTGTTCATAAATTATATTTCAATAAAATGTATTTTTTTAAAAAAGAAAGCTATACATTTATTTAAATAAAAAAATATAAAGCTATACTTCTTTAAATAAAAAGAAGTGATTTTTCTTTTCTGGTGCTATCTGAGATCTACCACATTAAAAGGATCAAGGGAAGAGAAAAAAATAATAGGCAAAGGAGAGGTAACTGATGCGTAACTGGAATCCCTGAGGGGAACAAAACAATGAAATACATTAACTTTTTAAAGATGGGGGAGTGAGTTTATCTTAATGGTGGTGGAATAATTGGGAAAAGGATAGCAAGAATGGTTACACAATTTGAAATCTTTCTGACATAAATAGACTTTAATCTACACTTGATAAAGCATCATGGTTACACTCACTCACCCACTGCCATCGAGTTGGTTCTGGCTCATAGGGACCCCATTGGGCTTCAAAGGCTATAAAATCTTTATGGAAGTGGACTGCCTCATCTTCTACAGAGCAGCTGGTAGGTTCAAACTGCCCACCTTCTGATTAGCAGCTACAAAAAACGGCAAGGAGGCCACATGTTCTGACCTCCTCCAATCCCACAAGAGGAAGACAGAATCATCATCAATAGCCCAAGGCCTATTCCTGCCAGGCCAGACATGCTGCCTCCCTCCAGCCCTTTCACCAACCGTTCCTCCCAAAACACCCACCACCTCTCTCCTGGGTTCGATAATTTGCTGCAGTGGCCACACAGAGCTTACAGATTATGGGGTTTATTAGGGAAGGACCACAGGCTACAATTCAAGTTCAGAAAAAATGCTCAGTCTCTCTCCCAGCCCACCGTCCCTCAGCCAACAGTCTCTCACAGTATCTTTCCCAGCAGTGCTGGTCCCTCGGTGTCTCACTCAGCAATGCATGTCTCTTGCGTCTCTTTCCCTGCAACGTGTGTCTC
>NW_006921607.1:818798-819948 GCF_000298275.1 Orycteropus afer afer
TTCAGCAATCAGGAGCTCCTCAGTTGCTCATAGAAAATCTCACCTTGGAGTTTACAAAGACTTATGGGTAGAAAAGCCACACTAAGTAATTTACTATACCATAGCAGCCAAATGTCTTTACCACTGCACCACCAGAGTGCCTTCATGAGATATGTATCTGTTGTTATTGTTGCTAGCTACCATTGAGTCATCTATGACTCATGGCAACCTTTCCTGTAACAGAACAAAATGTTGCCCCATCCTCCACCATCTTAATGATCGTTGGCATGTTTAAGCCCACTGTTGTGGCTACTGGGTCAATCCATCTTATTAAGGGTTTTTCTCAATTTTGCTGATTCTCTATTTTACCATAATTTAAAAAATAGAGTCTGTGAGGTATCCAGGCAAAAAGATCAAGTAGAAAGTTTCCAAATTCTTTTGAACACAGAAAGGAGTGGTCAGAAATTGGAGGAACTGGAATGTGTGTCTAGTTGCCTCCATGAACAACTATTGCCCCTTTTGCCATGAGACCAGAAGAACTGGATAGTGCTTAGCTACCACTATTGAACATTTTGATGAAAAATTCTATAGAAGAATCCCAATTGAAAGAGAGAAGGGATGTGGAACAGAATTGCAAATTCTCATGGATCTAGACTTTCTGGAGCCATTGAGGCTGGATGAACCCTGAAACTATAGCCTTGAGGTAATCTTTAAACCTTAAACCAAATCTCTTAAACCTTAAACCCTTGAAGTCTTTAAGCCAAAGAACAGCTTAGCTTAATTAGTAAAGAATGCCTGCCTTTAGCATTATGCTCTTTTTTTAATCCTTTTTTTAAATTGTGATTTGGGTGAAAATTTACAGAGCAAATACACTCTCCATACAGAAGTTCACATACACTTTGTCTCATGACATTTCCCACAATTTACCACATGCAACATCTCCCCTCCTACTTCCTCCTAATAGTTACTTCTTCCCTGTGTCCATCCCTCCATGCACTCCTGCCCCAAGCTCTCTCCCTGTGCATAATAAGCCCTTCTTTCTCCCATGCTTGTTCTCTCCAAGGAGTGTATCTACCTCAGGTAAATGTTCAAACTCATATGCATATCTTTTGTTTGACTGGAAGCCACAGGTGTGGGTTCAATTCCAGACCTGAAGGGCAGCTAGGGCTCC
>NW_006921607.1:827341-865708 GCF_000298275.1 Orycteropus afer afer
AATCGGCGGAGGACAGGGCAGGGCACCCAGGCTCCGACCGAGCACACAGACTGGGATGGAGTTCCTGAGGGCCCAGAAGGTGGGTGGGAGTGGGGGGTGGCCACATTTCCATTCACTAAGCGGGTGTGGGATATAAGAGTAACAAGAGGAATGTCACACCTTTTCAGTTGTCCAGGTCCGGAGTGTCCTTGGGGTTATTGGAAAGCAGATTCTCTTCTTAAGCCCCTGGAATCTCGGAGAGCACTGTCTCTTTAAATATCCAAAATGGTCAAGCTGCTTGTAAACATTCAAAATGGCGGCACCCTCCGGACAGGCGAAAGTCCACAGCTCAGCCCATCTTCCTCTTCACCACTGCTTCCCCTTTTATTCCACAGCCACCAGAGCAGTCCTCCATGCAGTCCCTGGCTAGCAGGGCTGATTTTTAGGTTAATTCTTAGGTCCTAACACCACTCGGGAATCTCCAAGCTGTCTGTGCCGTCAGGATCGCTCAGGATCGCTGCCAGACCACAGCTCCGTATGTCTCCTTTTGTGGTATTTTCATGCAAATTCTTCTGCTAGTTGGGGTTTAGTCCACTTTTATATCCTTCCCTTCAAGCCTCAGGGGTCCAGGATTATCTTCTGTGTCTGTGTTAACTGGTTTCCCTTTTCTTTGTTGAAGAGGGTCTGTACAGACTTTCTGCCTATTCCGCCATCTTGGAATCCCAAGCGCATTATGCTCTTTTAAGGAATTAACAATAGGTGATCAAACTGACAACAGCAACTTGAAAGGTTAGATGAGAAGCTCAGGGGGCACTGAGTTTATCTTAATAGTGGTAGAATAATTTGGAAAAGGAATGAGAATGGTTGTACAACTTGAAGAATGTAATCAGTGTCGCTGAATTGTACATGCAGAAACTGGAATTTGTGTATGTTTTGCTGTGCATATTTTCACCAAAGAAAGAGAAAAAGAAAAAAACAAAAAAACAGAAGACAGGAGTTAACAAAAATAAAAGCAGAAACTAATATGCAATGTTGGCTTTTATTTCTTAAGTTGAATGTTGGATACTTGGATGCTCATTATGTAATTCTAAACAAATTCTAATTATCTTTTTGTAAACATGAAATATTTCACAATAATTTTTACACTTGTTAAATAAAATATATATCTATGAAAGAGTTAAGAATTTAAAAAACAGACTATGGATGCTATTTATGTGCTGCTATGAAAAGATCTCCAGGATACAATTTGGTGAAAAAAGTTAAGTACAGAATCCTATAGGTAGCAGACTGCCTTCTGTGTAAAGCAGCATGGGGAAGGAAGTAGAATAAGAACACATGTTCGTATGTGTGGTATCTGTGAAAAGAGATTGGAAAGATATGTAGAAAATCTACATAATAGATCATCTATGGGAAGATTGGGGGGAACGAGATGGATGGGGTAGGAGTAGGTTTTTCAGTGAAACCTTTATCATTTTCTGAGTCATGAGAATGACTTATTCAGAAAATGTCATTAAAAAAAATCTTAAAAGGTAAAGGCTACTTAATTGCTTTAACATACAGAGCCTTGATCAAGGGGTCACTAAGTGTTATATCTGATAAACAATATTTGCTAAATGCTTACAATAAAGTATATGAATAATTTTTTAAAAGATAAGCGTTGAGCCCTGGGGAACATGCTGGGCAAGTCTGCAGCGTCACAGGATTAGAAAAACCACCCTGCCCTGGAGATATGACAGTCCAGGCCTCTTTAAAGGTACTATGGTAGTGTAGGAGCTCTGGTAGCATAGTACCTAAGGCACTTGACTGCTAACCAAAAGGCTGGCTGTTCAAACCCACCCCATTCCTCAGAAAGAAGGTTGGGCAATCTACTTCCATAATGATACTGCCTCGGAAACCCAAGGAGGGGTCTCTATGCTATGAGTCCGTAGTGATACTGCCTCGGAAACCCAAGGAGGGGTCTCTATGCTATGAGTTCGTAGTGATACTGCCTCGGAAACCCAAGGAGGGGTTGCTATGCTATGAGTCGGCCAATTCAACGGCACATAACAACAACAACAACATGGTAGTGTGGTGACCTCTTTAGGTCTCCAAAGACAGAGTGATTTGTAGTATCATAAGATGGAGAAGGTGGCCTCATGCCAATTGGGGTGGTAGGGGTGGTGGGAGGCACGGCCAGTGGCCTTGGCTGCAGACTTGGAAGGACAAAAACCTGATTAGCAGTGCTGCCTCTGGAGTGAGAGTGGGAGAGTCCAGGCTGGATATTAAAGGACAAGTATGAGGTGGAGCCTACACTTGGCACCTGTACCCTGACTACCAGAGAGGAGGCTTATCCTGCCCCTGCCAAGAAAGCCCACTTTCAGGTAATAGGAAGATCATGAAAATATATATGAACCGAGTTTTATTTCGAACTGAGTAATTTTAAACCACCACTAGAAACTTCTGATTAAGATCCCGTAATATTCTGGTGGCATAGTGCCTAAGGCATTTGACTGCTAATCAGAAGGCTGGCGGTTCAAACCCACCAGCCGGTCCTCAGAAGGAAGGTTGGGCAATCTACTTCTGTAGTGATACTGCCTCAGAAACCCAAGGAGGGGTCGCTATGGGTCTGACTCGATGGCACATAACAACCACCACCACCCACACTCTTTAAGCCTAACCATTGTGCAGCAGGCCAGCTCCAAACTGCCTGAGGGCTTTTCTAGAGACAGAAATATTTAGAGAATTTCTCCTTACTGATGGGATTAAGTGGCCAAAGACCCCCATCCCTCTCACCACTAGGATGAGATCAGAGGTGAACACTATGCAATGTTCCCCAGAGGCCCCAGAGGGACTGAGCTCCCTACCCACAAGCGTTAACTGGCTACCTTACCTTCTCTTCCCATCCCTGGCTCACTTCCCCAACCCCCTTCTGGGTTTCCTGGGATTATCTCCCACATCAAACACTTGCACCCATCCTTGCCTCAGGTTCTGCTTCTCGGGGATCCAAACAAACCCACTACCTGTGATGCTCGTTTTGATAAAGGAAACTAACACCACCATTTTCAGAGGACACAAAAGGAGAACCGACGTTATGTGGAGGACAAGCAGCCTCTTAGGGACAACAAGCAGTTCACCCCCATCCTTGACCATGAAGACTCAGATCCCCATGCAGAGTGGTGCTCACAAACAGGGGCAGACATGCATTGATCAGACTCATGACAACAGAGGGTGAAATCACACAGTCGGAGTTTTTAATTCAAAACGAGAAAGAAGACAACATTGAGGCCAGGTCACTCAGACAGACATCTTCTCTCCCTGCAGACGAGGAAGTCCAGGATTATCCAGAGGCATCAGGTCAGAACATAAGACAGAATCCCTCTGCTGAGGCGTTTTTCTGAAATGACTTGACTGTGAGCAGGTCTCGCTGACCTAATGCTTGCTGATGATGCCACAGCGGCTGTAAAGGTGGGGGCCTGTCCCTGTGGATGTACAGTTCCCACACCCTCACTGAAACGATGGGTTTGAGAAGGGGAGATAGGCTGAGGTCCCAGCAGCCCTCCTCACCACTGCAGCACCAGCAGCTGATAGAGGCATATGTGGGGCTGGCTGGGAGAGGAGATCAAGTGGAAGCACAGTGGTCCAATACACCTGTTCTAGGTACATGATGTTCTGTGACTCAGAGAGAGCCTGTGCCTCCATTCCCTGGCCTGGCCCCCTTGCTGCCAGTTGTCCTGTCCACTTGTCCTGTGCCTTGTGTTTGGCAGTACCTCAGAGCTGGGTGCAGGTTGAGCAGGAGGGGGATACCATATTTCACCTGGCTGTGTCTGTCCACTGTCCTCCTTCCCTGTCCTCTCAGGCAGCCCCCCAGTAAGAGAGTCAGAGGGGCCAGGCAGCACTGAGCTCCTTCTCCAGACCCTGGACAAACTGGTCGTTGAGGAAGAGCAGCTGACCATGGGGCAGGAAGTGGGCAAGGATGGCCTCGATGCGGTCTGCTCGCAACAGGAGGCTGGCATTGGGGGCCAGCAGGCGGAGGTGATCAAAGAGGAGGCGTGTCAGCAGCCGGAGAGTGCTCTCAGCTAGCAGCAGGTTCTCGTGGGCATCCAGCACTAGCGCAAAGCCTAAGGAGAGCACGCCAAGCCATACTACTGTTCGTGGCTCCCGGAAAGGGTCTCCTGCTGCCAGGCGGAAGGCCCCATGTGGGGCTTCGTATAGGGATGGTGGCTCATCTGAGGACTGGGGTGGCAGGTCTACAGGGGAACGGCCGGATGCCTGTTGCTGCAGCTGGCACACAGACTCCACCTGCCTGGAAGAGTGACAGCAGGTCAGGCTAGGAGTGAGGGGCCTGTTGAGGCCACCACTACAGCCCATATACACATCAACTTCTGTCATCCTTATAAGTACCTCTGGAGCCAGAAACTACCACTATACCCACTTCTCAGATGAGGAAACTGAGCACCAGAGAGACTAAGTGACCTGCCTAAGAGCCACACAACCAAGAAGCATTAGCCTGATGGGAATCCAGGCTTCAGTTTCCAGGCCCTGACCCACTTCACTTCATGTGGCCAAGAGAAGGCAGGTTTTGAAGACAGCTTCTGGCTAGAAAAGACACCAGGGCCTATCTTGCCCCACCTGCTTCCTCAACAGAAAGAAAATCAGGAGAAGTAGATTTAAAGACATCACCCAAATTGGGCTGTATAACCTCTCCTTCCTTGTCCAATCCTGCAACCCTCTCCAAAATAAAAAACACTTTTGAAACTACTTCTGATCCCTCCTCCTTCCACTTCGGCTTTGAGCAGGGTGGTATTAGAGGCATTTGCAAGACTTTTTGTGCTACAGAGAAGGGTAGTAGACCGAGAAGAATAAGGGGATGGTAGGAGGGTGGCATAGGGTTGTCCCAAGAGTGTTAACCCCCCCCCAGACACACAAACAGAACAGAGAGGCCAGGAGAGGAGACTCTGGCACCTGCTGGTGCTGTCTGGGCCCAAGGAGCCGGGGAGGTTCTAATGCTAGCAACCCCAGTCTGCTCTGCGGACCCCAGGCCTTCAGGTCTCTGTGTCTCAGTTTACTCATTAGTAAGGTGAGGAAAATTGTCAAAAGACAAATTATAAGTCAAAAGACTCATAGGATTAAGAATTAATATATGTGAAGTGCTCAGAAAAGGACTCAGCACATAATTTTTCTTTCCAGCTGCTGTTGAGTAGATTCCAACTCATGACGACCCTAAGGCTTTCAGAAAGGAACTGTACTCCATAGGGTTTCCAATGGCTGATTTTTCAATAGATTGCCAGGCCTTTCTTCTGAGATGCCTCTCGTGGACTCAACTCTCCAGCTTTTCAGTTAATAGCTAAGGATGTTAACCATTTGTGCCACCAAGAGACTCCTCAGCGTATAATTACAGGCTCAGTAAATGCTAGCTATAATAATAATAAAATCATTATTATTTCTTAATTCTTTTTCATGTAATACTCATCAAGAACTATGAACGACCCTTAGGGAAACGCTACTCTAAAGCTTAGTCTCAGCTTCTTCATTCTTCCATTCCTTTGTGCTACCCAGAAAACAATCACAATTGGGCTTGTGTTAGATGAAAGCGTGGGTTTGGGCTGGTAGTTACCTGGCCACGGCCAAAATCTGCTCTTTGCGGAGGAGCCTGTCCCTCTCGGCACCCTGTGGCCTTGGGTCATCAGGTGACTTCTCAGCACCAAAGACACAGGAGTAGAGCACTCGGCAGAAGCCTGTGTCCTCCGCAAGCGGGGCCCGCAGGGTGTGGATGAGGAAGGCGTGGACCATCGTTCTCAGGCAGTGCTACAAGGAAGTCAGAGACCTTGGTAAGGTGAAAGTGAAACCCCATGGGGGGGGGGGAGCACTCACCTAAAAGGTCTGGCCTAGCTGGGTCTGTGACTGTGACACTTCAGCCTCTGAATAATGGCGTCTGGTGAACATAACTTCTGGTGTTCCTACCAACAACCAAGTCTAACGGTGAAGAAATTCAGACACCTCCAAACCTAGTCCTACAAAGCAAGTGGCCAGGAATCTTCAACAAGGTCAAAGGCAAGGGAGTCAGGAGAAAGCTGAGGAACTGCTCCAGACTAAAGGAGACCTGCTAGCTGAACACATGTGTGTTCTTGGATTGGCTTCTGGACCAAGAGAAAGGTAATTTCAATCAAGGACATTATTAGGATAACTGGAAAAATGTAACTGCGGATTATAGGTTAGGTATGGGTTAGTCTTGATCCATGTTAATTTCCTGACTTTGAACATACCAAACCAAACACTGCCATTGAGTCAGACCCAACTCATAGCAACCCCTCCTTGCGTCTCCAAGGCAGTATCACTACAGAAGTAGATTGCCCAATCTTCCTTGCAAGGAGTGGCTGGTGGGTTTGAACCGCCAGCCTTCTGATTAGCAGTCAAATGCCTTAGGCACTATACCACCAGAGCTCCCCTGAATGTACCAGGGTGTCCTTATTCTTAGAAAACGCACACTGGTGTATTTAAGGGCGGTTGTTGTTGGTTAGATGCTGTAGAGTTGATTGCAATTCACGGCAACCCCATGTGTGCAGAGTAGAACTGCTCCATAAGGTTTTCTAGGCTGTGACTATTAGGAAGCAGATCATCAAGCCTGTGTTCCCAGGTGCCTCGAGGTGGGTTCGAACCGCCAATATTTGGGCTAGCAGTCTAGTGCTTAAACTTTTGCCCCACCCAGGGACTCCTGTATTTAGAGGTAAAGGGGTATAATAGCTGCAACTAATTCTCAAACGATCCAGCAAGGAAAAAATAAAGAGAGAAAAGAAAGAGAATAAAGCAAATGGAGCAAAATGTTCAGGGAATTAGTTATTAGACTAGGGTATGCAAGAATCCTTTGTAACAAACTTCTTGTACTATTCTGTAAGTTTGAAATCATCTCAAAATAAAAATAAAAATTACTAAATAATAATAAAAAGTATCTGGTTGGCTCAGCGACTGGATGGCAGGCCAGAGGGACTGAAAGGCAGTGGGTGCAAAATAAGCAAGAATCTATACCCAAAAACGCTCTGTCGTGGAGTCTGCAACTCTACAGTAGAGTAAAACTGCCCCACAGGGTTTACAAGGCTGTAATCTTTAGGAAAGCAGACTGCCACATCTTACTCCCGCAGAGCTGCTGACAGATTTGAATCACCGACCTTTCAGTTAGCAGCCGAGTACCTTAACCACTGCACCACCACGGCTCCTTGCACATATTAAAAAAAAAAAAAAACATTGCCGTAGAGTCAATTCTGACTCATAGCGACACTACAGGGCAGACCAGAATTGCCTAATAGGGTTTCCAAGGCTGTAATTTTACAGGAGCAGATTGCCAAATCTTTCTCCAGCCGAGCGTCTGGTAGGTTCGAACTGCCAGCCTTTCTGTTAGCAGCTGGGTGCTTAACCACTGAGCCACCAGGAGAAATACCTATACCAAAAAAAAAAAAAAAAACCTCATTGCCATTGAGTCGATTCCGACTTATAGAGACCCCCATTGGGTTTCTGAGGCGGTAAATCTTTACGGAAGTAGATTGCCCAGTCTTCCTTCCGCGGAGTGGCTGACGGGTCAGAACCGCCAACCTTCTGGTCAGCAGTCAAATGCCTTAGGCACTACGCCACCAGAACTCCCTTAATATCTATAGTTATGGCTAAATAAATCATCAGTTTAAATTTGTCAAACAGGAAGGTTTGCGAAGACTCTAAGAACCTGAGCCCTCAAATCAGACACTGACCTAGAGTAACCCTCTAGCCGCACGCAACGAGCATCATCAGCCCTCGCCAATAGGTGCCCTCCAGCAAGAGAAAAAGGGCAGCGATCACAGTCCATTTACTTCAAAGCATCGCGCAACCCTGGCCGCAATGCACTCTGGGAGTTGTAGTTCTCGCCTCCAGGCAGCCAGGAAAAAAACAGGGCACCCCTCCCAGAGGGTGCTGTCCCTATCCCGTCCCAGGCCGCTGTCCTCGAGGCGTCGCACTCACCCTTCCCTCCGAGCCCGCAGACTTCCAGTAACAGGCCACTCCACTTGGCAGCGGGGTGAGCAATGGCAGCTGCGCGGCCCGTCAGCGCTTGCGCTCGCGGGTTTGGGCAAGCGCACGAGCATGGCGCGTTCGGGATAGGCGGGGCGGTTACGTCTGAGTGTTGGGGCCTTTGGCGTGTGGCGGTAATTATCGATGACTGATTTCAGACCGTAAGCGACCTTCACGGCCCGACCAAAGATTGCTGCTTCGGGTTCAGTGGGGGCAGAGACACACCATTCACTCCCAGAAAATCCCCGCTTTAAGCCTTGAGACAGCCGAACCTCAGGCCACAAACTCCGGCGGCCGCGAGGGGGCGCAGGGGGCCGACGGCGACCTCGCGCAGGAACTTTCCGGAAGTGGTCGTGTGGCAGTATCCTCGCCAGCGGTGTGGGTTTAGACATCCGAAGCTCCTCACAGATTTAGGACTGTGGGGCAACCGGTAGTCCCAGGGCTGGGACCCGAAGAGCTAGGCCGGTCACTGAGGGTGTGGAACTCATTCAACAGCTGTTGTTGTTGTGTGCCGTGGAGTCGGCCCCGACTCATAGCGACCCCTCCTTGGGTTTCCGAGGCAGTTATCACTACGGAAGTAGGATTGCCCAACCTTCCTTCCGAGGAGTGGCTGGTGGGTTTGAACCGCCAGCCGTCTGGTTAGCAGGCAAGTGTCTTAGCCACTATGCTTCAACAGCTAGCTAATTAAAATGGAGATTCTTGGGCTTTGCCCCTGGAAATTATAATTCTGAACGGAAGTCTGTGTATTTAGGTAGTTTTTTGTGGGATTCTGGGTTGTGGATTCCTGCAGTGGTTTAAGGCTTTGGCCAGGTTCGGAGAAGAACGATTTGAACTCTGGTCCCACCCCTGTCCATAGCTGTGTGTCCCTGGCAGGTCAGTTGAATCCTTGGGCCCCAGTGTGGGTTCTAGGGCCAACCCTTTTTCCCCTCTCTTATGCCTAAGGCATTTGACTGCTAACGAGAAGGTTGGTGGTTCAAACCCACCAGCTGCTCCCGGGAAGGAAGATGGGTGCAATCTACCTCCATAAAGATATACCGCTTTGGAAACCCAGTGGAGGTTGCTGTGAGTTGGAATTACCTCTGTAACAGTGGGTACTCCCACTTCCAACAGTCTCTCTCCTGGACCCCAGTTTGACTGAGGCCATCCCAGCTATAGTGAAGAGACTTACATGTTAGACCCAGAAAGGGCACTGCGGGGTGCCAGGCTGTGAGCCCTATGTCAGGGGAAAGCCAGAATTGGAGGCTTAGCCTGTTGAGAGAAGACCTGCCTGAGTCTCACTGCCTGCCTTGGCTTGGGTACTACACACGCACACGCACGAACACACACACCATACATGTGCTCTCTCTGTCTCTCTCTCTCCTGTACCTCATGGAATGTGACCTTCTTGTGCCTCCCCAGATACGGCCTAGTGTTCTGTGCCTCAGAGCCCCCCACACTGGCTGCTCCCTCTGCCTGGAATGTCCTTTCCTCCCTTTTCTTGACCTCAGAATGCACTGAGACCAAAACCTTGGGGCAGCCAGCTGTTCCTGCCTCAACTGCCCGCTAGCATTCAGCTGACCCCTCTGCTCCTGTAGTGAGAATCTGCTTGCAACGGTGTTGTCTCCCATAGGGTACACTCGGGGTATTGCACCCATCTTCACTCCCAGGGCCATGCACAGGGCAGGACTGTTGCCAATCTGAACAGATTCCTTGGTGACCAAAGAAATGAAGATCAGGGCAGGGGCAGTCCAGACAGGACCCCAGGAATCAAGACTCTCTAAGGGACTATGCTTGGGCTTTTAGGCCATAGAATCTGGGACTGGGGAGACTTAGGAAATGGTGAGACTTGACAAGGAGATGTGAGTGTTTTGACCATAGGTCCAACACACACACACACTTGTATGTGGAGTTGGGCCAGAGACAGTGTAGCACCTTGGCCACAGGACAAGAGTGGTGAAGTTAACTCAGTAGGAATAGTTGCTGGTCCCAGGGATTCATCACTATCTCTCTTAGGCAGGCCTCATGTCTGCCAGCTGATTACAGCAGAGAGCTGGCAGAGGGCTCCAGTTGCTGGGGCCACAGAAGGATTCCTAGATAGCCCCACCTGGCATCTTGGGACATGGTATTTAGATTTCTAGGGGGACAGCTTTGTATGGGGTAAGTGGGTGAAACTGGTCTGAATCTACCTTGGAGGGCAGAAGGGGATCCAGGTGAAGGTGGCATCATGGAGGGCTTCCTCAGCCTTGGGAGGGGTGGGGGGGGAGGTCTTGCCTGAAAGTTTGCTGGGAGGCAGCTTATGGGTATGCTCTGGGAGATCCTTTCTCCTTGGCCACTGGTCTCCCCCTGGTCCAGCCCCACACTTCCCGAGAGTGTGTGTTCTGGGCACCTTATGAATGTGTGGTGATGCCAGTTCAGACATCATTTAAAACAGCTAGCCCTGCAGCATCCATGCATGCTCACCTGCTCTCTGCTACTCTGCCCTGTGACCCAGCAATTCTACCTCTGGAATATACCCGAGCAAAGTCAGGGCTCAAAAAAACAAACCAGACTCAATGCCATTGAGTCGATTCTGACTCATACCAACCCCCTTTGGGTTTCTGAAGCAGTAAATCTGTGGAAGTAGATTACCCAGTCTTCTTTCCATGGAGTGGCTGGTGGGTTTGAACTGCCAACCTTCTGGTTAGCAGTCAAATGCCTTAGGTACTACACCACCAGAGCTCCTTACGTCAGAGCTAATGTCCACCGAAAGACATGGACTAGAATGTTCATAGCAGCTGTTACCCTTAATTGCCCCAATCTGGAAACTATGCAGATACCCATCAACAGGAGAATGGATAAGTAAGTTGTGGTATGCTCATACGGTAGAGTACAGTGATGGAAAAAGAACAAACGCTAATACACACCATTTAGATGAACCTCACAGACATGCTGAGTGAAAAGCCAAACGTGAAAGTGTACGTAGCATGTGAGCCTATTTGTAGAAAAAGTACAAAACCAGGCACACCTGGTCATAAGTCAGAACGGTGGTTAGTCTTGGGGAGTAATGACTGGAGGGGCACGAGGGGGATTTGGGGGCCAGTTACATTGGGTCTTGACCTGAGTGATGACTCTTTAGGTGCACTTTTCTGTATATTCAACAAAAAATTTTAAGTCAGAAATGAAAACCCTAGGTACCTCAGGGAGGCAGGTGGCACTGTCCACCTCCCTCTCACTTTCAAAGAACTCTTTTATGTCCATCCAGGGACTGTGACATTTCACTAAGATGACAGCTGTTTACTTTGAAGTCTGTGAGCTAAGATTGTGATGGAATCCTTCCCCTGCACTAGAAGAACACAAGTTTGAATTTGGTCCTGGTGGAGATTTTTAACACAACAAAAAAGTTTGGACAGACTTTCAATTGACACATGACTAAACAGGCTCAGAGATGTTCCCTGAGGTGGCCAGCATTGCACAATGCTGAGTAGAAGGTGGGTCTTGAGAACCTCTGTGCCTGGGGCATGAACTCTGCTCCCCATGGCAGCCAGCATGGAGGTAAGACAGGCTAGAGGCAGCCTGGGCCAGTGGAGGACTTGAATGGGATTGCACGGGATGGACATGTCCTGTAAAAAAGGAGAACATACCACTGTCCACTCATTCATGTGTTCATGGCTCATTCTGCTGGGCCTGTCCTTTCACTTCTTAGCATTTCCACCAGACTCTGTGCAGATAGGTACAGTAGCCAAGACAGATAGGAGTGAAGAGAGAGGACCCACTGATTCAGGAACACGAAGAACCCTGGAGGAACAATCTGGGAAGGCTGCATGGAGGAGGTGGCATCTGATTTGGGATTTCTGGAGAGGTTGAAGTTTAGCAGCTGCAGCTAGCAGAAAGGACATCTGGCTATGAGACCTAGGTTAGGGCTTACACAAAGGGTGGGAAGGAGCCAGCTTCCTGGACTCAAGGTCCAGTGCCCTTCCTTCCTCATGTGGAGGACCTGGAGTCCAGTCAGAAATGCCTCCAAAGCCTTCCCAGCAAATGGGGCACTGTGTGAACCAGGTCTGACAGGAGATAAGAGCACCTAGGTGGGGCCTCAGGAAAGTCATAATTTTCTAGATAAGGAGGTGTCATTCCCTGACTTTTTGCCACCCTTAGACATCTTGAACCCCCAAGGTCAAAGCCATAAGCCAAGGACAGTGAGGCAGGAAGTCCCCAGAGACTACACAGAGCCACGCACCATGCTGCAGCTGCCACCCCAAAGCTTCTTGCTGAGTGAAGGGTATACACATTTATTTGGTTAAGCTGTCATGTGGGGTTTCTGTTACATTTAGCCTAACACATTCCCAGGTGATGAAGCATTTGAAGTGAGCAGGGTGGAGCCTGGTACATAGAAGGCAATCACTATGTCAATAAATGTTGACAACTATTAATACAGAGGCAGGATAGGGGAAGGTATCAGAGAGGCTTTGATCAGCACTGGGACACTTGGGGCCTTCTGGGTCTGGCGGCAGCTCAGAAACGTGATAGACAAGCTGGAACTCCTGGTGTTTCCTAGGCTTGTAAGACCCACCATAAAGACGGAACAGAACAGTCTATGTTGTAGACACTGTGTGTTCATGTGTGTGAGGCTTTTACAGTGGTAAATCCACAGCTTGCAGTAAGCTTGGCACACAATAGGTATGCATGTGGGTTTGTGGTTTATGGTTAGAGTGTGTGTGTGTGTCTGTATGAGAGAAAAAGAGATGGAAGGGAGAAATGTAAAATTAAACACGACAGAAATACTAGAGGAGCTGGGAGGAAGCATGTGGCTGGGTTTGTGGCCCCACTAACCTGCCTAGTTGGGGCCCAGGCCACACCTTCCCCATCTCTTCCCCTCCCTCAGGCTATAGGCAGAGGAACCTACCCTCCACTCCCCAGCCTTGTTCTCATGGTTCTCTGAGTTAAGGGGACTTGCCTACAGTCCCTCCCTACTCCCTCACTTTAACCCCTTCCTCACCCCACTGCCTACTTCCACTGCTTTCTACTTCATTGAGGTTCTATCCCCATGGTGGCAAGTAGCCTCATGCCCACCTCTGGAGCATGCAAACACTGACTGATACTAACTCACTTTGGAAAGTGAGTTCCATTCCCCACTTACCCACACCACAACCAGGTCCAGAATCACCTACAGACAACCAGGCTAGTCCTCATCCCTCTCTTAAGCCACTTTTCCAAGACATCAGTACCAACCTCAGTTTCTGCTTGAACACTTCCAGGGTCAGGGCACTTACTCCCTTGAGACACCCCAGTTGGTGGTGGTGTGTGTGTGCACGTGCATGCACACAACCATCAGCACTATTTATTTCCAAACCTTTTGATCACCCCAAACAGAAACTCAGTACCGTTAAGCAGTAACTCCCCATTTTCAGACCAGGTTTGCTGGTCTGATAGAACCTGGTGGGACCACTAAGACTATGACCCCTAGCTGCCCTTCAGGTCTGGAATTGAACCGACACCTGTGGCTTCCAGTCAAACAAAAGACAGGCATATAAGTTGAACATTTACGTGAGGTAGATACACTCCTTGGAGAGAACAATCATGGGAGAAAGAAGGGCTGCTTATGCACAGGGAGACAGCTCAGGGGGCAGGAGTATATGGAGGAATAGACACAGGGAAGAGGTAACTATCGGGAGGAAGTGGGAGGGGAGCTGTTGCATTATGGTAAATCGTAGTCAATGTCATGAGGCAAAGTGTATGTGGACTGCTGTATGGAAAATCAATTTGCTCTGTAAACTTTCACCCAAATCACAATTTAAAAAAAAGTGAGAAAAATAAATAAGTAACTCCCCATTTTCCCCTTCTCCTAGCTCCTGGTAACCACTAATCTGCTTTCTGCCTCTGATTTGCCTGTTCTAGGTATTCCATATAAGAGATCATACAAAATTCATCCTTTTGTGACTGAGTTATTTCACTCTGCATAAAGTTGTCAAGGTTCATCTGTACTGCAGCATATATCAGGACTTCACTTCTCGTTATCGCTAAGTAATATTCCATTGTATCTATATACCACATTTTGTTTATCCATCTGTTGATAGACATTGGGCTGTTTCCACCATTAGACTATTGTGAGTCATGCTGCAGTGGACATTGGTGTACAAATATCTGTTTGAATCCCTGCTTTCAAGTCTTGTGGGTGGAATTGCTGGGTCATATGATAATTCACTTGGCTGCTAAGCAAAAGGTCAGTGGTTTGAACCCACCAGCTGCTCCACAGAAGAAAGATGAAGCAATGTGCTTCCATAAAGATTACATACAGCCTTGGAAACCCAATGGGGGTTCTCTCTGAGTCTGAATTGACTACAGTGGCAGTGAGTTTGGTTTGGGGATGATAATTCTACATTTAACTTTTTGAGGAACCACAAAACTCTTATCCACAGCAGTTGTAGCATTTTACAATCCCACCAACAATGGATGAGGCTTCCAATTTCTCCACATCTTTGCCAACAGTTGGTGTTTACTATTTTTTAATAGCCATCCTAATGGGGGTGAAGTGATACCTTATTGTGGTTTTGATTTGCATTTCCCTAATGACTAACAACCCTGAGCATCTTCTCATGTGCTTATTGCCCATTTGTATACCTTTTTTTGAGAAATGTCTATTTAAGTCCCTTGGCTATTTTTAAATTGGGTTGTTTGTCTTTTTTTTCTTTTTTTTTTTTTTTAACTGAGTTGTAGTTCTTTATATATTCTAGATTCAAAACCTTTATCAAATATAAGAGGTCCCAAATATTTTCTCTGCCCCATTGGTTTTTGAGAGCTGGAAACCACTGTGTTAGACTGGGTTCTCTAGAGAAATAAAACCAGTAAAGCTTATATAGAGAGAGAAAGGGAAATTTATCATAGGAAAATGGCTCACAGACTTATAGAAGATGGCAAATCCAAAGTTCTTGGATCAAACGTCAAGCTGGTGGCTTTTCCCAACTCACGCAGCTGCAGGGTCTGAGGAGCTCAAGGTTGGCAGGCAGTATATTGGCTGTTGACTTCAACGAATGATGAATCCAGGATCTCCAGGCTGAATGGTGATTGTTCGCTCACGGACAGTTGTAGGCAGCACAACAGAATCCCGATCCACAGAAGAGTGTCACTTTTCCCAGGATGTCCATAAATATACTGGAAGCAGGCCACACCCCTAGGGAAACTCCCTTTCAACGGATTGGTTCTCAAAACATATACATCTGATCCCATCATTGGAACAACCCACATCACAAGTGCTTAAACCACACAGAATTGTGGTCCAGCCAAGTTGACACACAGCTCCAACTATCACAACCATCATTGACAATCTCTACTAAATCCAACACCTCAGGCCAGACGGGTTGGACCACTACCGAGTTGGTCCTAGATGTGGCTGGTATGAGCAAGGACAAGGAGGTCTGCATTTTTGAGAATCCAGATGAGCTGAGATTGGGTGGATTACATAGAATAAGATACAGCAAAGTCGTGCAGTCCTTGACATCTCCACACCACACCTCCCTGGACTAAGAGAGAACATCTCCCTGTGCCAGGACCCTACAACAGGCCACTCCATGGCTCCCCTTCCTCTCACCAGCAAACTCCCATCCACAGCTTCCTCCCTGCTCCCTGGACTGGTGCAGCAGGCTACCACCCCTACACACTGCGCTGGACTTCTCTCCTGTGACTATCGCACAGTGCCTTATCCCTGTGGAGAAAGGGAAGGAAACCCTCAGGCTGGCCCCTTTCTTCTTATAAGATATTTTTAGGCTCATCCTTTTTTTTATATCTCTGGTCTCTTTTTAACCCCACCCTGGGCCTAAGTAATAGCAGCCATACCAAACACTTACAGGCCACTTGCTGTAGACAAATCCTGTTCTTAGTGCTCTACATACACCAACTCATTTGATCCAATCACAATCCTTTGAAGTTGTGGCTTTGTTATCCCCATTTTACAGGTGAGGAAATAGAGGCACAGAAAGATTAAATAACTTGCTGATGTCACATGTGCTGTGATTCTGATGGCGCCTGCCTCTTCCACTCTCTTTGTTTCCTCTTCTCCCTCTATCCCCTGACAACCAGCCAGGAGTCTAGTCCAGCTTTTCTCCCTTACTCCACCCCCCTCTCCACCCTGCTGCAAGCCATAGGAGGTCATAAGCCTCCTCCTAACTCCAGCCCCACTTACCCTCTACAACTCAACCCTGAGAGCACCAGTTCCCCAAACCGGATTTGATGACCTCCTTCCCCACTACCCCCAATCCCAGCCCAGGCGGCCCCCCTTTCCCCAGCCCTCCCCTCCGGGAACCCCTGGCCTGGTGGAAATAGTCTTGGCAGGGCCCCAGGAGCACAAGGCCCTGTGTGATTCGTCCTTTCAAACGATCCGGCTGTGCTTCACTTCCTTTGGAGCTGAGAGCCAGGAGGCCTCACGAGGCAGCTTGGGCCTGGCCATGTGAGGCCCCTTCCCTCCTGCTGCCTCAGGCTCCGCTGACTCAGAACCTGGCAGCTAGGCCCCACCCCCTGGTTCGTGTGGGTTAGGTGGGATGGAGGCAGCCTGAGCTGAATTGCTTGGCACCTGCACAGACTTCTCCTGTGTAGGTAGGGTGGGAATGTCACCCTACCTTTTGTCCCATCACCAGCTGTCTTCTTTGAACAATTAATTATAGATCATTTCATAGAACATTCTCTTAAGGCATGATTTCATGGCTGCCAAACAACTTCTCATCAGTACTTAGCTGCCCTCTCCTGATTGTTTCCACATGGCCATGGACCGCCTAGTCTACACATCTTTTTTTTTTTTTTCCCTCCACCACTTGTTTTATCGCCTGTGGAAAATGGCACTGGTGTCCAGTTCCATTGGGTGAAGACTTGGTGAAAACCAGAAGTTATCTAGATGTTTGTGGGAACATCTTGTGGAAGGACACAAGCCAGTGACACACAATCAGTTAATTCTATAGAGTCACTTTATTTTTCCTAGACTCCAACTTGAAAAGAAAAGCTAAGACTAATATTGCCTCATTTTCCAATACAGGAGACTCAGAAAACTGGGGCTGTGATGCTGGAACCCTCACATGAGCACATCAGTGCAGCCCCTGACAGTTAACTGAGCCCTTTGCAGTGTACAGCAAACACATTTTCTGGTTACGAGAGAGAAATGAAAATGTACTTAGCAGTTTGGGTGAGAATGTGAGGCAATGGGAACTCTCAGACACTTCTTGATGGGAAGGTAAATTGGTATAACAACCTCACAAACTTTGTAGAAAATAAGAAAGTTGAGCTTACACCTCAAAACCCAAACCCACTGTCACTGAGTCAATTCTGACTCATAGTGACCCTATTGAACAGCGTAGAACTGCCCCATAGGGTTTCCAAGGCTGTAAAACTGCCTCTTCTTTCTCCCAGGGAGTGGTGGGTGGGTTAAAACTGCCAAACTTTTTGTTAGCATTTGGATCCAGCAATTCCATTTACGGGTGTATTCCCACACGATTTGTTATAGTCCCAAATAATCCATTAAGAGTAGAAGAATTTGTTTCATATTTTGATTATGGTTACAGTTTTAGTTGTCAAAACTCACAGAAGTGTACATTAAAAAAAGCAACTTTTACTGCATGTAAACTATAATTTTAAAAACTAAAAATGGAACAAAAGATAGAAGAACAAAATAGTTGAATAAATAATTTGATTTCTTGGTGAAGCCATATAATGGAATACTACACAGCAATGAAAAAGAACTAACTACTGCTACATGGATGGAGCTCAAAATAATGCTGAGGGAAAGAAGCCAGACACAAAAGAGTACAAGCTCTATGATTCTATTTATATGAAGTTCAAGAGGCAAAAACTAGTCTACAGTCATAGAGGTCAGAAGAGGGGTAACCTCTGGAGTGGGGAGCATGGACAAGGGGCATGAGTGGGCCTCATGGGCTGCTAGAAATGTCCTGTCTCTCAAGCTGTGTGGTGGTTCCCTAGCTCTATGCTCAATGCTTCTGATGTGTGTACCCTTTAAGGAATGTCAGTTCTTCCTCAATTTAAAAAAAGAAAATATTATTTTTAAAAACTGTCATTGCAAAAGTTACCCAGTGAGCAATTCAGATGATGTCCAGTGGGTGAATACGCCTCCCCTCAGCAGGCCCCCTGATCCTAGTTGTCTGGGCCAGGCCCGGAACAGTCAGCTCCAGAAGCCCTGCCCAGCCCCACGCAGCCCTTTAACCACGTGAGCCAGGGACACATGGCCTGCTTTCAGACTTCTCAATGCTGGAACTCCGGCCCCACCCTGGCCCAAACAAAACAACCTTTGAAACTGGCTGGCAGCCCAGGATTTTAAACGGCCTCCCTGCCTGAACTGCTTCCCCTCCATGAACATACAGACATAACATAGAGCTTCCCTTGTTGGGGGAAGGGTGGTTGGGACACCTTCATCCCTACCTGCTAAACTTTTCAGGGGTCCAGGCCAGAAAAGGAGAAGTCACTTGTCAATGCCTTCTATTTGGGGAAGAAGTTTCCTGCCTGGTGGGCTTGGGAGACAATATATGTGAGCAGACCAAGTGCCCCATATTTGCAGCTGTAACTCTTCCAGTGGGTTATAATCCTCATGGCTGTGGATACTCAGCATCCATTGTTCCCTCCTCTCCATGTAGTCAGATCCATACAAAACTGTGGCTGGGAAGAGGACACTCCTGGCAGAAACAAGAGGCAGTCCCTGTGCTGGCCACCTGGGACCAAGGTGTGAGATGAGGGCATGGGAGAGTCCTGGAATGCCTGTCTGCTCTGCTTCTGTCCCCTGTGTGACCTGGGCCAAGTGAGTGCCCTTTCAGAGCATCCTGTTACCTTCCCCCTCTGTGAAACCAGGAGGCCTGGGGCTTTCAGGGTGGAGCAGACCGTTTCAGTGTGCCAGTACTCAGGGCTACTCCCTTCCTCTCAGGGTCTGCCCAGCTCTTTTTCCTTTGCTGGGGGCAAGACCCCTTATCCAAATAAATGCTGGTCTTGGAGATGTCAGCTGCCTGCTCAGTGGGAGCAAGGGAAGAGCTTTCTGGAGATGTCAGTGCCCCTCTCTCTCTGAGCAGAGGCCCAACGTCCCAGACCATCAGAGTGCACTGTAACACCCCACACACATATACTTTTGGAGTATGAGTAAAGACCTAGCCTTAGGGAATAAAAGACTTGAAGGATAAACTGAAGCCAAGTCTAAGAATGGTGTGTAGCTGTGTTTGACTGATCTCTAAATTCACAAGGAAGTTAGTTAAGTTGTTGTTAGGTGCCGTCGAGTCGTCTTCGACGCATAGTGACCCTATGTACAACAGAATGAAACACTGCCCAGTCCTGCGTCAGGCTCACAATCCTTGCTATACCTGGGCACGTTGTTGCAACTGCTGTGTTGATCCATCTCATTAAGGACCTTCCCCTTTTATGCTGACCCTCCACTTTACTAAGCATGATATGCTTCTCCAGGGAACGGTCCCTTCTGACAACATGCCCAACGTAGGCGAGACAAAGTCTGGCCATTCTCGCTTTCAAGGAGCTTTCGGGCTGCACTTCCAGGACAGATTTGTTCCTTCTTCTGGCAGCCCATGGTACTTTCAGTATTCTTCACCAACACCACAATTCAAAAACATTGACTCTTCTTTGGTCTTCCTTATTCCTTGTTCAGCTTTCACATGCATATGAGGGAACTGAAAAATACCATAGCTTGGGTTGTTGTTGCTGTTTGTTGTTATGTGCTGTCGAGTCGGCCCTGAGGCAGTATCACTGCCTTCTGGTTAGCAGTCAAGTGCCTTAAGCACTACGCTACCAGAGCTTCTTGGCTTGGGTTAGGCATATCTTAGTCTTCAAAGAGACATCTTTGCCCTTCGGCAGTTTAAAAAAAAAAAAAAAAAAAAGCCCTTTTCAGATTTGCCTAGTGCAGTAGGTCATCTGATTTCTTGACTGCTGCTTCCCTTGGGGCTGATCGTGGAACCAAGTCATATGAAATCTTTAACAACTTCAATCTTTTCTCCATTTATGATGAGGCTGCTTATTGGTCCAATTGTGAGGATTTGTGTGTGTGTGAGTGATTTGGGGGAAGATTTACAGAGCAAATTCACTTTGCATACAGCAGTTCACATACACTTTGTCTCATGACATTGACCATAGTTTACCACAATGCAACAGCTTCCTTCCCACTTCCTCCCCATAGTTAACTCTTCCCAGTGTCCATCCCTCCATGCACTCCTGCCCCCTGAGCTGTCTCCCTGTGCATAAACAGCCCTTCTTTCTCCCATGATTGTTCTCTCCAAGGAGTGTATCTACCTGAGATAAATGTTTAACTCATATGCCTGTCTTTTGTTTGGCTGGAAACCACAGGTGTGGGTTCAATTCCAGACCTGAAGGGCAGCTCAGGGCCATAGTCTCAGTGGTTGCTCTAGGCTCTATCAGACCAGCAAACCTGGACCCCCCCCCCCTTTTTTTTTCTCCAAATTATTTTGAGTTTAGTTCCACATTGTTCTCCCTCTCTATCAAGGATCTCCTACATAGATCCCCTTCCAAGGTGATGACAATGGTAGCTGGGCACCATCTAGTTCTTCTGGTCTCGTAGTCATATAGGCTGCAGATTGGATGGTGTACCAGTTGCTAGGACTAATTGTTTCTGTGAATTTTTGGTTTTCTTCATTCTTCTTTGCTCTGGATGAGGAGAGACCCATCATTGCATCTAGATGGCAGCTTGCTAGCTTTTAAGATCCCAGTCGCTGCTCGCCAAAGTAGGAGGTGGAACAATGAATATAGTAATATTAACTGGTCTTCCTTGTAGGTGTATGGATATTATCCTATCAATCACAGCATTGTGCTTCAGGATAGATCTTGAAACATTCTTTGTGATGATGAATGCCACGCCATTCCTCTTCAGTTTGTCATTCCCAGCATAGTAGAGCTTATGGTTGTCTGATTCAGTATGCCCAATACCAGTCCATTTCAGTTCGCTAATGCCAAGGATATTGGTCTTTATGCATTCCATTTAATCTTTGACAACTTCCAATTTTCCTAGGTTCAAACTTCTTACATTCCATGTTCCAATTATTAATGGATGTTTTCAGCTGTTTCTTCTCATTTTGAGTCATGGCACATCAGCAAATGGAGGTCCTGAAAGCTTTATTCCATCTACATCATTAAGGCCAACTCTATTTTGAGGAGGCAGCTCTTCAGTCACATTTTGAGTACCTTCTGACCTGAGGGGCTCATCTTCTGGCACTATATTGGATAGTGTTTCAGGGCTATTCATAAAATTTTCCATAGTATATCAGACAGTGTTTCACTGCTGTTCATAAGGTTTTCACTGGCCAATTCATTAAGAAGTGGATAGTCCCTTCCTTCCGAGTCCATCTTAGTCTGGAAGCTCTGCTGAAACCTGTCCACTATGGGTGACCCTACTGGTATTTGGAACATCATTAGATAGCCTCTGGCCTCACAGCAGCACATAAGCCACAACAGTACAACAAACTGACAGACGAGTGGTGGTAGAAGGGAGGAGGATCACTACAGCTGCCATTTGGGCCAAGGGAGTTCTCTGCAGAGACCCTGGGTGCTCTGCTCCTGTCTCTTGTTGGTAGTAGTTCAGCCTCTGGAATGGCTCATTTTAAGCCTAGTGGGATGGCAAAACTGACTAATCCTCTTGTTAGGGTTCCATTTGCCTAGCCCCACCCCCATGCAGCCAGAATGCTCCTAGGAAGCCAAAATGGCCAGACTTCGTCTCACCTACTTTGGTCATGTTGTCAAAAGGAACTATTCCCTGGAAAAGGATATCATCCTTGGTAAAGAGCAGGACAGCGAAGAAGGGGAAGACCCTCAGTGAGATGGATTGACAGAGTGGCTGCAATGATGCACTCAAACATAGCAAGGATTGTGAGGATGGCACAAGACTGAGAAGTGTTTTGTTCTCAGAGCTGACT
Organism: Orycteropus afer afer; assembly: GCF_000298275.1. Classification (NCBI taxonomy): domain Eukaryota; kingdom Metazoa; phylum Chordata; class Mammalia; order Tubulidentata; family Orycteropodidae; genus Orycteropus; species Orycteropus afer. The sequence continues at coordinate 849,193 of NW_006921607.1, forward strand.
CAACAGCACCTAACAACAACCCCCACAAGTGTGTCATGCACCTTATTTATAGTATTAGCAAGGTATCCAATCCCCTTGATGGGCCACAGGGTCCTCACATATGCATATAGTCCTGCCCAGTCATTTGGCAGGAGTTACAAAGACTATGGCTAGAAGGACCATACTAAGTAATTCACTGTACTGCACAAGGCAACAGTACTTTAGACTCAGCCTGGGAAACCAGAGTGCCCAATGTTGCTCTAGTAGGAAATAGTCTCATTTTTCCATCTGCAACATGGGGTGGATAATCATCATCCCACCTATTTCAGAATGTAGATGTATTTTGAGTCAAAGTAGTCATGATGTCTGTATGTGCACTTTGTATGCAAACGATTCCACTTATAGTCACAGACAGCTGATGAGATTTCCTTAGATGCCTGAGTTTGTGCCCATGAAGCGTTCTCTCAGTTTGCCCCTTTCCCGTTCACTTGATCTTGAACTCTGCCAGAGCCTCTGATGGGTGCTGGGAATACTGAGAGGAAAGCTATTGCCCTGATAGGATAGGGAGGCTTCTGCTAAGTGACATTTGAAACTGAATCTCAGAGGAGTAAGAGATGGGGGTAAATGCGCTCTTGTGAATGGTACGGCAGATACATTCTGCAAGGAAATGTGAAGAGCAAGGTTGGGGGATTTGATTCAGCAAGAGGTGGGGGATGAGGCTGGGGAGGGCCCAGATCCTAAAAGGATTCCTTGGATGCTGTACCAGGAGTCTTAACTTTATCCTGAAGGCAATGGGGAACCATTGACAATTCTTGAGGAAAGGAGTGATGGGTTACTCTTGCCTTCTTGGTGCAGAGTATAGGAAGGATGAGCCCAGAGGTGCTTGGGTAGACAGGTGAATGGAAGGTAGGAGAAGGGGGAGGCTAAATCCAAAGACCCATCCAAGGAGTTTCACTCAAGAGATGGAGAAGGACTTCAGGGGAAGGGCAGGAGGGACCATAAAACCACCTCCCCAAGAAGTCTTCCACCCCTATTCCACCAACAGGGTCTGTTGTGGTCTTGTCAAGGGGCCCCACCTGGGCACCCAGTGGGGCTGCTATTCCCTGCTCCCACAGAACATGGTGCTGGCAACTCAACTTGGTCAGTGCTTTATTGAATCAAGGCCCTAACAGATGACTTGTATTAGGGCATTCAAAAGCAGTCCTTTCCACATCTTGAGATTCAGAATCCAGAGGCTGTTCCATCCTTGGTTTAACTCCTTCCATAACATTTCCTCTTGAATACTTCCAAACTTTAGACTTTTACCCACACAGACACACACACACATCCTCCTGCCACAGGCTGTCATGCTCACCTAAGTGCTTGCACCCAGCTGGTTTGTGTGCACATGTGTGTCAGGCATTGCTCATCCACTCATCCCTCCAGCCCTCCATCCATGGCAAGACAGCAGCAAGTTTTGACCAGCTGGTCCCTGGGTTCACAGCAGTGGGGGCTGGGCTTTCAGCTGGCTCAAGATTCAGGCCTTAGCCCTCACCTGGGATGTCCCCCTAGGATAGTAACATCCTTTTCAGAGGCAATAGAAAGTGGAGCTAGCTGGGTCATTAATATTTGTGTCTCTAACCCCAGCTGGCTAGGGGGAGCCTAAACCTCAGCCTGAGGCAGACCAGAAGAAAAAAAAAAGTAAGACAAACAAAATCAAGTGTTTAGGTAACACTGAAACAGGAGACAGTAAGAGCTTAAATTTATGCTGTAGGTGTGTGTGTAGGGAGAGGAAGGAGGAAAAGAGAAAAGGGAAAACACAGCATAAAGAGCCCACAATTCCTGAGGAGGAAGGACGGGGCCTTGCCCATAAGTGCGGCTGGAGTGCTGACTCCCAGGGGAGGGCAGAGAGTTCAGCTCTGCCCTGTCCTGGGGAGTGGGGGGTCTTGGTTTCCCCAGCCTCAGTTAACATACAAACAAAGCCCCTAGAAAGAAGGGGACTTTTCTGAACACAGGAAGACAAAGGGTTAATTCAAAGTAGGAAGAAAACAAGCCAAGAGGCTCCTGTTGGACACAAAATACTTCCTTTGAACTGGTTTAACCCAACTTAACCCAGCAGGTTGGGCTCTTCTACAGGGGCTGGAGTGAGGGGGGTAGGACTGGGGGCAGACATGATGCCCTCACAGTTCTTCCCCTGGATGACACCTGGGACCTCCAGCCTGCTCTCAACCCCACAGGCCCACTGGTGGCTCCCAGACCAGTAGAAATGAGGCAGGTAGTCAGGCAGGCAAGCCCTTACTGGTCCTGCAACCGACTACAGAGCTCCCGTCGGCTTCGCTCCCCAGCCCAGCTGCGAGTCTTGAGGCGGAAGGTCTTCAGATCATCTTTGAAGGCCTCATGGTTCATGGGCCGGTAGTCCTGGGGCTCACAGAAGGTCTAGGGCAGGATGGGGGGTCAGCCAACACTGGGAATAAGAGAGCAACCCGGTCCCCCCTTCTCCTCCTCTCAGGGTGACAGCCTGAGTCCCTTCCCTGTGGTTAAGCCCTCCCATTGAGACTGAGGCCACTCCCAGCCACAGTACCGGGTGCTGTGGGAAGAACTCCTTGTAGCCTCCTTTGAGGATATACATCTCGGGATAATAGAGACTGGGATAGTCGTTAGCAGCACGGTCTCGTTCCCGGATGAATCGGCACCTGGACCAGCATGGGGGAGGGAGGGTCAGAGCTGGGTGTACAGTGGGGGCACATCAGGGGACTGCTCCCTGTGTCCACTCCCCTGGTAGCCCTGGGGAACCCCAAAGGTCTCCTAAGTACAGAAATGGCAGCCCGAAGAACAGTTTTGCAAAACCAGTCTGGCTCCTGGGTACAGAATAGCATGGGGAGGTGAATCAAGAGGCCTCTCTGTTCCTAGAAGGTAATGTGCCATCTTGGTTAGAAGTAGGTGTGGCCTGGACCAGGAAGGAGACAACAAGAATGGAGAGAAGTAGACAAAATCTAAGAGATACATTTAGGAAGCCTCTTGGACAAGACTTGGTGATGACAAGAAGTGGGGAGAGGAAAGGAAGGAGGAAGAAGGACCTGATATCTGTGCCCAGTGGCTAGTCCCAGGCTCAGGATGGAGGTGGTACCATGTGTATGCAGAGGCCGGGGACCCAGAAGGACAAGGGAAACAGCGGCAATAAGGAGCCTGGCTCTAGAAGTCTGTAAAGAGCATCGAGGTGTAGATTGTGACTCGCAATTGGATGGACCAGGTGGGACACCCCAGGTGGAGGGTAGGAGAGCAGGCCCAGGTCAGGGCATCTAAGAATGAACAGAAACAAGAAAGGAGAGGGGGCTTGGAAGAGTTCCAGCGGAGCAGTTAACCGCACTGAACTCTAGGGAGAGTCAGTGTCACTGAGGACTGGGACAGAGCCCTTGGATTTTGAGAAGGACGCTGTTGGAGATTTGGAACCAGCAATAGACAGAGTAGAAGTAAGTCTTGAGGAGAAGGATGGTGAGAAGGAGATGAGAGGAGGGCACTGGGTAAGGTAATGTATATCAAGAGGGACAGGAGGTAGGAGGAGAGGTCATCTCAGGCCAGCAGATGATGCATGAGGCCCAGGCTGTGGAGAGGCTGGGCTCTTGGCCATCCCAAGGGCTTTAAGCACACAGAAGGCTGAGCTGAGAAAGTCAAGGGGCAGCCAGTAGCTGGGAGGGCAGAGCTGGGACTCACATCCGGGGCCCGCGCTCAGATGAGAATTCACAGTGGAAGATGAGGATGATTCTCTTGTCCACACTACAGGCTGTTATGGGGCTCCGCAGCAGGAAGGTCTCGGCATCCCGTTCCAGGGGGAGGTTTACAGCTGTCTGCAGGGGAGTCAGCTGTTAGGCCACAGCCAGGGCCCAGGAAGCAGACCCCTTCCCTTTGCATCCCTGGGTGACCACATCCCCATGGGGACCCTGGGCAGGATCCCACCCCCCGACAATTCACCCTCTCTTCAGAGGAAGTACTTGATCATGGTGAGATTTACAGGGCCTCTCCCTGTCATCCCCCCTCACCTTGATGTGCCCGCCTTCATACTCATAGGGGTATCTGCAGTCCACAATTACGAACTTCTCCACAATGCTGCTAAACTTGCCTGTCAGCAGAGCTACCATCTGGAAGTGACCACAGGAGTAGGTCTCAGGAGTCGGGCTGGCAGCCAGGGGCTGACTCCCAGCCTATTACTGACCTAGTACACACAGCCCTCGGGGAGGGTTAACAGCTAAACAGTGGTGCCCTGCTTGTGGATCCTTGCTTACTGTTTCTGGTGAGATGTACTTGAGGTCTTGGTGTTTTCCATCCACAGTCTGTAGGAGGAAGGCCTGAAGGGAAGGAGTGAAAATGAGAGAGAGAAGAGGAAGTGAAATTGGTAGGACTAGCAGTCTGCAAAGGATGGAATTTCATTCCTGAAGCCCAAAGGCCACACCTACTTTGCCTTCAAATTCAACTCTGATTCCTGTAGCAACTGAAAGGTACCTCTTGAGTCTGATGCTCAGGAAACAACCCTCCAAGGAGGAAGGAAGAAGGGGCATAGAAGAGGCAGCCAGTCTGAGGGCACTCCTCCCTAGTTCCAAACTAGACATTAGTTTGGAAATGTCTTCCAAGATTGAAACCCAGTCAGGGACAGTCAGATCTGAGGTTGACTCAGGAGACTAAGCAGAGCTAGAGAGAGGAGGCTACATGAGGGTGAGGATGAAAAGATCCAAAGGACAGAGAAAAGGGCCCCCTCGGGAGAGAGGGCAGGGCCCGTGTTTTCCCTGGGCTGGGGGTCCACAGTCGGAAGGGTTGAGCCTCCTAATGGGCCCTGGCAGCTGGTACCTTAGAGTAGTCCCCGATCAGCTCACGGTGGTCACTGTCCAGGATGTTCTCGATCTCGTCATGACACAGGGACTTCGAGCGGAGGACACGGGCTTTCTGGGAGGCAAGGCAGATGGGGGCCAGAGTCAGGGGTGAGGCTCATGCCCCAGTCCCTGCCTGCCATGCCCAGGCCACTGCCCATGCCCCACCCTCTGTGGCAAACCTGTCCAAGGAGGGCTTAGTAGAGTGGAGCTGGAAGGTGGCAGCCCAGGTGTACCCTCAAGGTGGGCAGTGACAGCCCCACCCCATCACAGGCCACCCACAGCCATCAAGAGGAAGCACTCACTGGTTCCTCGGGCTCCTGCTGCTCTTCTGGCGGGGTCACACTCCTCCTCCGCTTGCTATGGATGGGCATGTCCCTGTCCTGTGGCCGCTCCAGCCTCTTGAGGATGGGCCGGATGGCGCTGCAGGGCATGGATGGAGAGCGGAAGAGCCGCTGGCATTTGCTGTATATGACGAGGTCCTGGAGGCAGCAGGGCAGGGGTCAGAGTGCCCGGTCCCCCCTAATCCCAGCCCTCTAAAATCTGAGGGGGCCACCCCAGAGGACTACCTGCTGCTCTTCCTTTTCCGAGGTCTTGACGAGTGGGGCACTAATGAGGCTCTCCATGCCTGGGGGGACCTCATCATCGTCCTGGGACCAAATCAGCAAAGATGTGCTGGTCAGACCCACAGGCACAGGCCAGACCCCTCAAGCCCCCAAACCCTCCTGTCCAGTTTCTCTGTCCCCCAACAACCCCGGCCCTGGCAGGCCTTCCTGCCCCTGCTAACCTCCACACAGGGCAGACCCCTGTAACTTTGAAGCTGTGGGAAACAACTTGCTGCTGGGGCTTGCACAGAGCATGAGGGGGACCGTGAAGGGGGCCTAGGCCTTTCCTCCACCCTGCCTACCCTCCCTCCATTTCAGTACCAGTCACCTGCTCTTCTCTGATTGGCCAGATCAGGCTGCAACTTAGTTACCGCAAGTTCTTCTTCTGACATTGGGATGAGGTCATAGTCTTACTGTAGAAGCTCAGCACTCTCCTTTCAGGAGATCCCAGGGAGGGAGAGCCAGATCTGTTACCTTTAGGTCACTCTCTAGGATGTCCACAAATCCATCGTCTTCCTCAGCAGCCCCTTCCATGGGGGTCAAAGAGGAACGGCGTCGGAGCAGGGGGCTCAGCTCTTCCACTTCCATCTTCCGTTCAGGGCTGAGGCACTGTTCAGTGATAAAGCAGACGTAGCCCACTCAGGGCTGCCACGCCCATCCTCATCCTTCTAAGGAAAGGTTCCCAACTGCCTGCACTTCAACCCCTTGGAGCTGAGGATCACCCTCCCCTTCCCCAGGCTGCAAGGAGTCAGTCCTCTTGACCTACTTACCATCAGGTCAGGGGCTGAGTTTGGCCTCTGAGCAAAGGCTTCTCTGCGGCTGGCCCACTCAGCCATAGCCTGGGCGTGGCTCGGAAGTGCTGGCTTCCATGGCATCTTGAAGACAAATCCATCCTATGGGCAAGATTGGGTGTGTGTATGTGTGTGTGTGTGTGACACAGTCATCAAATGCCACAGAGCCACCTCAATGCTCCCCCTTCTGTCCCTGGAGTTCTCCCTTCCTGGCTTTCCAGAGACTCACATTCTCCTTGTCTTTCCTAGAGCTGCTGGCAGCTCTGTTGCCCGCCTCACTCCTCCTCCAGCTGTCCGGTGCTTGGGTGTTGGTGATGTTCCGGAGCACAGGACTGTGGCCCAGAGGCCTCACCTAGACAGCAAGGTGGGCAGCTACTGAGGCTGGATTCTCTGGTGCCAGCCCAGGTTCTGCCTTCTCCCTCCCCTCCTCAGTGTGTCCATCTGCCTCTGGACCCCCATCTCCCACTTGGCCACTTCAAGTCTACCCTCTGGGAGGTGACCTGGGGGGAACTTCATCATTGTCCTGGGGTCAGATCAGCAAAGATGGGGTAATCAGACCCACGGGCACAGGCCCAATGCCTCAGGCCTCAGAATCCTCCTGTGCAGCCTTCTTTCCTGCCCGCCCCCTGTCCCTGACTTCAGAGAACACTCACTGGCATGGACTGGATGCGTCTGATGGAGAAGCGCTCACTGCAAACCGAAACGGGGATAGGTCAGGGCTGGGAGAGGGGGGGCCAGGAACTAGGGTACCCTGTATGCCCCCCACCCCATGCTACCAAACCTTGAGTGAGGAAAGCCTGGGAACACTCACTTTCTAATGACTTGGCTGGCTGCCTGGATAGCCTGCTCAAACCTAGGGGAAAGAGGGGGGGTCCCATGCAGCCCATCTTCCCCTGCAGCCCCCCCACCCCAGCATCAAGTTGCAGATTATAAGGCCTGAGGGCAAGGATGAGGGTAAGGGGCAGTGAAAACAGGAGGTACAAAGAATGCTGACTCCCAACAGAGCCAGGCATTGGGGAGGGAAGATGAGAGGCAGCCTAGGAGTTGAAAGCCACCCTAAATAGAAGAGGGTGCAGATAATGGCTGTAGTAGAGACAGCTGGGGCAGGTCGCAGGGTCAATGAGGTGTCACCAAGGCAACAGTCTCTCCAGCTTGCCTGAAGGCCTTCCACCTGTATGCAAATCACCTCAGTGGGGCCATATGGCTGCCAGGAAAGGCATCCATCCATCCCACAGATGACAGGCCTTGGCACACAACAATGCCAGAGTCTCTAGGGTCTGGATGCCAGTAAGGCTGCACTTCCATCCATCCCTTTGGCCTAACTGCCACTCCACCTCCCCAGGACAGAGGCCTAGTTTCATGTTGCCCTAGATCAGTCCCAAACTGCCAGGCCAGAGCCCCTAGTGATAAATGCACTGGGTCATATCCTCTTCTCCCTCCTATGGAATTTTCCAGAACCCAGCCTCTGTCCCACCCCTTCCTCCTGCCTTACAAGAGATGAGGAATTCCAACAGATGTTCCTTTTGAGGATAGGGCATAAGCTTTCTGTACATGGGCCCCGCCTCCCCAGCTATGTTACCAGAGACCACCTGCCATGCTGGGCTTTTGTGCATCTATGTGCATGCACGCACACATATACAACAGCTTCTTAGAAACTTTGTGTAACCGTCAAAGCAGGTGCAGAAATGAGGGAGGGAGACACTGGAGGGGGTGCTAAAGCAAGTTAGAGGGATGGCCCCCCGAGGTGGAGGCTCCACCCAGCAGCCCTGCATCAGAGATCTTCAGTTTCATTTGTTTGGTTGCCAATCAGCACCTTGGTCTTGGGGATAAAGCAGGTTCAGCTTTGACTGTGCTGCCACCAAAACCTAACCTACAGCTTCTTCCCCCACCCCCCACACCCAACCAACTCTGTTTCCTGTTTGTGAACCAACCCTGCAGCCCAGCCCAGTCTGATAAAAGGCAATGGAGGACAGTCAGCCACTGCCCTAAACTCAAAGCCATAGTTCCTCAGCTCAGCCTGGGGATGCCCAGCTGTCCCCACTAATCCTGGCAGCTGTTCCCTCCTGCTTGAGCCCTAAAAGCTGGACAGAAAGCTGGACTTTGGAAGGTACTACCCATGCTCCATCACCAAAGGGGTGGGGGGAGCTGTTCAAGAAGAGCGCCAGCAGCTCTCCCCACTCTCTCTCACAATGGGCCTGGTCCAGGGTTGGCCAGAGGGCCAAGAGTCACTGAAGCCAGATATTGCTGATGACCAAGGGCCTAACCTGCCTGTAGGTAACTGCTTTGTTTGGCCTAGAGCAAGTTAACAAAATGGAATTAGTTGGGCCACATTTTAAAATTATGACATTTCATAGAAATAATCTGTATAGACATAAAGAAAGATGGGGCTGGGCACTGGGCCCAGGCTCCCACATGCCCCATTGATGACTCCTAGCAGGCACCATCCCCACTACCCTTGGCCCTAGCCCATTCCCAGAGCATAGACCTTTCTGTGAGATGGGGGCAGAATCCTGGAACCTGAGAAGGTCCATGAATTCCCCCATATGTGGGTCCTGTGGAATCTGTCCAGTTCCCTAGGCATCCCCAGTTGAATCTATGCTAGAACTGGGATTCTCAAAGGCAGGCTCTGACTCCTTGGTGTGGGGTCTCCTCTACTCACGTCTGTTCTGCCATCTGGGGGTCCATGGGGCTGGGGGAGTCCAAGTAGAGACCTGGGAACATAACACTTTGGTTTGAAAGTAGTGGCATTTCCCACACACTTTCCCTACCACATTCTCAACCCTACTCAAAGAAGGAAAAACAAAAATAAAAAATCCGTTTCTATTTAAGATCTTCACACATTAAAAAATGAAACAGAAAGCCACCCAAGGGCTGATATATTGTCCTCCAACTGCATGGGGCCCCTTTGCCTGTTTATTATGAAAATCTCTCTGTTTTTAAACCACAATCTTTGCTAAGCATTTTTCTTGAACAGATTTAAAATTGTTTGCAGAAGAGATGATAACCTTTAAAGGAAAAAGCTATAGCTCAAGGGAAGAGAAGGTTATACAAAGACCAGCTTACAGCCCAGGGTGCCTCCTAGGTGGGGCTGTGGTTCAGGGCTCTTGGCTCCTGGTTTGAGATCTCAACTCCTGCTTAGGGCCCCACCCTCCTGGTCAGCCTGTCTGGGTGTGGTGAGCGCTACCAGAGGTGTGTCTTCCTGCCAGATGAGTGGGTAGGAAGGGAGGCTCCGGGGTCCACCAGGTGGTGGGAAAGATGTTACTCTGATGAGCAGGGCGGTTGGGAGGCTCAGGCAGCCCCCCCAAACTCTCAGGGCACTGAAGGACCTCCCTAGACCTCACCTGCATCAGAAGCTTCAGAAGACTCAGACGACAGGGAGGACTCGGACGCCCGCCGGGACAAGGATAGGCATGACAGCCGGCTGCGGCTGCGGAGGAGCAGGTTCCCTACCTGACTCTTTGGGGTTTCGCTGGGAAAGCAGCAGAGACCCAGAGAAGAAACAAGGTAAATGTGGGGCTCGGGGGCTGGCTGCCTGTGTTCCAGCACCCCTCCCCTTAGGGCCCATTAATCTCTGCACTGTCCCAAGGAGGCAGCCCCCTCCCCAAGGCAAGGCCTGAATAGGACACTATACCAAGTAAGTAGGCATATCAAGGGTAGCCTACTTTCTTCCCAGACCAAGGCAGGCTCATCCTACAGTGGCCCTAAATTTCTTCTCTTTGTGTGGTTGGCTTAGGAAGGGTCCTCCTGGGTACAGGGGGAGGTGAGGCCAGGCCTAGAGCAAGAAGGCTTGGGGGGAGGGGTCAGCCTGGGGAATGAGTGGCAGTAGAGGAGCAAAGGCCCTAAGGGGAAAATAAAAAAGCAGCAGCAGCCAAACCCACAGCTATGGAGTTGATTAATTAAGTAATCATATAGGACAGAGTAGCACTGCCCCATAGGGTTTCCCAAGCTGCAAATCTTTACAGAAGCAGACTGCCTCACCTTTCTCCCATCATCCTTTTGGTTAAGAGCCAAATGTTTTAATCACTGTGCCACTAGAGTGCCTTAAGGCCTTCCCTAAACTCTCCAGGGCACCACCCATCCACGTGCCTTTCCGGGGAAAGGGTCAAGACCTGCGTCTCTATTGCCAGCGGGGCAACGCAGCCTGAACCTGACAGGCTTCCTCACAGAGCAGGACTGGCCTTTAATTCAATTGGGATGGGGTGGGGGTGGGGAACAGGACCAAGGAAATGGGACGACCGGGAGTGCGCTGCCACCCTAAATTCCCTAGGAAGGTCGGGATCCTTTGCCTGAGGCAAAATGGTAGCGATTTGGACAGAGATTAGGGAGACAGCGTGGTGGGGGCACAATGCGGGAGGAGGAGGGCCCAAGAGCGGGTCACCGGGAGTATGTGAGCTGCAATGCCCAACATTCCCACCCACCTTTTGGATTCGGCTTCCAACCAGGTTCCCCAGGAGGCCTGAGACCACATCCCAGCCTGAGCCTTTCATCCCACGCCCAGCTTCATTCAGGGCCCCCTACCTGCCAAGCCCGGCGAGGTCGTGCATGGTCTGGGTGAGGGTAGTGACCGGCGAGGAAGCGGCTGCGCGCTCTGGGGACCCCAGGAGGTCTAGAACTCCCAGCCGAAGGCCTGGGAGGTGGCCCGGACGCTCGGCCCCACCACGCATGCTGGTCGGACTGAGACTCATCAAGCTCAGCGTGGGCTTTAGCTGGGGTAGCTCCATTGCCACGGGGTCGCTGGAGGCTGGTTGGAAAGCTGGGCGCAGGGACGCCAACAGACGCTGGGAGACAGCTGGCCAGGACCAGGGAGGGAGCCGGCTGGGGGGAGAGGAAGGGAGGGGGGGAGAGCAACGGGGCCGGGAGCGAGGGAGACGGGGAGGGTGGGGAGAGGTGCAGGGACCCAGGGACCAGCCACCAGTCCAGGAAGCCTAAGACTGCAGCTGCCACCTCCACCTCCTTATATATTCGAAAAATAACAGCGGCCGCGCCGCCTGGAAGCCGCCAATAGGGATACGGGTTGGAGGAGGGCGGGGCCGAGGCGGAGCCAGGAGGGGTAAGAAAGTGGCGAGAAGCTGGCCCGGTTGCCCGCCGGCTTCCAGGCTCTGGCTAGGGCGGGGAGAATTGGGGTTTGTCCCACACCCTTTGTCCCCCTCCGCAGCTGAGCGCTAAGATCTTGGCCTCCCGAACTCTGCCTCTCTCGGGACATGGGACATGTCCGGAGCTACACATCCCCAGCAGAGAGGGCCCCAGAGGAAGCAGAGGCCCTAGAAGGGCCTCTGAAGCGCCTTCGCTATTTAACATAATATACAATCACCAGCAGACACCTTGAAGAGGTCCACTTAGGTGAAGGAGTTTGCCCAGCACGCTTGCGCTCTGTGTTCGCTATCCCATTTTTCAGACCGGGACTTCGATGCGTGGAGAGGTTAATTAACTCGTCCAAGGTCATCCGACTGCATAAGTAGTGGAGCAGACCAACGTTGGCACCCGTACGCCTCTGATGCCGCAGCCTCCCTGACTTCTCTACTGGCCCCGCTGACCGGACCCCCAAGTGTAATTCCCACGAGGAGCCCTAGTGCAGGACGTGGGGGTGCTGTTGGAGGGCGAACGAGGAACTGATAGGCGCTTCCGCGGACCCCTCAGATTAGGCGTGACTTCGAGAGGCCCAGTTTATTCCGGCAGCCCGCGAGGAGGCGCCAGTGGTTGGGCTGGCCAAGGGTTTCTGCGGCAGGGGCGCAGATCAGGAAGACAAGAGCTGTAGCCCTGCGCCCATCTTCGTGCAGCCTCGGCTGTCTGGGCTGGGGCACAGTGGACTGAGTCAGGAGCTGGGAAATAGGATCGCAGAAGGGAAGAACTGGCAGTGGGTGAGCTGGCGGACCTGAGGAAGCAGAGGGAAGGAAGATCCGGTCCTCCTGTGAGGAGAGAACAGGGTGGGCACAGGAGATCCTTCCTTCTCTCAACATTCTGCCTAGCTCCGGTGTGCCAGGCGCTGTGCTGCGGGCTGTGCTGGGCTGAGGTTTTGTTTCATCCGTTCTGGGTCAGGGGTCCAGGTCCAGACTTGCAGCCATTCCCCACCACCGAAGCCGTGACTACTTTCAGTCCCCGGAAACCCCTGTGAGCACCCACGCCAAGACCAAAAGTAAAAGAGGCCTGAGGACAAACGAAGCAAGTGTGTGTATATACCCACACACACAAACACACGGGGATGTGGGGTGTTATACTTTCCACTCCCTTCAAATCCCACAGTCAGAAGGTCACCACTGAGTCAGTGACCCAGGGCCAAGACCACAGAGGAGTCGTTCCAGGGCATCCTACACACCAACTCTGTTGCTCTGAATCTCTCTCTCTCTTTTTTTCCAATTAGATCACAGATCATGTGTTCAATTAAAACAAAAACTAGTCAATAAAAAATAAGGTAAAAGAGTCAGCAAAACAGGAACAGAAGGGACATTTCTCAACATAATTAAGGACAAGTATACAGAATCAACAGCCAGCATTATTCTCAATGAAGAGAGATTAAGGCATTTTCCTTGAGAATGAGAACATGACAAGGATGCCCTTTACCAGCACTCTTACTCAGTTTTGTATTGGAAGTCATAGCTAGAGTAATAAAGCAAGAAAGGGAAATAACAGGTATATAGTAAAGCTAACAAGGGACAATGTGGTGGTCACTTCTTGGCCACAGCCAGCTACCCAGAGGAAGCAAGTAGTTGGACCTGTGGTCTCAGGACCATAGTCCCAGGGGACATCAAGCTCAATTGGCATAACATACTACATAAAACATTGTTCCACATCCTACTTTGGCAAGTAGCAACTGGGATCTTAAAAGCTTGCAAGCGGCCATCTAGATGCAACAATGTGTCTCCCCTCATCCAGAGCAAAGAAGAATGAAGAAAACCAAAGACTCATGGAAACAATTAGTCCAAGTGACTAATACACCATGCAATCCTCAACCTATATGACTATGAGACCAGAAGAACTAGATGGTGCCCAGCTACCACTGTCAACCACTCAGAGTGGAATCTACGTAGGAGATCCTGGATAGAGCCTGGACAGAATGGGAGAAAAATGTGGAACAAAACTCAAAATCATTAAAAAAAAAAAAAAAAAAAAGACCAGGTTTGCTTGTCCAATAGAACCTTATATAACCACTGAAACAATGGCTGCTAGCTGCTCTCCAGGTCTGGAATCGAACACACTTCTGTGGCTTCCAGCCAAACAAAAGACATATGCTCAGGCATATGAGCTGAACATTTACATTAGGTAGATACACTCCTTGGAGAGAACAATCGTGAGAGAATAGAAGGGCTGTGTATGCACAGGGAGACAACTCTGGGGGCAGGAGTGCATGGGAGGGAAGGACACAGGGAAGACGTAACTATGGGGAGGAAGTGCGAGAGGAGCTGTTGCATTGTGGGAAATTGCAGTCAATGTCATGAGTCAGTGTATGTGAGCTGCTATATGGAAAATGAATTTGCTCTGGAAACTTTCACTCAAATCACAATAAAAAATTTTTTAAAAAAAGGAAATAAAAGACATCCAAAATGGTAAGGAAGAAATAAAACTATCCCTATTTGCAGATGACATGATCCTATACATAGAAAATTCCAGAGCCCTCACAAGAAAGTTACTGAACTAATAGAAGGTTTTAGCAAAGTGTCAAAGTACAAGATCAACATATACGTCTCAGCTGGATTCCTCTACACTAACAAGGAGAACTCCAAAAAGGAAATCAGAAAGATAAAACCATTTACTGTAGTCCCAAAAGGATAAAATATCTAGGAAAAGATTTAACGAGGGATGTGAAAGACTTCTACAGAGAAAACTACAAAACACTACTGCAACAAATCAAAAGAGACCTACATATATGGAAAAACATACCATGCTCATTGATTGGAAGACTTAACATTGTGAAAATGCCAATACTACCTGCATTGGTTGCTTCTTGCTGCTCTAACAGAAAATACCATAGGTGGATGGTTTAACAAACAAGAGTTTATTCTCTTACAGTTTTGGAGGCTAGAAGTCCGAATTCAAAGTGTCAGGCTCCAGGGGCTGGGTAAAAGCCCCTTAACCTTGGGCTTCAGCTCTGCCTCTTGCTCCCAGCCCACTGAAGCTGGAGGCTTTCTTCATTCAGGCAGCTGCTGGCTGCTGAAGCTGACAAACCCAAGGTCGACAAGGAAAAAGGTACAGTCCCAATATTAACCAAATCACAAGGCAGGCCACTGATTCAAGTTCATTAACAGTCCCAAGATTGGCAGACAGCATGGCAGGCTACTGAACAATAACTCAGCTACATGCAGTATTCAGGCATGCCAAAAGCTAGAGACCTTCCTCAAAGTTGCTTCTCATATAATAGAAGCAGACTACATCCCTAAGGCAGCTACTCAGCTGCTCCAGTAGATTCCACCAAGGAGTTGATTACCAAGCTCACCATGGGGAAAAACTACATCCAGCTGCCCAGCCACTCAAAACCAGGTCCATTCAGGTTGACACATAACCATAAATACCACAATTCCATCCCCTTGTCAACTCTGAAACCTAGAAGGCTGTGGTGGTTCCACCCCCAAAGGCCATGGTCCTACCCTTTACGGCTGAGGCAGCTCTGCTTCCAGTTTCCTTGGTCTGTCTACTTCTACCAATTAATGCCTGAAGGCAACCCACTCTGCGAGGAATCTTCCTGCCCAAAAGACACTCAGCTTTCTCGCTCCATGGGCTGGTGAGGCTGTCGCTGTCTCATGCCGGTCTCTTGGCTCTGCTGCTGCCATCTCTCATGTTGATCCCTTGGTTCTGCCAGGGTCTCTCTGCCAGGATCTCTCTGCTAGGGTCTTGGGTCAAGGATGCACTCCAGTCCTGCTTCCGTATTTTAGGTATTTGTCAGAGCAGCACCCCACTCTCTCATTATCATATCCTGCTTTGGTTACTTCATGCTGCTCTAACAGAAAATACCACAGGTCAATGGCTTTAGTAAACAGGAGTTATTCTCTTACAGTTTTGGAGGCTAGAAGTCCGAATTCAAAGTGCCAGGCTCTAGGGGCTGGGTGAAAGCCCCTCGACCTTGGACTTCAGCTCTGCCTCTTGCTCCCAGCCCATTTAAGCTAGAGGCTTTCTTCACTCACACAGCTGCTGGTTACAGATGCTGACAAACCCAAGGTCGACAAGGAAAAAAGGCACAGTCCCAATATTACCAAACCATACTTCAGGCCACTGATTCAAGTCCATTAAGAGTCCCAAGATGGGCAGACAACATGGCAGGCTGCTAACTGAAGACTCAGCTACATGCAGGATTCAAGCATGCCAAAAGCTAGTTGCTTCTTATATACAGGAAGCAGCCCACATCCCTAAAGCAGCTACTCAGCTGCTCCAGTAGCTTCCACCATGGAGTTGATTACCAAGCTCACCTTGGGGAAAAACTACATCCAGCTGCCCAGCCACTCAGAACCAGGCCCAGCCAAATTGACATATAACCTTAACTACCACACTACCCAAAACAATCTCCAGATAGAATACAATCCTGATCCAAGTTCCAACTACATTCTTTAACAAAATGGAAAAACCAATCACCAACTTTATGTGGAAAGGAAAGGATAGCTAAAGCTTTATCAAAGAACAACAAAGTAGGAGGCTTCACACTTCCCAACCTTAGAACCTACTACACAGCCACAGTAGTCAAAATAACCTGTTACTGGCACACTCACAAATGCTCAGACCAATGGAATAGAATTAAGAATCCAGAAATAAATTCATCCAGCTATGGATAGCTGATCTTTGACAAAGGGTTGAAGTCTATTCAATGGGGAAGAGATAGGCTTTAACAAATGATCCTGGCAAAGTTGGATATTCATTTACAGAAAAATGAAACAGGACCCATACCTCACATCATACACAAAAACTAACTCAAAATGTTATCAAAGACCTAAATCTTTTTTAAAAAATGTTTATTGTGACCATGTAGGGTTGGCAGACAATGTTTCTACAAATGCATTTGTATGTTCTATAAGAATTCCCAGGTACATAGTAAAGCTGATAAGGAGCAAGATTGTAGTCACTTCTTGGTCACAGCCAGCTACCCAGAGGGACTGAGTAGCTGAACCTGTGGCCTCGAGACCACAGTCACAGGGGACATCAAGCTTAATTGGCATAACATACTAAACAAAAGCTTTGTTCCACATCCTACTTTGGTGAGTAGCAACTGGGATCTTAAAAGCTTGCAAGAGGCCATCTAGATGCAACAACGGGTCTCTCCTCATCCAGAGCAAAGAAGAATGAAGAAAACCAAAGACACATGGAAACAATTAGTCCAAGTAAC